>NC_061522.1:9471666-9835000 GCF_022379125.1 Scophthalmus maximus | reverse complement strand
GAATTGCCACTGCCGGCGAGGTTTGAGGTCACAGACTTAGTGCTGAAATTTTGCAGTTTCAATGAATACAATCGCGGATATGCAGTTTATAGTATACTAATAGTAGTATTAGGTATAGTATTAGTATTAGGAGGACTATCTGTATCTGTATACTTACACCGACTTGCTCCAGGAGCCCCATGAGGCGAGAGGGGGGCACCACGCTGACCTCCCTGGCCAGTGCCTCAGCTATTGCCCTGCGTCGCTTCTCCTTGCTGCTGCCCTTCGGGTATGCCTGCATTGTCCAAGAAATGGACACCGCTTTATGAAGCATTATTAATAGACTTGTTTCAAAGTTAGTAAGTTTAATACAAATTTGTCATCGTCTTACCTCTCGAGGGTCAAAGTAGGAGCAAGTTAGCAGGTTCTCCAAGTGGCGGTACCTCTCTGGCTGAGTCTGCTTCAGCATGATCATGGGGTCCGTTTGTCGGAGGAGCGAGCGAGCTGCACCCACCTCTCTCATTTCAATGAGCTCCATCACAACCTGTCGGAGAGATCGCTGCTCGTCGTGTGCCGCCATTGAGAAATGAAATGAAGCCCAGATTAAGTACGAATACTCACCTGCTCGTAAAGGTCAATGAGCGTGTTGTCGGGCAGCTTGAGGGACTCGATGGCCAGCAGGACACAGTCCCAGTGGCCACTTTTGATGTCGGCGATGAAGCTGTCGATGCTTTCCACCGTGTTGAGCGAGACGGTGGTTTCCTCCTGCAAGGTGCTCAGCGTTCGGTAGAGGTTGTTCTCCTTGAGATACTGCATAATCAGGCGGATCACGCTGCAGAGACAACGGGGGAGAATGTTTTACAACCGCGCGTGGACTTCCATAAGTCTTCACAAAGACTGTGTATAGTTTCAAGGGGATAAGCCTGTGTTGAGGACTTGGTCATTTCCGAGCAATAACTAGCAATTACTTCATGGTTATTCTGTGTTAGTACAGGATTCCTGAGTATCCTTTTAGAGGGCAGTGTCAGGGTCAGTCAGGTCGGTCACACTCTGATCAGCCTGAGCAACCAGCATGGACAGTGTTCTTGATGTTGTGCAGCTGCTAGATTGTGTGGCACAACCCTCCGACAAGCTCACGTGCATCAATCCAAGTTGTATGGTCTTTTCACTGGCACTGCCTGGTGACTAGATTAATAGTTTTTATGCTGAATTTACTCCAATTTGACCTCCCAGCGTGTAAAAAACAATGGCAAGGTGAGTTTTCACTTGACAACAGTGAGCACTCCATGGCCACAGGAAGACAAAGCAATAACAACCAGCCTCCTTGGGGGGGGGGGGGGGGGGGGGGGGGGGGGTATTAAATCAACAGGCACATGTGGATGAAGCAGACACTGTATAGTGACTGCAAAACAGCCAGGACACGCCCCTCTCTCCCTCTCTCTCTCTCTCTCCCTCTCTCTCTCTCTCTCTCTCTCTCCCTCTCTCTCTCTCTCTCTCTCTCTCTCTCCCTCTCTCTCTCTCTCTCTCTCTCTCTCTCTCTCTCCCTCTCTCTCTCCCTCTCTCTCCCTCCCTGTCTGTCTCCCTCTCTCTCTCTCTCCCTCCCTGTCTCTCTCTCTCTCTCTCCCTCCCTCCCTCCCTGTCTCTCTCTCTCTCTCTCCCTCCCTCCCTCCCTGTCTCCCTCTCTCTCTCTCTCTCTCTCCCTCTCTCTCTCTCTCTCCCTCCCTCCCTGTCTGTCTCCCTCTCTCTCTCTCTCTCCCTCCCTCCCTGTCTCTCTCTCTCTCTCTCTCCCTCCCTGTCTCTCTCTCTCTCTCTCCCTCCCTGTCTGTCTCTCTCTCTCTCCCTCCCTGTCTCTCTCTCTCTCTCTCCCTCCCTCCCTGTCTCTCTCTCTCTCTCCCTCCCTCTCTCTCTCTCCCTCCCTGTCTCTCTCTCCCTCCCTCCCTGTCTGTCTCTCTCTCTCTCCCTCCCTCCCTGTCTCTCTCCCTCCCTGTCTGTCTCTCTCTCTCCCTCCCTGTCTCTCTCTCTCTCTCTCTCTCTCTCTCTCTCTCTCTCTCTCCCTCCCTGTCTCTCTCTCCCACCCTGTCTCTCTCTCTCCCACCCTGTCTCTCTCTCTCTCTCTCCCTCCCTGGCTCTCTCTCTCCCTCCCTGTCTCTCTCTCTCTCTCTCTCTCTCTCTTTCTCAGTATGATCAGAAGGAACATCAGGTGAAATGTCTCATCGCAACCATTGGAGCTGCCTCACACACAAACACACACACACAAAAAAGACCTTGGTTGCAACACATTGTCCTCAGTCAACAGCCTCGTGGACACAGACAGATGCACATGTCATACCCAAACAAACGCTAGTGTATTATAAGAATGAACTCTTATTTCAGCGAAGCCATAGACATGAAGATACAATCCTCCAACGCAATGCGTAATGTGCAGATGGTTATTACCAGACCCTCTAACGTGCAAGAATACCTATAATGTTTTCTTTTTTGGCACAGTTGCACACGTGGCCCTTTCTTTATTGACAGTATATTACCGCGCACAAACTCTCTATAAGAACTTATTATGGCAGATTTCTTTTTTGAAAAAAGGAATGCGAACTTACTCCGAGGGCTCCATCTCCATGGCCATGCTGGTGTTGTCTCCTGCTGTTGCCGCACCGGACTGACGGTGTGGCGGCTCGGGCTCGGGCTCGGCGCTCGCTAGAGCCACGTGCCGAGGACCACCCACTACACGTGCTTCTCTTGTGTCTCCAGCGCTTTTTATTTTTTTTGCAGTCTCAAAAACCGTGTGAGCCGTCGCCACACAACGCCCCCCCACCCCGCCCCGCCCCCCCGACGCATGCCGATGTATCGAAGAAACATTCTGTGGGCACGTTCTGTGCAGCACACAGAGATGCTGCAGCGTCAGCATCAGCACCACGGACAGACCCCCGTGGCTCAGAGCGCGCTCGCCTTTTAGGACCCGCTGAACAGGAGCCAAGGGACATGGCTCCAGACGTCCTCTGACGGGAAATCACATCAGGCCCATAGGCTCATCAATATGCAGATCCACGGCTGGGTGCGCCTGAGCCTTGATCACGCTTAATCCCTGTACTCATGGTGCTCACCAGCCCCGTCCTGTCATTGCACATGATGCATTGTGGCTCGTGAGCGTTCACCTGCAGCCACGATGTTTGCCACTTCAGTTATGAATATTAATTCAATCTCCCTCCCTGTCTCTACTCAGAGGCCCAGAACGGTAAATAAACCTGTCGGCATGAGCAGCAGGTGCATCAAGACATTTGAGCTGCAGAAAGGACCTTGTTGTCATATTTACACAAATAGATTTGTTTACCTGAGACAAATAAGAACGGCCATACACCATTGGGGTTATAGTCTGTTTAAATTTCAAGGCAAACGCTTTCCCACGTGAATCAGAAATAATGTAATAAAGCAGTGATGGGGCTCCAGTGATATTAAGTCAGTAAATGAATAAACAGAATCTGAAGATTTTATTTATGTTGCATCAAGTCAGGCATGAAGATGCAGTGGAACAGCTGCTTTGACACAGGAGGTTGTCAGTATTGTGCCTTGCTTCTGTGGCGGTTTGCCTTCCCCTTCATATTCAAACCCAGTTGCATGGTCACTGAAACGAGACAGGACATGGTCTCCCTCACGTCACATACCTGCAGCCAAATGTTATCCGTGGACTCACTGCCTGCAGATGTTCACAGCTCCGTTCACACACCAGTGGCGGCAGCAGAAGCAGAAGTTCACAGCTCTGTTCACACACCAGTGGCGGCAGCAGAAGCAGAAGTGACCAAAAAGAGGGTTTATTTGACCCATGAGAGGAAGCACCATTGTGTCGGCATTAGAATCAGTATTCACTGTGGATCTTTTCTCAGAGGTCTGGGAGAAAACAGCAAGCTCTCCTCAGTGGTTCGTATAATCACATTGTCACATGGGCCTTGTTTGATACAGGAACCTGCTGACTGAATACAACTACTGTTCATTGAGGACTACAAGATTGACTCGAGCTTTCAGAGCTGTGATGGCCGAGTGGTTAAGGCGTTGGACTTGAAATCCAATGGGGATTCCCCGCGTAGGTTCAAATCCTGCTCACAGCGATGCTCTCTCCTCACTTGTCTGTCAAATGATGTGATCAGTGTGCTTTCAGCAACGTCATATATCCCAGCCATATTCCTACGTCTCTACAGACATTCACAGATCCCTTCACACACCAATGGTGATAACAGCAGTGCCCAAAAGGAGGATTTATGTGTCCCTGGAAGGCAGCATCACTCTTTTGGCATCAGAATCAGTATTCATTGTGGAGCTGAAAGAAAAAAAAGCTCAGAAAAAAACGGCACGACAGCCTAGTAAGGACCTTGTCCTCAGAAAACATGTAAGTCTTTTTAAAAAAGCTTATTTTTGTTGTATATATGCTGAAATACTTCAGAAACTATTTAGACCTCTTCCCCTTTTGGAAGTTGTATCATGTTGTAGATTAGATTATACATTGATAAATTTGACATTTGCTCACGTCACTAAAATACCAGTCATTTCCAATCAATTTTGCGAGGTACAAGATCACATTGAAGCACGATTGGAAAAATGGATCAAACGCTGGCCACTATAACTTGCTCCTGCAAGTTATAGTGGCTTAATACGACTAGAATGGCCCTCCTCAGTCGAGCTCATACCACCGCCGGGGGCCAACATTCCGCTTAAATTCAATTAGGGCTGCACCAAGTTGCACATACTCGTATTCATTGTGGATCTGAAGAACATCAGAAAACTGCACGACAGTCTAGTAAGGACCTTGTCCTCAGAAAACATGTAAGTGCAACTATTTTTTACGTATACACTATTTCTTGTGGCTTTCAGAGCTGTGATGGCCGAGTGGTTAAGGCGTTGGACTCGAAATCCAATGGGGATTCCCCGCGCAGGTTCAAATCCTGCTCACAGCGATGATGGTCCCAGATACATGGAAACTGGAGATATTAATGTGCGATCGAAGAGTTTGAAGAGTGTGTGACCTCAGCAGAAGGACATTACCGAACATCATCTCCTAATTCATTGTTGTTCCAGCCATCACTGATTTCTCCTGTAGCTACTTTGCTTTATACTAACAACTGGATTATACTAACCACTGAGGAGTGCTGTTTTGTACAAGACCTTTGAGTAAAGATCCACGATGAATACTGATTCTAATGCCGAAACAATGGTGCTTCGTCACATGGGTCAAATAAACCCTCTTTTCGGTCACTGGAAGGCAGCATCACTGTTTTGGCATCAGAAACAGTATTCATTGTGGATCTGAAGAACATCAGAAAATCTGCACGACAGCCTAGTAAGGACCTTGTCCTCAGAAAACATGAGTGCAACTATTTTTTACGTATACACTAATTCCCAAGACTTTCAGAGCTGTGATGGCCGAGTGGTTAAGGCGTTGGACTTGAAATCCAATGGGGTTTCCCCGCGCAGGTTCAAATCCTGCTCACAGCGATGAACTCTTCTGTCAAAGGAAATGTTTGAGCAACTCTGACATTAGTCACTTCATTGTGATGACTGCGTGGTTAAAGCGATGGAACAACTGACACAAAAACAACATCATTTGATGCAAATCTTAGGAAAATAAATAAAGTAACTAAATGACTTGATTATTCAGAGCACAGCAGGTCGGTTAAATGTGCATTAATATGAAATACAGACAATCAGAGTATATGCAGAGTAAAGATTGTTATGAAACTCAGCATTGTTGGAGCCTTACATTTGGTATGGATAGAAGATAGATAGCTTTATTAATCCCCGGAGGAGAAATCATTTGTCATAGCAGTCGTACAGAAAGAGATGTCAAAAAGTACACGAATGAAGAATGTACAAAAATGCATAAAATAATATTTTGAAGCAAAAAGATGCTGTATAAAAACAAAGTCTGATTATAAATATGAAAACACAGAACAATAGTAGGAATAGGCACCGTGCAAAGAACACGTGTTTATTATTATTATTCTAATTACTTCATATTTCATATTTTGTACATGCCTTATTGCTGCTTCTCTTTCCTTCTGCTGTCCACTTGAGATATCGCGAGATCTGCCCCGTGGCAGCGTTCAGGGGACAACAGGTGCCCGCTGATTGATCAGCTCACCTGGCCACGAGCCTCGGCCATCGGCGGGAGTTGGGTGATGCATTCGTTGACCGAGTGACAGCCGATCAAACTTCGGAATAAGTTTGAATCTTCAACTCTCATCTCATCCCGTTATCTCTCCTGCTGTTAAAGAGGGAGAAACATGCCGATGAACAACAACCAGGTGAGCGCGCCCCCCCCCCCGTGCCCAACGACCTGCACCAACATCTAAGCTCCAATGTGATATTCCCCTTTAATTACATCCTCTGCTTTGATTTCGTTGTAAATGCTGTGCTCCTATTTCCGACCACATTCGTGTCTCCTGCTGTGTGTTTTTTTCTTTCTTTTCTTGCAGAAGGTGCCGAGTGCCGCAGCGCGACTCGCGCGGCTGCCCGTGGTGCGCACAGCCTGCGGCAAACTGTGGCTGCTTTACGCGGACGCCAAGCGCAGCCACCCGAACCTGAGGACCGTGTGCGAGGCGCTGGAGGAGAGCGTCGCCGCGCTGGGGACAGTGGCCAGTGTCGGGGTTTCCCCGGTCCTCGTCCAACTGGAGCCCCACAGTGAGTTCCGCCCCCCTGGCATGCGGGTGTGACGCCATGTGGCCATGTGTGGAGGGCTACAACCATCGGTTTGTCGTACTCCTCTTCTGAGGAGGCTTTCCCAGGGTGCAAGGTTACAGTCTTCTCATCATCAAATCAGAATTTCCAAAGACCGTCAACTCAAAATGCTTATCCAAGACAGAGGGGCAGGGAATTGTCACATTGAAGAACCAGCCAATATTTGACATCTTTCCCTTCAGAGAAAATCTTAAACAGATTGGTCAACTGTTAATACTCTGTCCATCAAAGGGCCATTAGGCCTAGGCCCTTAGTCACAGGGTTCGGTTTGCAAATTGTGTGAGCCGCCCACTGCAGAAACACTCAGGACAGAGCACTGAGGAAATATTCTGATATATGTTCTCATTTTTTGATAAATGACAAATTGACCGAAATCATGCAGGAAGCTGTTCGACTCTTTCTTATGAGTGATGTCGTGTTGTGCAACTCAAAATAAGTGTCACTCCTAAGCAGTGTATGAGCAACAATGAATCATTTCAATGCATTTGAACTTCATGTCAAGTCTGGACGATGCAGAAGATTCTTATAGGGCTACAACTCACGATTATTTTTCCTAGTCGATTAATCTGTTGATTATTTTCTCGATTAATCGATTAGTTGTTTGGTCCATAAAATGGCGAAAAACACACCAAAGATATTTCGGTTACTGTCATGGAGGAGCAAAGAAACGAGAAAATATTGACAATTATGAAGCTGAAATCAGAGAATTTTGACTTTGCTTTTCATTAAACTACTTGCACCGATTAATCGTTTATCAAAATAGTTGGCGATTAATTTAGTAGTCGATTACTCATGGATTGATCGATTAACTGTTGCAGCTCGAGATACTTAATAGGCTTGTCTTTATAGGGTCAATACATTTGCTAAATACAGACAGTGTTGTAGTTTAGTTGCAAATGATGTTTGTTGTAGAACTTGCCAACGATGGCGTCACTGTCTGTCCATAGTGTCCACTGCAAATGACGTGGCATGTAAAAGTCTCGACTGGCTGGAGGCTACATTCCCCGTGCTCCACACGCCCACGGAGCAGGTAAACATTTCCCTTCCTCTCTTAAAGCCCCACAGTTCATCCGAAAGAGACAGAGATCACTGTGGTTCTCTCTGACAGATTCTCGCCACGGCCAAGAACAAGATGCACGAGATCCAGGAGCTGGTGAGCATCGCAGCCAACGGCACCGTGGTCTGCGTGCAGCACACCGTTTCGTGGGTGATGGAGAGGATGCAGCAGGCCGGTGACGGGACGGACCACACTGTGGTGGAGAGGGCCCTCGGCGTGGCCAGTGTGGGACTGGACTCCGCTCTGAACATGGCAGACGCCCTGGTGGACCGAGCGATTCCTCCCACTGAAGAAGATAAAAGTATGTTAGTGTAAATAGTTACTGAAGTGAAACAGCAAAAAAAAAAAAGTTTTGTCACGTTTACACAACTCATCTGTAGACTACATCCCTCGAAATATGTCTGAAAAATAAAGACGTCTTCTTGGAGGATCTACAGGAAACGTCCTTAAACAGTCTTTTACTCCATCTTCTTTCATGCTACAATTTCTTTTTAAATGTAAGTTCTGCTATTCTAGCACTTTCACCTAAACACTTACTTTTGATCATGTATTCCAGACCATCATGTCTTGTATTCTTTTTAAACCAATCGATTGCACCAAAGTCACCACATTTCCAAACAAAGTGGACCATAAAGATTCCTACTTCTTTTTCCTCTTGCTCACTTCATAGAGGAAGCAGCAGCTCACTTGGAGGAGGCAGCCGCACTCGGGAGAAGTTACCCCGTCCGACTGGTGTCGCTCACCGTCAAACTGTGCCAGAGGACCTTCCACGTGGTCGGAGACAAGATGCACTCTGTTCAGGTGCGCTGGGGGTACGGTTTAATGAAATAGTTTGACATTCTGGGAAATATATTCATTGCTTGCTTACCCGGCCCTTACATGAGAACGGTACCACATTGTGAGTGACAACATAGTCCCATCCTGGATTGTCCTGTTGGTGACCCGACAACAAGACGTCTGCGGTTTCAATCTTCTCATCGAGCAAGTGTATTATCTAAAATGTCAAACTATTCATTTTAACAGGAGGCAGATGGGGAGAGTCACAAGTGGTATATGAGCATGATTTTGTTACAGCGATCAGAACAGTTCAAAAAATGACAAGGTACTTGGTTCATGATTCATATGTAGGATATAACATGGTTGTTACAAACAACTGCCTGACTGTACACTCACAAAATCAATGTGTTTTATCAGTTTTGACAAACGGATCACAAATTATCTTTGCCGTCAAATCAGTTTTTGGAACGTTTCCAAGCAACACATTTTCTTGCATATTTAAAGGACACAAACCATTTTTTCCTCAAAACGACATAAACCAAAGTATGTTAATAGTGAATGAGAGTTATGGAGATTTTATCAGATACCTGTAGTCAGAACAATTTGGCTGCTGTTTGATCGGCTTGGCACATAATGGTTCTTTTCCACATACATCTTGCTTGTCACAGTTGTAACTAACATCAACATTATAAACGATAGTTTAAAGCCGTTCCAGTGAACCAGCTTGCACAATAGGGCGCTACGCCTGCACTTTTCCTTCTGTGGCATGTCAGTGTTGTGGTTAACAACATTTTGCCTGCAACAGGTGGGGCAGATTTTGTCTTTGGCTCTGGTTCAGGACCTTCAGACGACCTGGCTGACCTTGGTCTGGAGCCTCCAGGAGCTGCAGCATCAGGCCGTGTCTGTGCTTTTCTTTATCTCTCAAATGTACAACTTAGGCAGCCCGACATCTGAACAAAAGCAGTCTAGTCAAGTAACAAATCCTCTCAAGGTGACCGAGGTGTCCGTACACCACAGGGATGTGGCGCAGCTCCACCCACAGGCTTCACCTTCCTTCCGACTGAGACAAACTAAAGTGCCTGCTAATGTTAAGGGATTTATGGGTCGTTGATTATTATGGTCACTATCTGATACACATCTAAGAATTTCACAGCACAAGGTGGTGCAAATGAATATTGGTGTAAAATAAAAGTTTTTGGAAGATTCACAACCTTTGTTTCCTTGTTCATTGAGTCTGGCAGTTCAGTAAATGTTCGTTGTGAATATTCTGAAGCCATCACGTCAGGGAGCTCAAGGCTTTCAAGAAACTTGACACCCTCATTTACCTGCCTATAGATGAGTATTTAGGAGCTCAACATTACATTGCTCTTTTGGCACCAGTTTTAAAACATCTTAGGGCCCAACTGCAACCCACTAATGCTATGACACTAGTATTGCATTAATGACTAATCTAAGTAGAAAAATATTTATAATTAGGGATACCATTCAGTATAATTTGGTTCTTGGATACATCTATGGGCTTAGGCAACTAACATACATGAATTTATCATTTTCACTCGTAACAGTAAAATATTTTAACTGGCAAACCTATAATAATTAAGTATTTAACAAAATATCCTCAAGTCTATGGTCTGAACCCAATTTATTGAAAAATGTGAAGGAATGACATTACAAAAGCCAATTTTTCAGCAAAACATTACTTTATTTGACTGTCTGATATCACTTTTGGCTGGACTCTGACTTGGATGTGGATGCTCTCAGAGAAGAGAGACGGCGCCTCTTGGCGATCTGTTCCTGGCGCTTCTCCTTGGCCTCCTGTTCACAGAAAACAAAAAGTGTCAACAACAAATCGTTACAACCAAACAGGTCAATGTCCAAATTATCCACTTAATCACATACTCGCTCCCCAGACTGATTTATTGACTGAAGGTTCAGTATGGCAACAATGTAATATATTTTGATGTGACAATCTTCAAAATATGATAAATACCCCTTTTAACGATTTTAACATGAGAACACCGGTGTAATCCAACCATAAATTAAAAGTAATTATAACTTTAACTACACAAATAGGATGAAACGCCAACAACCACTTAAAGATGCATCACTAAAATGTTATTCAGTGCAGCAGTTCCAATGTTGTGTTAACAACACAAGTTGAATTTCATTTCAGCTTAAACCACGAATTCCCAGCAGGCTCACTTGAGCAGGTGTTTTTTAAAAACTGTTTATCAGAGCTGCTTTACTTCTCATTGATGTTTACCATGTGGATATAAGCTGTGGAAAAAATAAATAAAAATAAAACATACCTTCATCCTCTTAGCCAGCAGCTTGGCGTACTCAGAGGCCTCCTCTTTGTTCTTCTGGGTGCGCTGTCTCTTGAGGGAAATGCGGCGGCGCTTGTGCTGCAGCACACGAGGTGTCACCAGTCTCTGGATCCTGGGAGCCTTGGTTCTGGGCTTCTTGCCTGCCAAGGACAAAGACCACGCACACTTAGTTAACATCGCAACCAAATGCCTGGTGTGGTAATGGAGTTTGGGTGATGCAGCGAGAGTTCACATAGGCAACCATCTCAACAGCTGAAGTGATAATATAAAGGCAGGAGAAGTGAAACATGGACTGTCGCCATATCCATTTTATCCAATAACACCATCAAATTGCTACAAACATCTTTGTTGTTATCAAGGAATCAATTAATCAGTGACCAACTATACTGCACACTGGAGCTCAGGAAGCTCCCATCTTAGCTGCGGCTTCTGGTTTTACTGACATGGTAAAACCATGTATCCAGTTTGCCAGTGGCCACTACAACCGTGAAAAACATTTTTCACCACACCCTTCTACATGATAGAGTGTAGATAGCTTGCACATTTTGAGATGTCACCAGAGAGGCTCACATTCGAGTGTGTGAATCCAACTAATTGATTCACACTGTCACAACTAAAGTTGTGCTCAGTACCCTAAAGCAAATTATATAATGTGGAGAGATTCTGAACCAAACTTCACAACACCAAAAGCCAAGCAGTGTTTATATTACCAGTTATATTACTCGGTCTCACGTGTGAGTAGTCAAGTGGCTCACAAAAGGACCTCAAACTTGCTGACAGACATGCAGCTGACTGTCAGTGAGGTGAAAGTTAAAATAGGAAAACAACCCAAGTCTTACCTTCTTTAGTAAGGGGTCTCCTCACAACATACTGCCTGACATCATCCTCCTTAGCCAGGTTGAAGAGCTTGCGGATCTTGCTGGCCCTCTTGGGACCAAGGCGGCGAGGGACGGTGCTGTCGGTCAGACCGGGGATGTCCTTCTCACCTGAGAACAATTGGGTCAGGACAAGGTGAGTCCATCTCATTGATCAAAGCAACACTGACTCAAACTAGTCATACTTGTTCATACAATGACAGAGCAATGCAGTTCAACCATCCATGGTTACTGGGTCTGGTCGCATCTGGTAAGCAGCTCCACAGTTACTCTGGCACAACACTGTCCCCCCTTAATGACTACAGACTAATCAAAAAGGGTCTACTGGTGTGCCATCAGCATCATTTACATGCAACATGAGATTTCTGAATCTGAGTCCTACTGGTTTAGAGGTAATTTAAAATTTCCACAAAACGGTTCATAAGAACCACACCGAGCGCTTTACCTTTCTTGACGATGACCAAGTTGAGAACGCTGAGGTTGGCGTCAACGATGCAACCACGGACAGACTTGCGCTTGCGCTCACCAGTCCTGCGGGGACGATAGCAGGAGTGGCCCTTGCTGAGCAGCAGGCGCACACGGCCGTGGGTCAGCACGCCCTGCTTCATGGGGAAGCCCTGCTTGTCGTTGCCTCCGCTGATGCGAACCACATAACCCTGTCAAAGAAGAGATAAATAAGTTTGTATTTCTAAGCTATTCCTTTCAGATTGTTGGGTACACAATGTCACAAATATAGACTGAGACATGTTGACGCCCTGAGGAGAAATGCTGTATTTGGACAAACGATTTTCAGTAATTATTATATGAACAAAAATAAGCATGAAGTTGGTAGACCTGATTTCCCATTAATTACTGTGATGGTGGTTTAATTCAAAGGGCCTCTTGTCCTTGAGCAAGACACTGAACCCTAGCTGCTTCTGATGACCCGTGCCAAATCAGTTTATCACTTACCAAACTCCAACTTTGATAATGTAACCACAATTTGCATGTCAGTTCCTTATATTTGTGAACTTTGGCAGACCTAACCTCTTATAGTCAGGAATACAAGGATATTGAGAGAGCCATGCTGTTTTGATCAGTCAATAACGAGGGACTGGTCATATCTGTAGGCGGCTCTGCGGTTCATTTAGCAACACGCTGTCCCCCCTTAATGACTACAGGGCAGTCAGAAAGGGTCTACTGGTGTGCAACAACAAACAAAAAAAAACACCATTCTCATCAAACCCCTATTGACAGAAAGGCCCATGCATCGGTGCTCACCTTCCACTCATCTCCCAGAGGGTCAGCAGCCACCTCAGTGGCCATACGCTTCTCATAGAAGGTACGAAGCTTACGCTCATCGTCGACTTCAATCAGCTTCTGGCAGCCAGTAGCGGGGAATGAGATGTTCAGCTGCAAAACAAAACGTCACAACGGGGACAGTTAATAGGTGTTCTTGATCATTCAGGAGTGCCACATGGATCATGTCAGGTCACCAATGAAGGTAGATGTGTATATTCAGTTTTGTTGCTGCAAGAATGACAAACTGGTTGAATCAAGGGGGGGGGAGAATAACCCTGAACACAGTACTATCACACGCATGGGTTGGTTTGAATCAGAGGGTGAGCTACAGGCCTGTTAGCGTCTTTGCCGGCTAATAGTTCACACCGCTAATGCTAGCTAGCTAGTTCACACCGCTAATGCTAGCTAGCTAGCTCTCTGAATGCTGCAAACAGTAATGCGGTCAATTTAACGACTGGGATTATAAACGGACAACGTAACCGGTTCCGGTAATGTCAGCTACTGAGGTCCGGAAACTTTATTGCGGTCAAGTGAGACTTCCAACTCGGCGCACATTTCGCTGTGTTCCGCCATGTTTCCACCGCTCACTAGCCGACGAGGCCCGTTCGGCGCCAGCTCTCCTCATCATCATCAGAATCAAAGCTCATCCTCGGTGTCAGAGCGGCGACTGGTCCGTCAAACGTGCCCGATGTAAAGTTCACAACCATGGCTTTCATCACACAGGATTATTTCAGAGAAAGCGGCTTTACGCAGAGAAATGTAGTGAGAGAAATGTTGTACCTTCATTTTGCCAAACCGACCCTACGACGGTCCGCCACGAAAAAGAGACCGGATATCCGCCCCGTGGTCTCACATAGGCCTGACATGTTCTCGCGAGAACTCGCTCGCTGTAGTTTTCTGATCAGACACAAGCTGCAGGTTGTTAACCAAATCCCCCAGAGGTGAGAATTCCTAAGTGTTCAACTACTTCACTCAATTACAATTTTCAGGATACTTCAACATCACTAGAGTAAACCATTTTCATTTTCTGCTACTTTAATCTATGTTTTGCTATATCCTATACAATAGGATATATCTCACTAAGGGCCATTTTACTGTTGAATAAGTACTTTTACTTTATATCATTTCAGTATGTTTTGCTGATTCAAAGCAGGATTTTTTGTTATGATGGTGTAATTTCTATTGTTGTATGTTTTTTTTACTTAGGTGAAAGATCTGCGTATAGCTTCCACCCTTACACATTTCACGACAGAAATACTCATGTCCGCTTCATAGAATAGACATGATGTCTTCATTTATAAATGTATCAGTCTTCGTTAGTTAAAAGGCATGTATGCGCAAAGTCACACACAGATCGGTGCACAAATACTTTGTTTAAGAGGGGGAGGGGGGCAGTATTTAGTCAAGAACACAGTGGAGAAGGTGTGATGTGTAAATACTTATCATTCCTGAGAAATTTAAATTACAAAACATATCATACATTCTGTTGGCCGCTGTGTAGAACAAAGCACCAGACTTATGTCACTGCAAGACACAATGTAGAAATAAAGTCTTGAATTTACTGAATTTTAATTAATTACTTTACTTCCCAAAGTAAAAAAACAGGATTCATAGCAAAAGTAGTAGTAGTATTTTGAGAATATTTTTGTTGTGATGAGTATTCTGTTGTGTTGTGCGTATTCTGTTGTGTTGTGGGATTTGATTGTTTTGTGAGTATTTGGTTGTGTTGTTGGTATTTTTTGCCAGATCACAAGAGTGTGTGTGTGCCTTTGATCCTTGCATCAACGGGGATTGTGTGATAGGATTTCAATTAACGATAATCAAGAATTGGAATGAACATTCAGACCGTGCAACATACATGACTGCTGATCACCAATCAACAAGCACTTGGTACACAAGATGGGGCAAAAACAACACAAATCTAGCAGGTAAAATGCACACAACTGCAGCCAGCAGAACATAACTGTAACATAACTCAGAAATACTACTACAGGCTACCAGTTATCTTTGAATCATAAACAACTCTCCCAATACACTTACTGTTGTTTTTTTTTTTTACATGTGTACTGTGGTATTTGGTTGTGTTGTGGTATTTGGTTGTGTTCTGAGATTTGGTTGTGTTATGAGATTTAGGTTTTTTTTAGGGATTCGGTTGTGTTGTGTTATTTGGTTGTGTTGTGAGATTTAAATTATTATTTTTTTAGGGATTCGGTTGTGTTGTTAGTATTTGACGCGAGTTGTCAAGATGCTTTCTCTATTTGCACGTGTTTTGGTTCATTTTGCAAGCGGCACTGCGTTGAGCTCTCCGAGCCACCGTAGAAAAAAAAACCAGGCCGCCAATCGACGGCACGCACCGCTGCCGCAGTCAAGTTGCGCAGAAGAAGGAAGCAGGAAGGGGGTGAGCCCTCTCGCGGCGGCTGAGTCGTCTTTGGCTCCGGTCGGAGCAGCTGTCAGTGCGCAGAGCGGCGCGTCACGACGACGACGACGGAGGCAGGAGCTTTGTGGAGCAGACGGCGGCTCTGATAAAATGCAGCTCCGCGACTGTCTCTGCGGCGTCTCCCGTTGTCCCGCGGTCGATGCGTGCCAGCTCTCCGACCACCGCGTCTAGCGCCGGACGAGCCGACAGACACGGACAGGGGTCATTTTCTCTGCAGCTTTTTTTTTTAAAATCTCTGACGGCGGAGTGTTGTCTGCTCCGCGCGGTCCGGTCCGACTCAACTAGTCCAGACATGAGTAACGTTAATCTGATTTTCTGGGACCAGTTGCAGGCTGGCAGCTCCGACGTGGACTGGTGTGAAGGCAATTACCTCATCTACCCCAGCATCGCTGAGTTTTACAACACGGTCGGTCTCTGACAGTCGTCGGACTCAAAAGCTAACGATCTGTGCTTTTTTCTCTCTCTCTCTCTCTCTCCCCCTGTTGTTGTTGTTGTTGTTGTTGTTGTTGTTGTTGTTGTTGTGCTTTGTGCATTACAGTTGTGTCTGCAGTACAGCTACAGACCGCAGCTTTGTTTTCCTTTGTTATTGCTCTGCTGTTTCGACCGTTATTCACAGTTTAGCTGACCGTTACTTACACTGACTGTGAACACTTTGTATTATTTTCAGCTTCAGCATCATTGTATTTGTGTAATTTATTTTTTGGAATTGTTGAGCATCAGGTTACAAAATGTTCCTTTTCTTCATCTCAGCTGTTTGTCAAGGGGCCACACGAGGCCTGCACACTGGTCAACTTTTGACCAGCATGTTGACATTGTGCAACATGATCAGTTCAACTATGTCACTGAATAAAAAAAAAAATATATATATATATTTTGTTTTTTTGCTCATAGCTTTCCCCTTTGTTTTATCATTTCAGATCAGCAACATCTTGTTTTTTGTTTTGCCGCCCATATTAATGTGCTTGTTCCGCCAGTATGCAACACATTTCAACAGTGGGATTTACCTCATATGGATTCTGCTTGTTGTGGTCGGTAAGTTGTCTGGTAGACGGTCTGTACTGTGTGGTGGTGACCTCTTAACCCCTGAGCTTTGTCTTTCAGCTTCATGGAGACACCTTTAACTTCACTTCACAAAACAAACTAGTTGTAATCCTAAGAGCTAATCATATTAGATGCATTTATGCTCTGTACTGATTGACAAGAAAATATAGTTATAAAAACAATCAATAGTTACAATCCAATTCAACAACTCTGCCAAACATTCTTTCCTTGCAAAGGTGCTGTTGTACTTTATATTGAGAAGTGTTTATATTTCCTATTTATGAATCTAAGGAGGATAACTTGGTAGCTCCCGTCAAGATAATGTAGTCCTGTTCAATAACAACACTAACTAAAGTATGACCTCAATCCTAAAATGTATAATTCAATGAATGTGACATTGTAAAAAGTAACTGATCATTATTTTAATCACCAGATAAATATATATAATGGCAGATCAGTTGTATTGGAATACACAAGAAATCCTAGTTTAGAGGCCAGTGAGTCTATTTTATATTTGTCATGTTTGTATATTCTGAACATAGTTTAGATTTGTTTATAATATTCTACTTTTTGTTTTATTTTATTCTATTTATTGGCATTTCTTTTGTCAAGCTCTTTTTTCCTTTTTTTGCTGCCTTAACAAGTACATTTCCTTGACGTGGGGATTTAGAAAGTGTATCTCATACTATCTCATCTTATGTGTATAAAACTGAGCACATAGCACATAGTGAGGGAACAATTTGATCAGTTTACATTTGGAACTGAACAGCCTACAGAATAAATAATCGATAATCTTGACAATCAATTAATTTTTATGAATTTATCTTTAAGTGATATTGAAAATAATCATTATTTGCAGCCCGCAAATACACAAATATTGTGTGTGCACATACGAAGAATGCAGGGTTTATATTTTACAGCGAGTTATGTGCTGTATAGGTGTTCTTATGTTAAAGTTGGGTTGGATTGTGTATTTCGGGAATCACACTTGTCGGCCTGCATTCTTAAACTGCCACAACAGCAGTGTTAGGATGTCAGTTTTGTCAGCTGTGCTCTTCTTGTCACTCTTTTCGCTTAGAGCTTTTGGTTGAGCTGAAGAAAAAAAAAACAACACTTCACTGTGACTGTGCTTCATCCAATGAATAGGCCTCTTGTCTAGATTTCAGTGGATTCGTCACAGTGGTTAGGGACTAACTGGTGCTAAGGTAAATAAATGAGAGCACAGTCGGAGAGAGATTAACGTATCCTTGTTCCCGTGTTACTGTTTGGAAAACACTCTGGTTGCACTGTCAGCAAAGATAACCTGACAGAGACGCCCCTCTGCTCCTGGGAGGTGACCTTAGTGGATGTTGGGAGGGGGCCGGGGGGTTTAACCGACCTTGCCACAGGCACTTGAACTGTGCATCAGATTTAAAATATTTGTTCTCAATCTGGCATGAAGCCTGCTTGTTTTGTTCACTTGATGGATCCTGTTCGCCACCTAACCTTTCTTGTTGTATGTTGCTCAGAGCTGCTGCATCCATTTGTTTTTTTTAGGAATCTGAAGGCTGTTAATACTTTCAAACGCTGTCGACACGGTGTCTTCTTCTTCTTCTTCTTCTTCTCTGTTTTAGTGTGAAAAACAAAATTTAGCTGCTTTTCTTTGTCCTTGGCCTCAGCTGTGAGTTTTTTCATATAGTCATGGAAGATGGAACTGCGTGCTACTTATACCCCAGCTCTACGTTTCCACGTAGAGCTATAATAATGATTATTTTCATTATCAATTGTTTTGCTGATTATTTCTTGCCCCCCCATCTATAAAATATCAGATCATTGTAAAAAAAAATATTTCTGAAAGTCCAATATGACATCTTCAGATATTTTGTTTTGTCTGACTCCAGAAATATGCTGACAGAAGACAGAAAAACAGCTGATGTTTACATGTAATCATTTATTTAGAAAAAAAAGTGACTAAATCTGTTATTGAAATAGTCGCTGATTTAATTTTAAAACAACATACATTTAGTTTTGTGATATATAGTCCACTTATTGGTTGTCATGATTAATAACCTCTGTCTCAGATAAGGTTGTTGAAATGTTATGCTCTCCTGCAGTGCCCCTTATGAAAACAGATAAGGCTGATAAAAAAGACGACTGTTGGACAGTGATAACAAACAGGCCCTGACAGATCCGTCCCTCCACAGCATTTTCTCACAGCTACAGTTATGCTGAGTCCCGAATAACTAAATATTTGAGATTAATTTGTCCTTTACATTGTGGCTCTTCGCTTAAAACAGCAGGCGTTCCTCAGTGTTTCTCTAAGCTGCTTTTGTGTAGTTGATGACGGCCCCTCACTGCCCCTGAAGTCAGCTGTCTACCCAAAACATTTACGTAATCTTCCTGTTGTACATAGCTATGATACCAGCTATCAGTCGAGCTACTACTTTACAGGTGACATTTATAACTCTTGGCTACTTTGCCATCAGATATATGGAAATAGGAATCTGTTAACTGTACACTGTGCAAAAATACTTATAGCATGGGATACAAACTGTCCATTGCGATGTTTCACAGATCCTTTGTGTTTCCTTACCTTTTCAAAGGACTCTATTAAAGGGATGCAGTCTTATTTATTAAGGCTCTTTAACACACCAAACAACTTTTCGACCACGTCTCTCTTCTGACAAGCGTTTGTTTGTTCGTGTCTGTGTCTCCTTCTCCCCAGGTATCGGATCAACATATTTCCACGCCACCCTCAGCTTCCTGGGCCAGATGCTGGATGAGTTGGCCATCTTATGGGTGCTCATGTGTGCCATTGCCATGTGGTTCCCCAAGAGATACCTACCTCGGATGTTCAGGAGGGATCGGTATGTCGGCCCGTGTGACATTGCATCAAACAAAACTATCTTTAGAAGCTAGTAACTAGCCTTTAAGTGTGTAAACATGTTACTAGAGGAGGGTAGATTCCAGACCAGTGACGGTTTAAAACAATGCAATGCCGCAGTTTCCAACTGTGCGCCTAGATTTTCACTTGAACTCTCTTCAACCAGCTTTTAAGTAAATTCAGATGAGTACCTTATCAGAATATGAAGCTTTTTGTTTAAATATTTTAACATATTTTCACTCCATAATTTTGTTTTTAATATTTATATATATGTTTTCCATTATTTTATATTTTATTCTATTTTGTTTTCCTACAAGTTTAAATGAGTGTGGATCTATATTATTTTTTTTACTATATTTAACTTTTTTGACCTTTTACTATCTGTAATTGTCATTTTTATTGCTTGTCCTTCATATTTTTTATTTTGACATATCTTTTATTATCTTGGTATGCACTAGTCTCTAAATCTGCGTCTTTAATCTACTTTTAAAATCCCATTGATTTGTTTGAAATGTTCTATATAAATACGGTTTGATAGATTAAGTACAGTACACTGATATTCATGCACACTGCTGGAGACCTCTGATGCAATAGTGGTTATGTTACACAAAACTACAGATATGTTCTGTTTCAAACACTTTTGTTTTCAAGATACATTTTTCACATTGAATCAATTGCACTTTTGATACCTGTTTTTGCAGTTACACTCTATTTGTGTTCAGCAGGTTGATCTGCACGATTTCACTGTCGGCCTCCGGTTTGTCATGTGACGTGTCCACTGCTATGACGCTCTCAGTTTAATAATAGGCCCGTCTAAGATAGCTGACCACATGTCTTTACTTCTCTTTCCATTGTCACACCGTCGCCATGCCGACTCTTTCGCTTCAGGCTGTCACTTACATTTTCCACAGGCTTTTTGCAGCCTTTTGTACATACTTATTATCTGAATAGGTTTGTGCAACTCACCCCAACATTCCTCATGTGTTTCGACAAAGCTGTTCTTAGAGTGCAACGTTGCCGCAGATTCTTTTTTTTGTCGAGATTTTAATTTTGCTTCTCCATCCAGGTCAAGGTTCAAAGTGGTCATCGGCATCTTGTCAGGCATCACCACAGGGTTGGCCTTTGTCAAACCTGTCGTCAACTCACTGTCACTCATGACTCTGGGCATCCCCTGCACTGCACTGCTCATTACTGAGCTTAAAAGGTTGGTGACATTTTTTTTTCTTTAACGAAACAACAAACAAAAAACCAGCTGAGGAGAATGTGGAAAGGCGAGGGTGTAGTCCTGATACAGAAACCTCATATAACAGCCATCTCCTTTAGCCATTCATCAGAATGAAAAGTGTTTTTTTATTGATTTGTTGATGTAATTTAACAACCCTTTTCTTAATTCTTTCACTTCCACCGTGATGTGTTTTTTAAGATAAGATAAGATCACACATTGTTATCGGGGGTGCTCTTCAGAAATTTGTCTTGTATCCCAAGACGTACACTGTTTCACATAAATGACAACAAAAATGGAAAAACCTAACCAAGGGAATACATATACACACTCATTATAAAAAAGTGGCTGCCGTTAAATCGACAATGTATCACTACCTTCATTATTTAGTGCTCAGTCCACACAGGGACACTGAGGCCTACTTAGAGAGTAGACTGTAAACAGTTTGACAGAACGAGGAACAAAAGAGTTCCACAGTCTTTTCAGTTCAGCCTGTGGGACTCTAAAAGTTCTGCTTGATGGCAAAAGCTGATGTTCCTGCAAATAAGTGGGGTCGGATTTAATACTACGGACAGAGACAATATTGGAATGCGCAGCTTGAAAACTTGACTGTGCTGTGGGGCTTAGTGAATGTGGGGCGTACGTTTGATTGTTGCATCTGCAGGTGCTTAATAGCAAAAATCAATTCACTGTGATCCTGATATCCATGAGTCCTTAGTAAGGACTGATTAGTTTCAAATGAGTGACTTAGTAAATCGGTTTAAAATGAAAGGAATGTCTTGCTTAGTAACTTCAGTAATATGTAAATCGGTTGCCTGGAAAAGTCAGTTCAATCCATCGCCAGTCCCTTACAATTTGTACTGCTTTGTTTAATTTATGTCTGCATACATAGAGAAATATTAATATATTATAAGCGCGACTGAATTCTACGTAACAAAGGAACCCCATTTAATTTGCAGATGCTTAGATTTCCACACAGTAAAACGAGATTTTAAATTTATAGCAGACGAGCAGCAGATGCCAAGTTTCTGTGTCTTTGTTTTTAAGTTGTCTATTCAGCCAAATATCCTGCTGCTGATAAAGTGTCAAGGTGTAATGCAGTCTACAGAACATTAATATAATATCACTTTTGGCCTTTTGTACAGCACTTGCATTGTCTAATGACATGTCATCTGTTACACGCTAATTATAGGCCTTGGGATGTGAAGGAATGTTCCTGAAAACACAAGACATTCGTGTGTGTGTGTGTGTGTGTGTGTGTGTGTGTGTGTGTGTGCGCCCGCGCGTGTGTAATGCTCTCCTCCGTCACAGCAATGCGGAGCCATGCTCTGTTGTTTCCGTTTCCCACAACACTTACTGACCACCGTCGGTCTCTTAACCTTTAGTCATCCATTGTTCAACCTGTTAGTAACTCTTGATATTACTGCCAGTCGCCTATTGATGTTGCTTGTTTTTCTTCTGCTAAGTGGGAGAGAATTCCTTTAACCCCGACTGATGGACCTTTGCCATGTGTGGACAGACTATTTTGTTTCTGTTTGCTTTTTCTTTTACAGTACGTCTGCTGGCCCCCGTTCAAGGCACTTCCAGTTGGACAAACACAACCTTTCCCATATATATATGATCCAATCCATCACAAATATTACATAAACCTGAAGTGTTGAAGCAGTAAAACCAGTCATGGCTGTGCAATAATAGATACATATTTCATATTTCATAACGATGATAAAAGTGATCAATCATGTCTGAAAACTTAATCAGGGTCATTTTCACATTGCAAAGATAATGGGTACCAACCATCCATAGACTATATTATACCTGTCTGAAATAACAAATATGGTCCCTTTCATAATTTAACTCTCTGCGTTATTTGTGACTCTTAAAAGCCATAAATGAAAAACAAATAGCCCCAAAGAATAAAACCAAATACTGTATCTAAAAATGTATAAAAAAAATAAATTTAAAAAAAGCCTGATGGACTGGTGCTTAAATTGCATACCATAATATCATATACCATCCTGGATCCTTTTTTGCACATTACCAAACTTGAGGCCAAAAAAAGAAGTCAAAATTATCTTGAAAGTAAAAATCTACACTTTTTGTTTTACTGAAGAAAATGGTTTGTTTACAACCCGCCTGATTATCCGATGGCCCGTTTCAGCGCCTCCCATTGTTTGACTTGGTGATTGCACAAAGATGTTCATGAGCAGAAAGTCCAATATAACAGTGTACAATAGCTTCTCATTTTCATCTCACATCTCAGTCATTGATAATCATATCAGTTTCCTGACCCAACATTTCGTTGAGTGTAAGTTGATAAGTAGCTGCTGCGTCTGTAGTGTTGTGTTTGAGTCACTGATCTTATGGAGCCTCTTCCTCTGTTCCCCAGAGTCAGAGAAGACAGACAGGCCGGCCTTTCCTTCACTTATCTTTTACCTCTAACGGTCAAACAAGTCCTGGTTTTGCCTCCATTTTCTTATCTCACATGCTTCTGTCTCAGTAATTCCAGATATGCAGCTGTGTGGTGATGGTTGTTGTCAGCAGGAAGGGGGGTTGGCTGACTCAGGGCACTTCAATGTACACGTGAAGTCTGTTAATAAGGTCAGCCTGCTTTAATACCTGATACTAAGTCAGGTCTTGCTCCCAGGTGACTATAAAACACTTAACGTATAATATAATATTATTGATGACAAGTTAATGGCCTATTTTCCTCTGGGACGACACATCATTAGCCATCTATTTTTGTACTTCCTGTTGCTGTCGAGTAGCTGTGACACCATTTTTTTGTGTGCTCCCTCTCTGAGACAGTTATGTAACATATTTGCACTTTGACTGTTTGCTTCATTAACTGACTTGCTTCACTTTAAGTGGGGCCATGTAATATTGATAACAACGATCAGACCATGTAA
Source organism: Scophthalmus maximus (assembly GCF_022379125.1). NCBI lineage: Eukaryota > Metazoa > Chordata > Actinopteri > Pleuronectiformes > Scophthalmidae > Scophthalmus > Scophthalmus maximus. The sequence continues at coordinate 9,811,515 of NC_061522.1, read as the reverse complement.
TTACACGTCACACTTTTACTGGTCTGACTCACCAGATGTGAGGCAGACTGGGGGGGGGGGGGGGGGGGGGGGTTATGATTCATACTACAGGAAATAACATGTCTTAATTAATAAATGCACAAAATATAAAGTTAGTATCTTAACTGTATTTTTTATGATATAAAATATGGTTCGCACTGGTCTGGGGGTTATTTTTCCACCGTTGTTGCTATGACTTTGTTTACTTCCACTTGTGCGGTTTTGTTTACATTGTCATGTGCTTCTGTTCCTCATGACTTTGCTCTTGCCAGTGGTTTTCAGGGTTTACTTTGTCATACAGGGGCAATATGCACTTGAATTATAGATGTGAAATCTCCACAGAGCATTTTGGCCCTTTTAGCCCCTTTTTCCGAGCCTTTTGTCTGAGGCCCACAGAGTCGGACTTAAAAAAACCAAACAACCTGTAAGCTGTGGCACTGAACATGCTCTCTGCAGCTGAGTGGTGCTTGTTGTTTATCTGAATCATATTGTGTTTTAAGTGCTTTCTGGAAAGAATTTGTGCAACCCCCAAAACGAAAGGCTGGTAAACTGGTATGACTTCATCAAATTCTCTGTCTCAAGGGACTGTGACAAAACCTCGTCACGGTGACTACTCACACACTTTTGTCAAGCGTCCCCCCGTCTTTGTTTTGGCACTCTGCAGTTGCTTCAGCTTTGACCGGTGTGTATAAGGAGGACAGGACTAAGAATAGTTTATCAGCAGCACTCTGGATTAGCTCATGTATCTGGAGGTCAGAGTCGTGTCCACTTGGAGGTATTTCAGCAGTGGACAACAATACTTGGTACTTTGTAGACGGGGTTCAGATCTTTCAGCTCTCGAAAAAGACAGAGGCGACAATCCCCACAACTAAAAAACAAATGTGCTGACCTACAACTTGTATCGATATATCGCCGATATGTGCAAAAGTCTGCTCTGGGTTATTTTCTAGCTTGTGCACTTGCGCCTGTGTGTTTTCACAGTTGAACAACTTTGTCAGGTGTTTTTTCTCTTTGTTCACTGCAGGTGTGAGAACCCGCGTGTGTTCAAGCTGGGCTTGATCTCAGGGATCTGGTGGGCGCTGGCCCTGCTCTGCTGGATCAGTGACAGGATATTCTGTGAAATGTGGTCATCTGTCAACTTTCCCTACTTACACTGTGCTTGGTAAGTCCGCAGCCAACTCGGCTCTAAATGGAATGTTATTTAGTTTATGATTATTTACACACACAAAAAAATGCTCTCTTGTTACACAATAGCGAAAATTGATAAATCAAAACTTATCATTAATCATTTCAACCTTTTTACTTTGTATTCAAATTTTCCAGGAATTAGGGTTCAAACATGGAAGTGTATGTAAGGCTGATGCACCAGAATCAAGAGAATTAAACCATATTTAGTAGAAATTAAATTTGGCTTAATAATAGCAGAACTGAAAATCAAATCTTTAACCTTGTAAACATGTCCATGTGGTGTTTTTAAACGACACAAGGCAAATACTGAGCGGTCAATCCTATGGCTAGTATTTCAACATGGGAACTATAGTGTTACCACTTCCATTGTGTAGCAAACGGTTGTGAACAAGCAATGAAGGCATTTTTTTTCATCGAAAAAAAGCTTAGTAATATGTAATTTTGAGGAACAGAGATGCATTGTAAGGGGTTTACTCAATGCCAGGAGAGAGATTCTAAGAAAATAAGACCAAACTAGAAGTGCAGACTAAAATAACCTGATGAGGAGATTCATACTGTAGATATTTTTAATCTCGCACAGATGCACCAGCAAACTCCCAGATATATTTAGCAAATCTTTTTTTTTTCTGGTCTGGTTTATTTAAAACCCCTCTTGGTCTTTCAGGCACATCCTCATATGTCTGGCCTCTTACTTGGGCTGCGTTTGCTTCGCCTACTTTGACGTCGCGACCGAGGCCCCAGAGCGAGGACCCGTCATCATGTTCTGGCCCAACGAGAAGTGGGCCTTCATCGGTGTGCCCTATGTCTCCTTCCTCTGCGTCCACAAGAAGTCGACGATCAAGGTGACTTAAAGTGACCCGAGTCTGCGGCACGTCCGGTCGTGCTTCCACATTTCCCACCGGGATGTCTTCAAACAGCACGACACACGCCGACGTCTGTGAGTCGGCCGACATCCACCGGCGCTCTAGTGACTGAATGATGTCGGTGATTCACACGCGGGCCAACCGAGAGGATTCATCTTTTCCCCGGCTCCTTCTCTGGTCAGGTCTTCATTACACAGCAGGGTTTATGCAACTCAAGTAGAAAGGCAGAGAACAAAATGAGTCTGACATGACACACAGTCACTTTTTACCTAACTCACAAATATCAAAGCCAAGAAACCTTTTCAGTGTTCCAGATGCATTCTCATGCTTTGCTATGAGAACGTTTGTACATTTTTTCTTTCACTCAGAAAACCTCATTATAAAGCATTATTTTGCCTTTATAAAACATAAATATAGCATCTCATAGGTGCAGTCTGGCTATAATGAAAGATGTTCAAACAATAAAGCACTGGATTCGTTGACTGATTAAAACTCGAAGAATCAACTTGCCAGTTCACAGGATGTTATAGTAAGTGTTACAAGTGGGTGATGCACACAAAGCCGAACAGGTTTCTGCTGTTATACCTGCCATTCATGAAAAACTCAGAAACACAACCCCCCCCCTCCCTATTTCCGGTGTGCTATGTTGTTTGTTTGTTTTTCTTCCAGCATGCCACAGTGATAGAGATAGTAGAGAGATGTTTAATATATTCCTGTGTATATTTTTTTTACTTACAATGTAATATGCAATTATTTTCCTAGTAAAAGCCTATCATTGATGTATTACTGAATTAATAGGTACCCATATGATATTGGCCAAAATCTAAAAGGAACAGAATGTGAAATCAGAATGTATTGAAAGACAATGAATTGACAAATCAAGTGAATAATAACTATTTTTGCACAGAATGAAGAATGGTTTTCAGAGCCTTTGGTTAAGTGCACAGTCGACAAACTAAAAAAACTATTAACTCAATAATTAGCTTGCTAATGTACAGCTTTTAATGATGAGAAGTAGTTTTTTTCCCACACCCGGACATCTCACCTCTTAAACTGCTCATCAGGGTTATATATTCCAGACTCAGTGTTTTAAACATGACAAATGACTCAATGTCATTGAAATTATGTAAAAAGCCGTAATCAGGAGGTTTGTGATGTACTGTCAACTGTTTTATCTAAAAGGTGAAAAACAATGTATTGGTTACACTTAGTATGGAGGTGATGTGTAGCTCATAGCAGGTCAAATAATGGGACAGTGTTAATGTTTTATTACCTCCGACCTAAAACTAAAACTCTTGTGTTAAAATATATATATATGTAGTCTTTATGCAGAATTAAAAAAGGGAAGAATGTTTGAGGCAAAGTAAAACAAAATGACCGTTGATAATGTGTTGTTCTCAAAATGGCTTTGAGCTGTTCATCTAACATCGTTTTCCTCCCGTCGTCCTGCTGAGGCTTCTGGGAACTCAAAATTATTTGTGAAGGTTCAAAAGAAGGATCGCAGTTTACAAAGGAAACTGCCATTTTCCTGAGGTTGTGAAATGATTGAGGTTTTTTAAACATGAAGTATTTTTGTTTCGTCCAAAGCAATTTATATTTTTCTAAGTGAAGTGCAGCCAAAGTCAAAGCAACTGCAAAGTATTTTGATACCGTACTATTACCACATTTGTATTGCCAAACATTGTTATTTGTCACAGTCTCTTTTTTTTCCATTGTATCTTTAAGAAAAACTTTTGGGACAATATTGACAATGTGAACAAGATAATTGTAGATCCCGGAGAATATGTATTATGCCGCAAATTATATTGAATCATTAGTTGTTTTTTTATAATGCAGTGCAGTATAAGTCAGTGAATAATCATTAGATAATGGACTGTGTCTGAACGGGGGAGCCTGTTTAACGCTGCCCACTGCATTGTGATGTTTGTCTTGGCATGAGGTATGATAATGATCACATAACAATGACTTGTCTTCTTCTTTTACTTGAGTGTTTATATAAATCTCAGTTTTTTTTCTGCTTGCATTGACAATATACAAACAAACTGCACAGAATATTTATTTTCGTAATTTATCCTGTTTTTATAAACATTTGTAATAGATTAGACCATTAGTACTTTATGTTATGTTATGCAATAAACAAAGTCCTATGCTCAAGTTGACCAATGGTGTTTATATTGCAAATCAGACAATGTTGTATAATAATTATCATAAAGCATTTGAATTTTATAGCTTTATATGTTTTGCATGAATTGATATTGACAGACTCGTGATGCATAAGACAGTATTTGCCACCAGGGGGCAAGCAGTCAAGGCAGACTTTCTCTGAAATATCACAAAACAACTCACTTATGTACAGACTTTTAAAACACATTGTATGTCTGGACATACATATGAAAAATGAGACAATATACTGTGTCACTTTAAACGTTTTTTCTTCAAGCTACAACACCCATTTCTCAAAACCCCACACGAACACTGCACTGTTACTACACATATTCCTAAGAACAGATTTATTTTATTTATTTGATTATTTAAAATAGACTCAAAGTAGTAGTAGCAGTAATTGTTAGACTTCATTTAATTCTATTTTCTCTGTGGTTCATTGTGAATACCTAGGTAAAGTAAATCATAGAAGTTAGATGGTATTAAAGATGTTTTTAGAAAAAAACTAAAATATGATCAGAAAGCATTTGATCTGCTCATTAGTCACTGCTCATTAGTTCTTGTCATGCAGCTTCATGGTGTCACCCATAGGTGGCGACCTAGAGACCCACGTTGTTCAACGCACAATAAATGAAACATATTATGAAATGAATTGTGAAAATAGATAATCAAACACATTGAAATAGACAAAAGTATAACAACTACTTTTTGAGATAAAGCAATGTTTCATTATTATTAAATATATTTTTTTAGGCCTGTTTTTTAATTTGAATTTTTATCTTGTTTTTACTCTGTAGCACTTTGAGATTGCTTTTAGCAATGAAAAGTGCTCCATAAATAAAATGTATTATTATTATTATTATTATTATTATTATTATCTTATTCTGCTTCAGAGAAAAGAAATGAGATGTAGTAAACTCCATTATTGTGAAAAATACTTGAAATTGTTTTTTTTATTATTATTATTTCACAATTTGATGGTTATATTTCATGCTCTATTATTGTGTCCTTTTTGTTTATGTTTGTCTTTAAACCAAATTGCCTTTGGGATTATTTAAGTCGTACTGTATTGAATTCCATTGTATATGTTGTCCCTTGTATCTATTATGTTTAAAATTAGTATGAATTCGATCAAACGTGTAATTGATACATTACAGACTTTGAGTCTCCGAAGGCTTTTTATATAATAAAAGCCCAATTGCATAGTCTTACATCCCATATAATGAAATATCCTCGCATCCTATATATCCTGGAGGAAGTCCCGCCTCCTCTGCGCGCTGAAGATCCTCATTGGCTCCCGGCGCGCGTCAATCAAATAGCAGCCATGTCTAGATTACGGGTCAGATAGGAGACCATCGGCTTGGATCTGGTTGACTTTGAGGAGGAGGAGGAGGGGGCATGATCTATTTCTCCGTTGCGCCTCTGGAGATCCGTCCGGTGGAAGCAGCTGGTACCTGAGCGCAGCCGCCGGCGGACACACCGCGCATCCGTCGCCGCATCTTCGCCCTTCGTCCGCGGGGACCATGTTCACGATCAGACGCTGACAAAGCGATCGACGACGTGCGCGTCGTTGGCTTCTGTGCGAACAGAGCAACACGGAGCCAGAGAGGCGGAGGAGCTGTCAGAGAAAAACACACGGAGGAAACATAGATGCGCCCCGCTTCCTGTCCGGGAGGCGATTGAGGAAGAAAGAACGAGAATACCGAACCCCCCGGCCTCCAGATGATGTCAGGGAAGCATTTCAAGGCTCAGGAAGTGAGCTGCTGCATCAAGTATTTCATCTTCGGATTCAACATCATATTCTGGGTGAGTGTCCGACTCCGGAGGCCTCGCGCGTCCGCGGCGCGTCACCGTGACATGCTCTTCTTTTTGTTCTCCGTCCCTCGGCGGCGGCAGCAGCTTTTTGAATTTCTAATTCTGTGGTGTCTCCCGTCGGCTGACATGGACAGACTCGTCCCCTCTCTGCTCCTGTGCACTTGCTCTCCCCCTGTCAGCTGCTTTTTGGTTTTCTCCTCCGTGTTGATGATGCTGCTGTCAGCATCAGCATCAGCATCAGTGTTGTGAGGAGCTCGGGTCGAGGGCTCTTTCCTGGCTGTCAGATGACATCACTCGTTCGTTCGTCTGAGGACACTTCACATTTCATTGTGTCTGTGGTGTTTGGGCGCGGGGCAGTGACATGAAAGTGAAAGCAAACGTCCTCCTGTGGGTTAGCACCCCCCCCCCCCCCCCCCCCCCCCCCATTGACCCCCAGCAGCAGGAATGTGTGGAGGGCTCACTCTGGGGCCTTCAGTGTCCAATTTTAATTGAGAAGAGGTGGGATGTAATGTAATCCAGTCATTAAATGTAAGGAATATACATATTGATGTTGAAATGTGCCTTGTTTGAACGTAGTTGCGGATCATGTGGATTAGAGGTGATCGGATAGTGAAGATAATTCATTTAGCACATTTTATGACATTTATTGACAAAAGCATACAAGAAGTAGGTATCCAAATGTTTTACCCGGTGACTACATACTGAAAGCTGTGTTTAATTTACCTTTGAAAGAAGACGCTGATGTAGCAGACATTAAATTCCAGAGAGTAGGGTCATAATGACTGAAGGCACCATCATTTATGCTTGATGATCAGTTGATTTAAGCGAACAAGTAGAAAATGAAGTGGCAATTTTTTCTCTTATTCTGAACATTTAATGGATCCAGATTCCCAAAATGTTAGAATTCATGTCTTTTGGAGTGTGGGGGTCTCTATTGTAGCAGGCATAGGTAGGCCTGTCACGATAATTACGTTATCAACTTATCGTACGATACATGAATATGAACTCAATCATTTTTTAATGACCTCATTTTTAATATACATGTCAATCTCTAGCTAGATTAGTTCTGTTGTCATGGCAACACATGGGCGTGTATTACAACCAACAAAGGGATACAAATCTTACATCACCAAGCGTCCGCAGCTACTGTAAGTGCCAATGTTATTGTTTTGTGAATTCGCAAATCATTAGTCTGGAAATGGAAAAAAAGTAAGTTGCTGCCTTAGTCCAACCAAAAGTGCAGAAGAAAGGTTAAAATTGTAAATATTAATTTCATATAAAAGAAAGAAAATGTAACGAGCAAGGAAAAATATAACCAACAAATTTATAATTATTGCTAAGTCAACAATTAGCCTGTTGAAAATGCCGTCAGTGCACTGAATCCTGACTTGAAATGTGGTTTTGAACTCGTACGCTGAGGGTGGAAACTTGTGCAGTCCTAATCTACTCGGGCAAGATGCTTTCTAACGTGGGAGTCTGCTGCTCGCTGCAGACTGAGCGGAGAAATATTTAGTAATGGACCAGGGCCAGGAAACTCTCTCTGTGGCTTCTCCCTCTCTCTGTCTCTGCTTCTGTGTGATGATGACTACATGTTGCAGATGAATGATCCTGCTCATCTCGTCTCTGTCTTCTTCTTCTCTGCCAGTTCCTTGGAGTGGCGTTTCTTGGCATCGGGCTGTGGGCATGGAGCGAGAAGGTGAGTTGTTGTTTTTTTTATAGTTGTGCGATTTGTTTTCCCATCTGCAAATAATTCATAAACTATAAGTGGATAATTCACATTCACAACTTGTCATTTCCACTCGTTTGTCCGCACACTGTGGAAAGCAGAGGCTTTACTGAATCACAATGGAATGTCATGCTCTTCCGGTGGGACACCCCTCTGAACAATGGCCTCTGAATGGAACGAATGCATTTCACAGATTCATTCATTGTGTAAAAAAAAAAGGGGACAGACAGGCCAGTGAAAGGGTCTTGACTTTAATTCAAGAATTTCTAATGCCTTCTTTCTAATTTTTCAGTTTACTGCTTCATCTAACGATTGTTTTCATTGCTCATCGATCTGATTATAATTGTGGTGAATATTCATTTAGGTCTTTGTACAGTTAAATAACAGAAGATTGGGGGAAAAAAGCCCAAGATGACATCTTCAAATGTCATGTTTTGAATGATCAGCACTCAAAAATCCAAAGTGTTTCATTCACTCATGAGAGCTCATGTGTACACAAAAATTGAAGTGCAAAGATGCACCAGATCGGCAATCCTCTAGTAATCTATCTATCTTCATCTACAGTATGTACTGGGCTACTCCTTGGCCAGGAGCGCTTGTCTGGCAGCCAGAAAGCTGCTGCTCCCAGCCAGGAAATAGTCTGGCTCACAATCCCCCATAAAACCATACATTTCCATTTTTACACTTTTGTTTTCTTACAGATTATAACAAACAGGCTACAGACCTTTAGTGATGCTGGTGCTAAGCTAAGTCAACAGGCTGCTGGTTACTGATAAATATTTACTGTACAGATGTAAAAGTCATAGTAGATTGATCATATTAGTTCCAGTGTTACATTATTCAAGTTGTGTTTTTTAGCTTGGGGGCTTATCAAACGTTACTCCCTTCCTTAGGTAAGGACAGTGGACGACGATAAATATGATTTAAAAATATTTCTCTATAACTTGACTCTTCTGACCTTTCACTCTTGCCCTCTTCTGCTTCCGTCACCAGGGCGTTCTCTCCAACATCTCGTCCATCACAGATCTGGGAGGTTTCGACCCTGTCTGGCTCTTCCTTGTGGTGGGAGGTGTAATGTTCATCCTCGGATTCGCCGGTTGCATCGGCGCGTTGAGAGAAAACTCCTTCCTGCTCAAGTTTGTACGTTCCCTGAAGCCTTCGTCAGAGATTTAATTATCAAATCCTCTTTGGTCTCATACTATTATTTTTTTGAATTCTGAGAACTGTGAATGTGTGTGTGTTTTTCAGTTCTCTGTGTTCCTGGGTATCATCTTCTTCCTGGAGCTGACTGCAGGGGTCCTGGCCTTTGTCTTCAAAGACTGGATCAAGGACCAGCTCAACTTTTTCATTAACAACAACATTCGGGCATACAGAGACGACATCGACCTGCAGAACCTGATAGACTTCACCCAGGAATATGTGAGCACCGTCTTTCTTAATCCTGTCTATTAATTTCACCCAAGTGTTGTTTTTACCTTGTGAGAATCATGGTTGTTCCGTTCTGTAGGACAGCTTTGGCATGTGAGGTTTTGCTGTCTCTTTAACCTTGCAGTGGGAGTGTTGTGGGGCTTTTGGAGCTGATGACTGGAATTTGAACATATACTTCAACTGCACTGATTCGAACCCGAGTCGAGAGAAATGTGGAGTGCCCTTTTCCTGCTGCACCAAAGATCCAGCGGTATGTCACACTCCCCGAAAACACAAGTCAAGTGAAATTTGAACAAATCACAAATTAGTCTCAAGGGACACCCCCTGTCCTGTGACCCTCAAATCAGACAAGTATTGTTATGTATTTGTGAAGATATGACTCAAGATATCAAGTTTCTGCCAAATCTTGCAATGGTGAAAAAAATTTCTGGAATCCTGATAAATATTTTCATACAAATCCGTCCATAACTTTTTGAGGCGCTGACGGCATGGAGAGACAGAGAGGTCTCAGGACGGCCGGTGGTCCGGCACAGGGAAACTGAGAAGAGAGAGGAGAGGGAGAAGACGCTGAGGGGGGGGGGGGGGGGGGGGAGAGAGAGAGAGAGAGAGAGAGAGAGAGAGAGAGACAGCCTGGATGCTTATGTGCTTAGGTGAATAAATAACAGATGTTTATAGAGAGATGCAGAGGATGTTAGAAAGTTTACAGAAGTGTCAAATATAGTACATACTAGGTTTACGGGATTCATTGAGACTAAGACTGATAGGAGAATGGTAATGAAATTATAAAAGAATACGACTTTAACTGTAAGTTAAGACCCAAGCCTTTCTAATTCACATCCAGTTAACCCCCTTTATGGCAGAGCACAAAAAGCCTCATGGGTGCAATTTGGTGTTCTTGTGTCCGAGGCGTGGTATTTCATCTGAGTTGGTCTCTGTCTAACATGCTGAAACATTTACACTGGTGGTAGTTGGAGGGGAAATTGTGAAAGGTCCTCCCTGTGACAGATCCCTTAGTTATCTGCGTCCTCCAGCCGCCCGACTGACGTCGTCAGCTGTCATGTCTGACTTCCAACAGGACGTCCAGGCCTCAGTGTTTAGTCCCCTCAGACTCTGCCAGCACAGCAACGTCTGAAAGTGGCAGGGAGGAGTTAAACCAAGGCAGAAAAATGCTTTAGCTCCTGTCATTGTGTCACTGTGCTGCAGCAAAACAGGCTGACTTGACTGGACTGAATGTTGCGCAAGAGTGTCTTTTCATTTGCTGGACCCAAGAACATACTATTCCAAGGAGGTAATGCTCTTTGTGAGCAACACTGACCATCAGCAATAAACAGAAAAATAAAAATCACACAATGTTCCCCAGATGTTACACTCACACTGAACACTGACTTCTTTTCTGTTTTGGTATCAGACATGAGACACACCAGACTTCCTTGCCTTGTTTGTCTTTCCAAAGAACTAAATCAATTAAAAAGGGGGTCACAAATATATCATTTTAAAGCTCTGGGGAGCTTTTCCTTGTTCAATTCGATGTTTCTAATGACAGAGGGCGTTAATACTGCGAAGATTGTTATTCTTCATATTGGGCTAACAGGGCAAAGTGATTGTCTTAATTTATGTATTTTTTAAGTTGAAGGGTCAAGTCTCACAGCAGCCAAGTCCAACAAAAATCTGAAGTCCTGTTATTAATGATTATAAATCTGACTCATGTACAAGCGTTTCAGGTCAACAGCTCTGGTTCAGTGCAGATATGCACAGGTTAAGTTTCATTGGGACAACTGCTGTCCTGTACATCCCCAGAGGCCAAATACACGACAGCGATGTACTGGACAGCAGTCCAGACAAACTCATCATTACAAAAGAAAGAAAGGAAACTGAAATCCGTGTTTTATTTCTCTGAATATCTTGACTCGGCCTTGTTTTGATGTTTAATGAACTGACTTTCCTTCGCAGGAGGACGTCATCAACACTCAGTGTGGATACGACATCCGAGCAAAAGCGGTGAGATTTATAGCAGAGGCCGAGACCCTCACCTAAAACTACGCTGGTGCCATGAAACAGCGTGAAGAGTGTAAACTGCTCGCGCCCATTTTGCCTCAGGCAGGTCCATTGACATGCCATGTCTGCATGAGGTCATCAGGTACCCCACCCTGGGCACAATATCCCTCTTTCACCGTGTTTCCCCAACGCCCCGCTCTTCAGAATACAGCAGCTGGCTCTCCATCGGCACTTTGGCTCCTGTGGTATTACTCATGCTGCAGCCATGCAATGGGAATTGAAGCCCCCTCCCCCCGATCATTAGCTTTGGCCGCACTCCATAGAAGCATAATGTAAGGAAAAGGCCCTGTTTGTTTTCCTGACTTTAAATGTGAGGAAAAAAGGGCAGAGTAAAGCAGTTGTCACGAGTCAGAGCAGGAAAACGGTGAGCTGAGTGTGTGTTAACAGCCAAGTAAAGGAGAGAAAAATGATGTGCCACCCCTAAAAAATATTTGTAAAAAATGTTGTCAGCTGTTGCAAAGTAATGTGAAATCCCAACATGGTTGTACACAATGACTTTTCATGGGTTAATAAAAGTAGAAGCCAAAATGTCGAATCTGCATCTGGTAATCAGCCTGTAATCGTGGTGTGTTTTGTGAACCTTCTTCCAGGACTCTGAGCAGCGGACTTTCATTTACATCAAGGGCTGCGTCCCTCAGTTTGAGAAGTGGCTTCAAGACAACCTGACGGTGGTGGCGGGCATCTTCATCGGGATTGCATTACTACAGGTGAGGAACAGTCTCAGCAGTTTTGCTTTTAACACCGGACCTCTGCCGACGTTTTCATGAACCTCACGCACAGATTTTTAAATTTGTCTTCAGATTTTCGGCATCTGTTTAGCGCAGAATCTCGTGAGTGACATTGAAGCCGTGAGAGAGAGTTGGTGAGTAGCCACCGTACATTGATTCAAGTGCAATGTCACTTGGGCTGAAACCTCCACTTAACCCGAGCACGGCCTCAAAGAGCTGTCAGCGAGTCTCGGTGTGTATTTGTGCATTTTTTTAATGTCTTGATTGCTCTTAAATTTGCCGCCCGCTTTTTGCAGTTTGTTCACCTAAGACCTCCAAAGTCACCAAAGGCAAGACGGATGTACCAGGTGAGCACTATTTGATCATAGCCAGCATTGCCATGTACATCGTCAACCACCCTCCTCCCCTTGTGGATTGTGTTTATACTGAAAGATTGTTGTTTTTTCCCACAGGACTCAGCAGTTTGGACACCAGCAATGAAGGGAAATAAATGAATCAGTTACTGTGTCCATAAAAAAAAAGAGTCTCCTTCATATGTACATAATAAACTTAGAGTTATTTTTAGAGTTATCTGTGGGCCTGTTTTTGAATGAAAGACAACCTCTGACATGTACTGTAGCTCTCATACAGTATCAAACAAATGCAGTATTGGCTGGTTTGATGAAGAAGTTGGTCACCTGGCGACAGTGGGCAAAGCCTGTAAGGATGAAGGAAGGGGTTGTCATTTCCTCTGAGGTAGCACTCGTGGTTTTGTATGTCTCACAGCTGCAGTTCTTTTTAACACTGCACGTAAAAGGGTTGTGTCCAGAGCTGAAGTGATACTGGAAATGCACTGCATGCCTATTGGCTAGTGGCGGGACATTGGCTCTCCTAACTGTGTTCATTGATGTAAAGTATTTTGAAAATATTTGTTAAAATAGTCGCTAGGGGGAATCGACTGGTTGGCACTTTGTTGAATGTTTAAGGAAATCTACTTAAAGACCCCGAGAATTCATTTTGAATTCATTTCCATGTTTGGGATGATCACACTCACACAGACACATACAGTTTGTGAGCAGAGTTTTGAGGGGGATGCAGTGTCCATCATGAAGGGAAATCATGGATGTAATAGGTTAAGTTGCAGTTTGTATGATGTTGGCAGTGACGACAAAATAAATCTCTGAAGAAACTGAAAGGAACCAGGAGATGGGGCATGTAAATAAACAAAAACAACAACTCAGCCTTATGCACTTTAATCTTCATATGAAGTGGCGACGCTCATTGTAAGCCGCTCAGCTTTTGTCACAATTGACTGTTATTTGAGTCAAGCAGCAGCAGCCACTGGAGGGGGCACTTTCCTTTAGAAAGAAAACTACAACAACCAACAATACTTTGGAATTGCATCTGTAACTTTATGGTGCTTCATAGATGTCGGGTTCATTCTGAGTTTGTCCAAAAAAGCAGCCTGACAGAAAAGTTTAAGTGTTGTGCCCTCCCTTGCACATTACCGTTATTATCAGTGTTCATCCGTTTATTTTTCCTCTATATTTGAATTGTTGTATATGTGTTACTTTGATGACATCCGCCCTAAATGATTATGAACCTTTGTTGATTTCTATTGGTTATGATCCGTATATGTTCACTGGAAACTTACTGGTGGCACCTCACTGAACGTAGTAGAGTCTAGAGCCTACATACATGTAGTACTTGGAATCAGAGCACACAGGCTCTCTCACCAGCATTATTCATCAATGCAAATTATAAAGAGTTTATATGTTTAGATTTCTAGACATTTACATTTACAGCCGGACTTTAACAGAACAGCAGAGCACTTCATGAAAAACCTGAGGCAGACTGAGTCACACTAAGGATGTTAAACAATATCCGCAATTTCAAACTTTATGATAAATGTATGAAGCAGCCTCGTGTCAAATACCCTTACTTTCCCCACGAAGAGCTTCATATGATTGTTGGTGTTTACTGATCTCACTTTTTCTTACCACACAGTGCCATACTTGTAATTTCTACATACACCCAATGACGACTTTACTTTTGTTTCCTGTCTACTCCCGATTCTTGTAAATAGCTGGATCGTGACAAGTTTGTAAATATATATCTTAATAAATGTGTTTCTTTTTACACCTTTGTCTTCGTTGTGACATGATGTTCTCGGTCAAACTTATACATGCTGCTTTTATTTTTATAATGGCATTTATAGTTACATAATGGTTTATTTTATTTTTTAGTGATAGATGATCGGCATCAGGCACAAGCCCGGGGCCCCCCGAGAGATAAGGGGGCCCCTTAAGCCATTCAGGAATCCATCCATGGAAACAATGATACCATTGGAGGAGTTTATTATGGACAGAAGTCACTCACATACACACAAACACACCCAAACCAAGAAGTTCATCATCCCTGTAGAACCAGTGACAAATAGCAAATTTTATTTTCCACGCAACCCGGAGATGGAGACGGGAATCTGTTTTGGTCACAAAACTCTGTGATACTGCAGCTCAAATTTTCAGATTTTAGTTATGACATAAGAAGATGCTCAAACTTAACCGGCAAGATGCTCAAATGGACCATTTCTGCACCTCATTCTGCATTTAGTCCAATAGGACAACGTGAAAACATGTTTTCAGGAATGTTTGCAAATTGATTGAAAATCTTGAATCAAAATCTCTAATTTTACAAGATTATTTGTGTAAATGATTACAAAAATTCACCACCTAATTCAACACTTTGTAGAAGACCCTTCATGAGCAGCTTGAAGACTTTGCATACCCGGATTTTCTGGCAGATCCTCTCAAACGCCCCTCAGACTGGATGGGAAACGACAGCCATCCTCCGGTCTCCACACATGCTCCGTGACGGCACACACACTACTTTTCTTTCAACAACATCACCGATAATTTACAATTTAAAATAGTTTCGCTGCTTCGATAAGCGTGTGTTTGCTGTGTTATCAGGGACTGATTGCGAACCCTCTGATCTGACCTTTGTCCAGATGCCTCCGTGTTACTTCCAGCCTGTCTCTAGACTCCACACAGAACAACAGCAGACTCACTGCTACTGATATAATCAATCTGCATCTCAAACAACATTGTTCACTCTTCGATTTAATGCCTAAATGCTTTGATCATCATGAAAAATTGGAATTTAAAAAATATAAAACATTTGATGATTTGTCGGGAAACTGTGTGTGCGCGTGCCTCTTTTGATTGTGTACAAATTGTTAACTATGCGTGTCCTATACCTTTCTGATTCTTTTAACATTCCGACATTTGATAGGGCAATAGTGATTGTGTCTGTTTTTCATTAAAACAACAGAGGTTGATCTCACACAAGCAGGAATGCCACGAGACAATTTGTGTCCCAACTTTGACACAATAAATATCTGCTAAGCTCTGAAACACTCAGGCTCCCCTGGTGAGAATTGACTTTGAGTAATTCAATTTAGTATAGTATATAGTATATAGAGTACATTTTACTCATTATTTTCTTGGTCGCTTTCACTTGCTACACTACACTACTACACTTTCTATCCCGTGCTTTATTCGCACTGTTTGCGTTGTCTCTGGAAACTGGCATCTCAACCTTTCGCAGCAGCTACACTTGGTATATGATTGTTTATCTGTTAATCTGAACTGTACTGTAATACTGAAATTGTTTTGTACTTTGTCTCTATTCTGCTCTGTGTTTTTTTTTATATGAAATTGAAATTGATTCTTCATTCAGTTTTCCGTTAAAACGACAGAGACTTTGAACTATATCTTTATGTTCATTCTGGAAAAGAAAAGAACCTTTTGTTCAAAGGGCAAATCTCAGAAAATACGGAAAACACATTCATTCATATCGTATTTTCAAAATGGCAGTAGTCTCCCCACAGTGTGCCAAAGGTCACGACACACTTCCTGGGACAAAGATGAAATGGGACAAAAACTGTGTTTGAAAGAGAAGCCTATAGCAACAGCAGCTCCCGACTTCTGGCTAAAGTTGGACTCTGACATCTGAACTGTCGTCGAGTGACAGACCAGCCTCCTAGTTGCTGGAGACGTCTCTCTTCAGGACAGCGAGGGGATCCTCAGATAAGTGGAGTAGAGGTGATTTCAGATTCAACCCACAGAAGCTGCGGGCTGGTAACTTCCGCCTTGAGAGGAAGACAGTCCCGCTCAGCAGACAAACACTGACATCCACTGGTCGCCCAGACAAAGTCATATTTACGACTCTTCAGTTTGGTTGCATGGTGTTACTGTAACGGGTTTGAAGATCAGTGATGAAACCAAAGTATGTGCATTTACTCGATATATGTACTGCACTGCAAGAGAATTTTTAGATGCTTCTACTGTACTTGAACATTTTAAGTTTTTTTCACTTCTACTCCACCACATTTCAGAGAGAGGTTTCTATACGGAACTATAACCGTGGTTAATTGCAGATTGAGATTCAACTCGTTTGTTTTTTTTACTGTGACATTTTGAATGTTCAATAAACAAAAACTATCCTCAGCCTCATCAGACAAATGTCAAGAGGACGTATCACTTTTAACATCAAAGGACATGGAGACGGTCCATGAAACTCAGATCTATTGTATAATCATACGATATCAAAAGAGCCAGAGCATAATCCAATCTATGCTGAATTAAGAGAGTTGGGTTCATTTAAAAATGATCAAGGGAGCCGCTCATGTAAGAGGGAGGGTGTCAAGGGGTCATTCAAGGTGATGGGACCCTTAATCAACCCTCGTCCATCAACACGTGACGATGACGCGCGGGAATGACAGATCTGGGATGCAGCATCTTGTAACGTGTGTGTCTTTGCCCCCAGAAACCTGAGAATATAACGAAATCCACAAACGTCTATGGTGTGACAAATATGAATTCTTTGCTACATGGAGGATAAAATCCACCAAAACCTTAGAGGCCCTCCTCCTCAAACGCGGAGGGCTGGTTTCACGCACCAACCGCCCATTTCCGCAAACCGAGACCCGATGACAGAGTAGCGACTGTTCATCCCGAGGAGGAAATATATAGGTCAAAGTTAAACATGGAGACGTCTCTCCCCCGCCCCTTGGTAAATGTCTCTCATTCATCGGCCCTGACACCCAGTCTCGCCTCTCTGCTTGATGACTCCGATCGATCAGGTTAATCCCATTGATGAGTCAGTCACGCGCCCGGACGCGCGGACGCGCGGACGCAGCCATTGCGCAGCGCCGCGTTAAAAAGGAGCGCACCTGGACGCGTGTGCCAACAGCGCAGGTCCGCGGCAAATCTGTGCGGGACCCAGGTTAATGATTCGCCGGTTATCTCGCACTTAGTACTCGAGCGTGGAGTTTGGAGTCTGCCCTCCTCTCCGATAAAACCCAACAGGGGGAAGCTTGCACTCGCTTTGCCCTTTTCCTTTTTTGGCCCTTTGCTGCTGTACTCCAGCCACTGACTCTGTGGCTGTGTGTCGGTTTTGACCCGTCTGGCTGCAGGGAGAGGACACACACACACACACACACACACACACACAATGTTTACTCTTGTTGTTGTGTTCTTGCTTTGCACAGCCTCCTCCGTCTCCGCTTCTGCCAAAGGTGAGTACTTGTGATTTGTCCCCCCCCCCTTCTCTTATATGTGCTGATATACTTGACATGTTTGGAGAATTTGATCCCTCAGCCAGTCTCTTAATGGAGCTTTAAAAGAATCCACTCCACAACCAGGTATGGCATCTGAAAGAGAAATAGTCAAGAGTTGTAATGAAACAAAATAAGTGTTTTGAGTTGCAGGTTGCTGTTTTACGCTCGCCGGGAAATATGTCATTCTGTGGTCGACCAAAGTCAAACGGACCCAGACTTATTTACTTGTTGAATTCGGCTCCATGTTCCTCAGTGACCGGTGATGAAATCAAATACTGACACGTCAGTCTGTCTCTCCTCGCGGCCCAGTGTCATATCTAAGGCACAGTACAGAGGAGAGGTTTTTATCTTCTCCCGCTGTGAGCGCACCCGGTCAAACGACCACTGACTGAATCCCCTCAGTCATATCCCTGAGATCATATTTCAGAAGAGGAAGTGATGAAGGAAAGAGTGAAAACAGAGCTCTGTGTTTAATGGAAGTTCATTTGTAAAGACTTTCATGACAATGCCTGAATTGTATTTTGATAGCTCAAAACATGGCATGTCAGAGGTTATTTGTCTCACAGCTAAGGTCCATGTTGTGATATTCCATAAAATATCACTGTTATCTTCTCACTTGGTGTCTTCGTTGTTTAATATACTTTGTGTTCGTATCCCTGATCTTTTATGAATGTCGGGCAGCCCTGTCCGCTGGAACCTACAGCAGGACTGATGTGTGTGTCTTGGGGCTATGTTGTTTTGAAAACTGTCACAGGTTTCAATAAGCATCATTATAAAAATGATTTATATTACAATCATAGATTTACAGTAAACTTCCAGGCCTGCTGGACCGAGCAACAGCGCTGACTCATCTTTACTCGTCGTAACTATTGTCATCGCACCCATTTGATCTTTGGAAGCTTTGACATCTGAGATTCAAGCGTATAAACTTCAATGGTGATGATGCTGCCGACACCAAGGTGACAGCTGAATCCGTCACGCAGAGTTTAATAATCGCCCTCCAGCGCTCAACAGCAACTATCAAATCTATGAATTTGGAGCTTGAATGAACCAACTATAGGAAATGTTTTCAAAAATGTGTCGCAATGTGATGATACAGCTAGAGACAAAGATGAAGATGAGGGGTATGGCTGCTGCGGTGGATTTCGGTTTCACGTTACTGTGCAGTTTTAATATTCACAGTTTAAGGCGCGAACATGAAATTAAACCTAAATATTTGGTAAGAAAATGCATTCTCAACTCTTAAAAAACGTTTCTTTCGGACGTAGTTTCCACAGTATCTCCACACCACAAATGAAAACAGCAGCGAGTCTCACCACAGATCACTCTGACTTCCTCCGCTCGTGTGTCATCACCGGCCGCCTGTCCTGTGTTTCTTCAGGTGGTGCTGCTGCTGGACCGCGGCTCAACGACAGCCAGCTGTACAAATTCAGCTACGCCACCGAGGTGCTGGTGGACCAGGCCAGGGGGTCAAAGGAGGGCAGTGTCGGCTACGGGATCTCCAGCGATGTAGACGTCAACCTGGTGTGGAGAGATCCGAGCAACAAGGACGAGCAGCTGATTCAACTGGCGGTATGTCGGACAAGCCTTTTAATATTCCTAACCATAAACACACTTTTGATAAACTTGGAGTTGAGTCCGCTCGCTCCCTTTTCTCCAGAGTATCTGGCGATTATTTATAAATGATGATTTATTCATTTTATTCTCTTGAACAGATCTCAAATGTGAGGATCGAGCCCGTGTCCAATCGACCGGAGAAGAAGAACGTCCTCACCGGATCAACGGTCGAAAGCGTTTTGGGGAAGAACAAACTTGCAGCTCTGACAAAGCCGTTCTTGGTGCATCTGAGAAATGGAAAGGTGAGTTATTTTTTCAACCAGGGCATCGTTTTTATTTTTGCAAAAGTAGAGATATAATCTCTAATCAGCACTTACTGCTGGTATAATCTATACAACCTAATGAGAGGTTTTCCTTTTATTATCAAAAAGCATAAAGGGGGAATATTTTTAGTAAACATTAACGTGGTCTGTTACACTCTAGACAAGGAAACCGTAGTAATTCCTGAATATTATATGAATTGGTGTCTATTTTGAGTCTTAAAAATTTGGGAGATGTTTAGTTAAGTAACATTAGAAGATGCAGTTGCTTGTGATGCTGTTGTTGTCAAAAAAATAATTAGATTACGTGAGTTTCTTTTTAATGTGCTGGAGTGATGTCGTGGCAGGGAATATACCAGATGTGTGTGTGTGTGTGTGTGTGTGTGTGTGTGTGTGTGTGTGTGTGTGTGTGTGTGTGTGTGTGTGTGTGTGTGTGTGTGTGTGTGTGTGTGTGTGTGTGTGTGTGTGTGTGTGTGTGTGTGTGTGTGTGTGTGTGTGTGTGTGTGTGTGTGTGTGTGTGTGTGTGCAAAGGTCAGCAGGTTCAGAGGGTCACTGAGTGAATGAACAAGCCTGATATGCAGATTTGCGACGGGCCGGTTGATAACACTCATGCTGGTTGTGACATATCTGAGCAAAACTCATCCTCGTTAGACCTGAGCGGAGAACGATATGACATATATAAATATTGCTGTTTGCACGAGAAGATAACTTTCTGTTTAAATTTTAACACCAGCAACCAACAACTAGTTTAAAAAAGTTTTAAACCTCACTTTAATGTTGGCTAAATTTTTGTTTTTTTAGGTGTGTGTGTGTGTGTGTGTGTGTGTGAGTGAGTGAAACATGACAAGTGTCTCCCCGTGTGTTGTAAGGTTATTTATAATAATGACAGGCCGTGGCAGGAAAAGTGGCACTGGACAATCTATTTATGGTGATCCTATCTGATGTTGTGGTTGAGCGCCACAAATAAATTACATACTGTATAGGAGACAGTGTAGGATGATGATGTCATACGCTGCTTTCTACAACCATGACCAGGACACAGAGTCCATTATTACTCTGAAGAAATAAAACGTTCTAAGAGTAAAATAAATGAACAGGTCAAGGCTGTGTACTGATGTGTATTGGAAAGGTAATGGAAGCAATTTACTGTAAAGCCCGACCAATACCAATTTATATATTTTATAAAACCAAGGAAAGGCAGTACAGGGGTCAAAGGTATGTTTGAATTAATTTAGAAAGAGAAATTAATTGGAAATTAAGTTGGAAGCTGTGAAGAGTCTCGCCTCAATTCTTTAAGTAAACATACATCACTAGATTTTTTTAAACCATTATAAATCGTCATCTGCTTCCAAAATCCAGTATGTAGTCAGATTGTAATTTATGGCTGGGCTTTATTCTTTCTCTAAATTGAATGTGCTAATACCAGGGTATTTATTGCTTTGTTTTTGATCTGCACTTCAAAGAGTATATGTTATGTCTATGTGTAATGTACTGTAAATAGTCCCTGATGTCATGTGTCTGTGCACAAGTGTGCATGGGGAAAACTGACACCCTGAAAGCCTTTGTGAGTACGCAGCACGTAGGTATAGCTGCTTTGTCCACAGTACCAGTCAAAGGGCCTGATGTGACATCCATTGTTTGAAAGTAGGAAATTCTCTTCATCATGTTGCTTTCTTTTCACACGTCTGTTTGTAGACAAAAGCATTTTATTCCTACTGGGTCGAACCTGCCACCATCAAAAACCTGAAACGAGGACTGGCCAGCTTACTGCAATTGCAGCTCATCACCGGGAAGGTTATAGAGGTGAATGGCATGATACATCTCCCATCACATGTATTTATACATATATATATCTAAGGCATGTAACACCTTTACTTGTTTGTTTTAACAGAATGACGTGTCTGGACGGTGCACGGTCGAGTACAGGGCAGTCAAAGGTCAAGTGACAAGAACAAAGAACCTGGAGACGTGTAAGACGGCAGAGACTGGATTCACCACACACAGTGAGGTTTGTCAGCGTCCACACAAACACACCGTGCTAAAATGTGAACGTCACTGAATGTCTAACTCACTGTTGTGTCCCCCCTTCAGGTATTGGGTGTGAACAGTAAGTCCAGTTCTGTCACAGTGTTCACACTCCAGGATGGTTTCATCCGCTCGGCCGTGGCTGAAGAAATGCACTTACTGGCCGTCAATGCGCGCAGATCCGTTGCAGCTAAAGTGGTGTCCAGGTGAATACCTTAGGAGCAACTAAATATGTGGTGCCGAGTCTTATATGAGCACGCTGTACATTTTAATTCTCCCGTCTTCCAGGCAAACCTTGACACTGACGGGCACAGGGGCCGGACCACTGGAGGCTGCTGGGAAAGATGTGCCCGGGGTTGTCAAGTCGATTGACGCCAAACTGGCCGCGGTTGGTGTCGTGGCCGAGAAGGTCAAGACCCAGTGCAAGGGTTGTCCATCAGTGAGTTCACTCCCACACGTGTTTCGTTATAAAACAGATACTGTACATTTTTGCACTGCAATTATTGAGTGAAGACGATGTGTCTCTTAAACTTGCCCTCCTCTGCGTTCTTCCTCTCAGCTTTTCGAACATTGGCAGGCTGAGCAGAAGCAGCTGGAGCCGGCGGGCCTGTCCAAAGCCCTGGCCCCTCGCAGCTTCCTGGCCCTCATCCAGAGCATCAGGAAGGCGTCCAAGGACGAGATCCTCAAAGTGATGAAGAGTGCCAGCAAGACATCCCTGTAAAGCAGCTCCTCCTCTTTTCCTACGTCATTGACCTCCTCATGACCCCACCACTCTGCTGTTCCCTCAAATCACTGTAATGTTTTGTGCTTCACGTTGTCCGGATCCAAGAGGTTAAATTTACCGTTCCGTTGTTCAATTTCTTCCTGCTGCTGCCAGACCTCAGGTGGTGGATGCTGTGACCTCCTCTCAAACTCCTGCATCCCTGGATGCCATGCTTGAATTCCTCAACTTCACCGACTCCAAAGGTTTGGTCCTGCAGGAGAGATTTCTCTACGCATGCGGCTTCGCTTCACATCCCAATGAGAGAATGCTCCGGGCTCTGCTGGTGAGTGGCGTGTTGTCTACAGTCGTCGATTACAGAAGTGACACCTTTTCCCAGCTTATTAGACCAAGTTATGATACTGCTGCAGTCGAGTTCATATCAGTGTCTCATAAGAGTAAAAAGAATTAGTCTGCAAAAAACGGTCTTAATTTTCTCAAATTATATACCAGCATGCAATGTCTTCTATGAATTTTAATAAGAATGTT
Source organism: Scophthalmus maximus (assembly GCF_022379125.1). NCBI lineage: Eukaryota > Metazoa > Chordata > Actinopteri > Pleuronectiformes > Scophthalmidae > Scophthalmus > Scophthalmus maximus. The sequence goes on along the minus strand of NC_061522.1, from coordinate 9,788,778 downwards.
TGCTTTTCAGGACATTTCTAAGGGAAAGATCGGCAGCACTGACATCAAAGAGTCTGTGGTGATCATTATGGGAGCCCTGATCCACAAACTGTGTCTGAAAGGAGAGTGCAACCTACCGGTAAACAAGTCAATTTGAAATATAAAACTGCGATGTCTATCATAAAACAATAAGACGATTTTAGGATTGTCAGTTGACAGACACGGAGGCATACGTTTTCCTCTTTGGAAATCTTTAACCAAATCTGAGTGAGCTGACTGGGGACCTGCTGCTGTTGGTTTTACCTCTCAGACGGTGGTGCAGGTGAAGAAGATGATTTTGGACGGCCCTGACAGCACACAGGCGGAGTCCGAGGTCCAGATGTACCTTCTCGCTCTGAAAAACTCACTGCTTCCCGAGGCCATTCCCATCTTCACCAAATACGCCGAGTCGGAGGTCGGCGCTTACTGCACCATCGCCCTCAGCGCCCTGCAGAGATACGACGTCAAGCTCATGACCAATGAGGTGCGCCGCAGTTAATATAACATTTCATTTGAGCTGACGTGTGTTGGCGTAAACGATGGGTCGATTTAATTAGCGTGTAACACAAAACTGAAACCGTGTATTTCCTCTGTCACCTCAGGTAAAACTGACAGTGAACAGGGTTTACCACCAGAATCGACGGATCTACGAGAAAAATGTGAGGGCTGCCGCTGCCGACGTCATCCTCAACAGCAATCCCTCATACATCGAGGTCAAGAATCTGCTTCTGTCCATTGGAAACCTGCCCCATGAAATGAACAAGTACATGCTGTCTAAGATCCAGGACATCCTCCGCTTCCAACTGCCTGCCAGGTGTGTTACGGGGCAGCCAATAGACAAACAGAGATTTTAAGAGTTTTAACAGAAAGAGTGTCAAAAAACTGACAACTGACAAAACTGGCCGGATTAAAACCTTGTAACTGTAATTTTTTTCTCCTTTTTACAGCAAAGTCTTACGCCAAGCTATGAAGGACATGAATTCCCATAACTACAACCGGTTTGCCAAAGTTGGGTCATCATCTGCGTACTCGGGATTCATGGCTCGTAAGTAATCAAGCACCCTCTCTGGAAACATCTACTATCCACGACCGAAATAAAATGTGGAAAAAAGATGTTGGATTCCTCTGTGATTGTAAGCAACGAGACAACTAACCTCACAGCTACATGGACGCTCATGAAGTCACGACTAACCTGAGCATGTGAATAAACAAAAACAAAATCAAAATCCACTCCCCGCAGAATCTGCTGACGTGACCTCCACGTACAGTTTGGACATCCTGTATTCAGGCTCAGGAATCCTGAGGAGAAGCAACATGAATATATATGGTGCCAGTAAAGGAGCAATGCTTCACGGACTACAGGTAGTCAAGACACAACAGAAACAATTACATATTCATGATTATACAATAGCAATAACTCAGAATTATATAAAAGTTTCAGGCAGTCTAAGTGAATTCTCAGAATAGATCAAATACGACGGGATGTTCTTCACGTCTCCCAGGTGGCCATCGAGGCCCAGGGTCTGGAGTCACTGATCGCTGCCACACCTGACGAGGGAGAGGAAGACCTGGAGTCGTTCGCTGGGATGTCGGCGCTGCTGTTCGATGTCCAGCTGAGGCCGGTCACCTTCTTCAAGGGCTACAGTGACCTCATGTCCAAAATGTTCTCCATGAGCGGGGAGCCCATGAACGTGGTGAAGGGTCTGATCCTGCTGACCGATCACTCTGAGGTAACAAGTTAGTACGATGTGACGCGTTAACTCGGGTTCGAGTTTTTCTTTTTTTCATTGTCTGAGAATTCCGCACAAAGACCAAATCCAACAATGTGTTGGTCTCTCCATACTGGTAGGTGCACATCTCATTTTTTTAAAAGGCCAAATGATTTCCTTCAACAGCTGCGGGCTCTGTAGCAAACATTGCTCCAACGGGTGTAACAGGGACTATTGTCATCAGTCATGGATTTATATTTGTGAGCTGGATGGTGCCAATGTTCACGGTTATTAAGGAACATTTTGAAGAAAGTTGTGTTTTTAATGGAGATCTACAGTGATGGAGGTAAAGCGGAATGGCTAAGTGGGGAAAAACCCATTAGTAGGATCACTTCATTGAAGAATTCAAGATAAGCATAATCCTTCATGAGCCCCACTAAGGGGAAATATGCAGTGTCAGTAAAATCAGTAAAATGTTATAAATAAGTAAAAAATCTATTTAAACATAAGGGCATGTAAACAGAGTATGTACAGTGTAAGCAGGCTACACATAGAAGATTTTTGCACAGACAAAATGAGCAATGTACCGTTAAATGAAATTATGACTGAATCTTAATTCTCGCTGTCGAAAACCCGAGTGAGACATAAACAAGTGTTCCACTGTGTTTCCCCTCCTCCTCTTTGCGTCTGCAGGTCATCCAGTTGCAGTCCGGTCTGAAGGCGAGCGCAGAGTTTCAAGGAGGGTTGGCCATCGACATTTCTGGAGGCATGGAGATCAGTCTGTGGTACCGAGAGTCCAAGACCAGCGTCAACAACAGGTACAGTCGGCAGACGGTGAAAGATGCGGCCGCGGCAGGTGTGTCTGTCCCGTCGCCAATATGAGACACTAGCAAACCTTTAAGTTGATGTTTTGTGATCCAGCACAGGGCAAAGGCCCTTGTGATAGACAGAGAATTCTTAGAAAAACTAATCTTTACTGCTGCAAATAGATTTGTGTTGATGGTGGGTTCATGTGAACTTTAGAAGGGCTATAAGTGCCGTCTGATTCATTTGTTCCACCGGCATGTTGGACATGCTCCAATATTGTGCCCCACACCTGTCTCATTTCCAGGGTTTGTGTGGATATGACATCAACTCTGTCTGGTTCTCTATTTTAAAATGTTATAGTCAATGCACAACACTAGCTGCTGAAAATGGAGCACATCATCTACGCTGGTGTCAGTTAACTTGCAGCGTCTGGTGATGAAACAAGGTTGAAACGGCGATGCCCCGGGGTTTTGAAATCATTCTCATATGCTGTGATTTTTTTCCTGTATGCACCTCAGCGAGTGTTTGGTCATGTTGTTCATATCCTTTGATTTGAATGCATTCGAGAAGGATTATTTTTGGAAAATGCAAAGGAAAAAAAAACTTCTGGGTGGAATTATTTTGACCTGTGTATTTTTTCTGGTACTACAGAACAAGTTATATAAAATGTATACTTAAAAAATGTGTATATACATAATACAATATTGGTGTAATGTATGGCCCTATTTATAAATTCATTTCTATTGTTGTCCGTTTTAAACTGTCATTTTAGACGTTGAACTGTGGAAATCCCCCCAAAACAAAAACAAACTGATATTCAAATGTAGGTTAATATGAAAAAAAAAAATCATTTTGCTGGGGAATTATTACTTTTTTGGAACAGCATCACAAGAAAGGTTAATGTGGTTTAAGACTGAAGAAAAAGCCTGCATATTTCTGTTTTGAGGATTTTCTGCCCTTGACCACCGTTACGAGTATCATCTTTGATTTGGCTTTCGCGATGATTTGACCCGTGTGTGCAGGGGAATGGCAGAGGCAGGTGAATGGATCAGCATAGTTGTACCACTTCCACTCTGATAATAGACTGGCAGGCTATGTATAGACGCAGAACAACCACACTGGCATCTCTGCCAAGGCATGTCTCCATGAGCAAAGTTACGGAGGTTGTATTTTCAACTGGCTGGCACAGACTTTAACTTGAAACATGTTAGTTAAACGCTTCACTTGTTGGAGTTCGAGCTTTACTCTGCATTTTTGCCACTGGTAAAAATAAAACATGGCCAACACAGTGGGGGGGGGGGGGGGTCTACATTTTTCCATAACTGATTGGAAATGAGTCCTTCCTAAAAACGATGTGCAACGGATGAATTCCGATGACTATCTTCACAGTCAAAGTCGGTCTTTGTGAGACTGGCCCAATGTATTCAGCTTTGCCTGTTGAGCACATTCTAACTTGATTTTCGCTCGCTTGTGGTTTCAGAGGAGCACTGGTGGTCACCGGTAACGTCACCGTGGACATGGACTTCATGAGAGCGGGTGTGGAGGTCAGCTTTGAAACAGAGGCATCGCTGGATTTCATCACAACGGTCCAGTTCTCTGAATATCCCTTCTTGGTGTGCATACAGATGGACAAAACTACTTTCCCCTTCAGGTACCGTAAGACCGTCTCAGTATAATACGTTGGGGATTTTTATGATTGAGTCATCTCAGACAACAGTTAATTTTCTGTTCTTCATGTTCTGCTTTCAGTGAATACATGACCAAATATGAAAGCCTGTCATCGGGGAAGAACGTCATGTCGCGTAAGAGCAAGAAGCAGCTGGTCCCTGGGACTGAATTCCCTCTTCACCAGGAGAACTCAAACATGTGCAAGAGGATTTTTGACTCCAGCTGGTAGAGACACCATGAACTATCCAGAAGCGAGTGTTCATTTGTATGAGCATGTTATTGTCACTCGAAAAGGGTTCATTGCATTCAGACAGCTATCACAGCCCGGCCTCAAGCAGTGAATGACTGTGAGAAAACACATACAGTGTTTACATTCCTATGAGTATGTTAGTAATTTTAATTTTACCATTTGTTTGAAATCAGGAATTCTTGCATTGTCTTTTTATGGATTTCATTGAAATTGAAATTTTATTTATGACAGGCACATACGGGATGTATGTTTTACTTGATGTGTGATACTCGAATTGTACCAATGTAAATTTCCCCAGTACAGTTACATTCAAGACATGCAGTACATGTAAATATCACACCGGAGATAGTGAATTAACTTCCCCATCACCATAAATGCTCCTTTCAGTCGACATTCCTTCTTTTTTTTAATCAAATATGTTTACTGTGGAGGGGCAATTTAGTGCTTTTTATCACTGTATCCATCCATCCACTTTTTTTGCAGATAAAAATCATACCTATTAAAGTGAATCCATCAACACTTGAATATATTTTTTGTACATTGCTGCAACAGCTGAACTTGTGTTTCCATATTTACGGATCAGTTTGTTGGACTTGTAATTGGCTGACAATAAATATGCACTGGAAACACCTTTGACACTTGGCTCATGGATTTAGCGAAGTTGTGTGTTTTGAAATAAGTAAATACACTATGTATTTGTTGACCTTTGGTTAGTCTGACAAAGACACTCAGCTGACCTTATTTAAGCTGAAAGACGCCAAATTTATATGTATTTAAAGAGACAAGGAAGAAAGCGATTTCCCATCTTCTATTCAACTACAAATGTTTTTAAAAGCCCTTTAAGTACCATAAGCATTCTTAACCCCAATCCACAGAAACTAAATAAACCTGTTTGTGCCTGTTTAATTAACTGCTCATTGTTCTTATGCTGTTTTTATGTTGTTTTTGATGATTGTATCTTCATGTTGTTGCCCGTCATTTCGAGTGTAGAATGAAATCAGATATTTCAAGATGCAAAACTAAATTTGAACTTTTCGGGTCCGTAGTAGCATTTTGTAAGTTTCACCGATGTGAAGTAAACGCCAAGCGCTCATGTTTATTGGTAGTTTGAGTCTGTCGGACAAAATGTCCCTCAGTGTCCTACGTGCGAAATGCACTTGTTGATCCAGGTGAGGCAATCAATCTTGACTTTTCTTGTGTCACAGCCGTGACATCAGAGCCCCTGCTGGCATCCAAACACAACAACTGGGCCTTAATGTAGATTCTTTAGAAACCGCCGAGAGCAGCTGGGGGCGAACCAGTGTCTGCCAGTCTCGCTGCATCCACGGCAACCAGATAAACACGCAGCAAACTGTCAGGTTAAACTTAAGCCCCGGCCCGGGTGATGTTTCAGTGTCACCAGAAAGCTAACCTCGCAGGCTGGCCGATGCCAAATGTGTACTTCTGTTGGCATAAATCTGTTTGATTGCCTTTGAACCATGTCATTTACTTTTCCGTGTTTTTTGTGGTGAAACCTTATCAGCCATGTATCACACTGCGGGTCAGCAGCAGTAGTCAGGTCAGGGCGATGGAGGGAAATAAGATGCAAATATAGATACACAAAAAAACCACAGAATGAAAAATATGTGCTCATGCTATCAATCAATATACAGAGTTCGAGAAAGAATATCAACCCGTCAATGAGTAGTGAGGGATGGACATGTAAATGATTGGACACAAGGTTGTTTGTTCTTTAAAAAATATAGGTCGTCGTAGCAACAATTTTATCTTTATGGGGGAATATTGCAACATAATTTCTGTGCTAAATTTGTATTCTTGTGCTAAATTTGATCAATTTATTCTCTATTTTTGGCACCATTTCCTAATAAAACCATTAACACCATTTATTTAGGATTAATGAATTGCAACTATAATGGCTTTATTAATAATTAATACATTATTTATTAATGATTCAAAGATCAGTTCTAAAGCTTAAATCACAAGAACAGTATTTTGGGGTTTACATGATGTGAAAATTTGAGTAGCGCTTCAGTTTGATCAGCTAATAGTAATATGGCTTGAAGATTTAATGAATGATTTATTCAATCAGTCAATTAAGCCATTCATTCCAATTCAAAACAGTGTCATTAGAAAATTGCACTTATTTGCTATTCTGCAACAGCCAAAAAGTCTTTAAGCGATTTAAATTCATGGACACAAACATGTTCAGTAGCTTGCATTTTGGATTTATTGCAAACATATGTAGGCTTGTCAGTCTACATTACACACATTCATCATAGTCATTGCTTTCAAGTGTGTAAGTGCAAACACAGCACTTATTTCTCCTTTCAAGGCACCGCACTGCCGTCATCCTGACCTCTGTCTTTCTCGGGGGCAGCCATGCAACACGGTTTACATCAGGCATAAAACATAGAGAATACTTTCAAATACCACTTTATGACTTTGCAGCCATGAAGGCATTTCATTCAAATATATGCCCCCTTTTTTTTCAACATTCACAAACTTTAAGCACTTATCTCAAGCCATTTCACCTCCGGTTAACCCTCTTTCCTTATCCAAAATCAAGCATTAATACAGTCTGTTTTCCATATTTAACCTCAAAGTCTGCAGGTTTGTTGAGGGACACCTGGAAGAATGTTTTAAAACACAGGATATTATCTATATTTCAGTGCATCTTTGGGCAAGATTAATCAGAAACGATCCCAAATGTTTCACTTTACAATACTGTAAGTTGACATGGTGCTCTTGCTATCACCAAGGTTTACAGCCATTCATTGCTGTCATAGTTGGTGACAAAATAGTGATAATCCAAGTGCATTAAGTACATTATTATTATTATTCACAGATTAAGGTCATACAAGAAACTAATGTCCACGAGAAAGGTTTTTGTGGGTTTTATGTTTATGACATTAGAATCGCTGGTTTATTGGAGCTTAAAAATTAAAATATATTTATGATTGACGTTATTCTTCACAGGGTTTCAAAATGGTATGTAAATGTGCTAAAATAAATCAACGGAAATTAGTCAAATATATTATTTTCTTCCACATTTGGCAACTTGCTGTTCAAACACATTTTCACAACTCTCTGGCAGGAGGTAGACTATCAAATCTCTCAATTTGGACTTGTTCACAATAACAAAAGTTTCTTTGGTTATTCTTAAATGTAATTTTTATACAACATGTATTATTATTTCTGAACAAATGTTTTAATTGCACAATTCTCAACTGCCTCAAGGACAAATAAATTTAAAATAATTATTAAAATAATTAAATGAAGAGATTTTAATTACATTTCACCTCAAATGCATTAAATGTTGCAACACCAATTTGATCTAAGGAGCAAACAATGTCCAATCTACTGCACCATAAACAACAAATCTTCCAAATCACTGCATGAAATCATAATGAAATCAACTCATAGGGCAATTTTTTTTATAAAGTCTGTTTTCACAGATAACTTGTATTTTACAGAACTAAGGTACATAGTCTGACCAGCAGCTCCAAATACCTTCAAAATTTGTTAAGTTTTGAAACATGCTTAAAATAGCAATCTATGTTTTGCATTATTCCCACATGAGAAGCTGTTATAACTGAGTCAAGTAAAGCACAATGACATATGATGCCCCACTGCGTATTCAAAAGGAAACAGGACAGAGAAAATAAATAGAAAAAAATCAGAACTTAATTGTACAGAAAGCAGTTTGCTTTATATACAGGTCAAGTAGTTTAAACAAGAGAAAATGACACTGCTGTGTGTCAAGTATAAAGACACACCCAGCACATGTACAGTCTGTTTGCTCCTGTCTACAGCAAAGTAACATGACTCCTTGTTGTACGATCACAGAATGCTGAAATGCCATACATAACTCACAGCCACACACGCAAACACATTCAGACGCACACGCAACGTAACTTCCATCTCATGACACAAAAGTGTACAATAAACTAAGACCAGTAGAGGAAGTTATCCCCTAAATGTCTAAGCTGGCTCTGACTCATTAGGCCCAACACTACTTAATAACCCAAGTACACTGTTAAACCAGAGTCCCAGCTCTGCTAGATCTGAGCTACACACTCGGTGTGTTTCTCTGTTCTTCTCACTGTTACATACAAAGTGTGTGAATTTAAAAAAAAATCCAAAAAAATCACATACACCAATTCATACAGCATATCAGTTGTGCAGGTATTAGCAGCTTTTTCTTAGTCATGACACAGAGGATACATAGACTTTCAGTAGAACATCAACCACCAGCTCCTAAAAAACATGGAAATGTTATTGCAAGTGTGAAAAAATGGGGTAGTAATATGATACACATCAAAGTCAGATATTTATAATTTGACTACTTTTAACTTGAGAAACATTCTTTTGAAATGCAGAATTTGAAAAAAAAAATCCTGCTCTGACTAAAGAAACTTAACATTACCCCATCATTTGTTAATTCAGTGCAGACATATGGTCCCTGTTCTTGAAAAGATTGTGTAAAAATACACATTATATGTTGCATTTACTATAATTAATTGTCTTATTGGGTGAATTAGAATAAGTTTATGTAACTTAACAGCAGCCACGAAAAACCTGAGAACCAATCACCAGATAATGCCACACTGAATTCCCTGTCATTTACCACAGTAGGTTGAAGATATCAACATTAGTAACCAGAACCATGGATTAAATACAAGCACCAGATACTGAATGCCATGATGCTGCCAATTCATTCAGAAAAAGCTCCTAATCAAGTGCATAGGCCATAAAAATGAGGGTCTTCATGATTAACCCATCTCATATTCAAATTAGTGTGTCTTTCTCTGGCTCCAACAGCTCACCCTATATGCTTTACTTTGTTGCTTAATTTCACAAACAAATTAAAAATTCATATTACAACAATTCAAAATTGTTTGTTGTTGTCTGGTGTTCTGTGAATTGTTTTAAAACTGTCCATGCATCTATCCATTTCCCACCACTGATCCATGATCATGGTGGCGGCAGGCTAAGCAAGGCAAGCTAAGTGTCATTCTCTCTAGTCATGTCATCCATCTTTTTCTGGAGGATCCCTGAGGCATTCCTTGGTCAGATGGGATATGTAATCCCTCCAGCATATTCTGGGGTTGCCCATGGTCTCCTTACAGTTCAATGTGATTGGACTAGCTCCAAAGGTAGGCAACTAGGAGTCATCCTAATCAGAGGTGCAAGCCCCTCTGGATGAATCCTTTTAGCACAAGAACGCAGTGGTTCCTTAGCTCCTTCCGCATGTTCGAGCTTCTCAACCTCTGTAAGGGTGTGCTCAGCCACGCAACTAATTTTGGCCTCTTGTGTATGCAATCTCATTAAATCAGTCATTATCTAAAGCTAAAGACTATAAGTCGGGGTTGGAATGCAGCAGATCGACTTCAGGCTCAGTTCTCTCTTCACCACACCGGTCGGCTGCACCATTCCCGCTTTACTGCAGATGTTGCACCATTCTGCCCGTCAATATCACATTCCCTATTACCTTCACAGTTTTACCCCAACAACCATAGTCAAACTAAAGGCCCACTGAGAAGACACAGATTCCCCTTCTGTACAGAAGGACCAAATGGCTCACAGTAATGGCCCTGGTGCTTCTACTTCCACATGACAATAACAAGGCAGCCACACAATGAGCCTTTCTCAGGGCGAAACGTCATCTACCGCCAGTGCCCTTGCCACTGTGAAAGTTTTTGACTACCTCAGTGACCACAGCTAAATGGACAAAACCATCCCTAAGCCTTTCACCTCTGCCCCCTCTAAGGAGGATCTGTCATTCAGGTTCAGGAGTTCCTCAAAGAGTTCCTCCCGCCAACAATATCCAGAAACAAGGTCTTTAAACAGTTCTTCTCTTATTCTAAAAAAAAAGAAGCCTTGCCTCATCCTCTAGTCATCTGATGAATTGGCCAAAAGTAATTTGCCCAGACCTTTCCAAACTCCCCCTATAGCACAGATACTCCAATAGTTTTTTTGTATGTGTCCACAGATTGACACTTCTGATAGCCACTCTCTCTGCTGTTTCACAAGAACCCTGGGAACAACCAAGCCTGAAAGGAAGCCTCTCTCATTTCGATAGCCTCTTTTAGCACCGGTGTCCACCAGCAGGTTGTTTGGTTGCAAGATGCACAGGTGCCTGTTCTTTGAACATGGTCCACTCTGATTTAGTATTTGCAGGTTGCAGTGTAAGTTTTCCAGATGTATCTTTAAAAAAGAATGTATCCCACTCTTTATAAATCTATGTCAGAAAAGTATAATGGGACCTCATGCAGGAAACAACAAGCATGTTGCCTGTTGAAGAAACATGTGTTTCCTTCTTGCTTTACCTTTGTGATGAAAGCACTAAAAAATGTATGTGGCATTTAAAAAAATAGTGTAATTCCAGTTTCACAATGACACCTGTCAAATATCTTTCTATCATATGTATCATATTTGCTAACATTAGCCAACATTGTCATACCAAACCAAGGGAGGTTGTAGCAGCAAATCTGAGTGTATTGATCTTAGCAAGTTGCATGTTATTGCTAACGAATTCAACTTTTCATTGGCCACAGGATAATACGTTTTTGTTTTTGTAAGTTACATAGACTTGCTTCAAGACAAGCTAACTCGTGATTATAAAATGGTGGTTTAGCTAATACGTGGCACTAAACTGTAATAGAGGACCTGCCTTGTTTCCTTTTGAATAGACACGTCGCAGGGCCCAAGCAGCGATAAGTGTTATAGACAGCAGCTGAATGGAAAGTAATTCAAAGCTGATTCATATAGCAACATGGCAGAGCATCAGCCAGAGGACATGGCTTAATGCGGTTACCCTACAAAGTGCTGCAATGCATAGAGTATACAGTAATGTCTGCTGCAAGGATAAACAACTCAACAAAGTGGGGGTAGAAATTGTGGTTGGAAGTTGTCCTGGGGCGTCGATCGCAGGGTGGACGGGGAGGAAAACTGCACTTACGTTGAATGAAGGCAGATTCTTCACGGGAGATGTCTAAAGGTGATAAAGAAGGAATGAAACAAGTTAGATGCATGTAATGTGAACAAAATTTGCAGTTCCTAGTAGTGAACCAGCTGAGCAGATTCGGTAAGATCACTTTTGGGGGCAGTGGCACGCTACTCGATTTGTTTACGTAGGAGTGCTGGAGGTCGACAGAGCTCTCCGCCTCCTTCGTCCCATTTAGGAAAAAGCAGAGGGGGAGGGGGCTATAAAAAGTTGACCCCATCTCAGCCCTGCAGACTTGCTTCCAAGCTGGAGCTGCAGCAGCATCTGATCTCTCCGAGCAGCTGTCCTCTCCCTGCATCAGCACAACAAATACTTTACATTGCCTGACCTTTTCCTCCTGCATCACCATCCCAGCGATGCCCCCACGTCCCTCCGCCCACGCCCACACGCCCACACACACACGCCCACACGCGCACACACACACACACACACACACACACACACACACACAGTGTTCCCCTTCACACCACTACTCAACCCCATGCTAGGCCCCTGCCTGCCACACACCCAGCTGATATGTATCCCTCATGCAGTTGTATTATTGCTCTGACACTATTAGCTGCGAATGAACTGTGACTAGTTGTAAGTGTGTAGGTCTATTAGAAAGTGAAAATTATGGGTTTGTTGAAGTGAATACTCTTCCTGTCTGTTTCTTTTTGAATTTATTTTTTTTGTTTGCGTGTCCATTTTGAGAAACTCGATGATTTCCTGCTGCCTGGTCTTGCCTCAGTGACTGAGCTGACAGGGTATAGAGACAGCCTGTGCATGTCATATATGCCCATCATTTAGACAGAACAAAGCCCTCATCAATGTCTTTGGTTACACCAATTTTTTCCCCCAAAATGTTTGCCATAAGATTAAATGATTTCTTGTCGGGGATGTGTTTTAGTGATGCTCGTTTGCCAAGAGCTTATGCCATCTTTGCATTTACATGAAAATGCAACGATGGCTTATAATAAGTGCTTAAGAGCAGCTTAAACTTAGGGAAGCAATATTACTTTAGTACTTTTTTGTTAAACTGCAAAATTAGTATATTCCCAGTGTTTCATTGATTTCCATGTAAATACATTTTTAAATAGTCTTAGCCAACAACATGTGAGCCTGTGGAGCGCCACATCGATCTTGTTGAAAATAATATTAGAACAAAACTGTACAATGCTGCCATATGTTGAAACATAGAGCACATTTAGTATGTTTGAATATTTTTAGGGGACTTCAACTGTTGTTTGGATCGTTTCAACTCACTCAGCCGCGATAAAGGAACAAACTCATTAAAGACGTGTAATGTTATCTGGGTAATTAAAGCATTTTAGAACACCGATTATAGAATACCTTGAAGGAACGTGTCACTCAGTGGAATAGTTTCCCGTGACACTTTTCCAACCCTGAGAATAAACCGTGTAAACAAACTTGTCTCACGCTATCAAAATAGCCCGACGGTGTGTAATGCAGAGAAAAGGGAACCCAACCAACTCGGTGTGGGCCGCGGCTGAAAATCCCATCTCCCAGCCTGAGCTCAGTGGAGTAAAGTTACCTGTCAAGAAGCTACAGCATGTCTATTAACACTGACATGCCAACGCCGCAGCATCCAAGCCAGACCTCCGCTTTAACAACTTTTACCCCAAAAATGCCTTGTGTGAGAGCTGATCCAGGAGAGCAGGTGCACGTGTCTCTGTGATGTGTTCTCAGTGGAAAACTGGATTTGAAGGGGGTAAAAATAGAGTTTATATGCTACACTGGCAGTGTATTGATTGTAATTTCATATGCATACCAAGCTACTTTTAACTTTTAAGTAGGTTTTGATACAACTGAACTTACTCAGTCTGTACTTGAGTGACATTCAATACTATTCAAGAAATCCCTCCCTCACTTAGTGTGAGACGTAAATAAACTGCAAACTTGCATTACATTGGCATGTTATTGAACGCAAATGCCCCATTAGGTTTCAGGGAATATCAAATGTTCGCTAATGCACTTGTCTGCCTCATTTATTAAAATATTAAATATTTGACATGGTACAATTGGTAGAAGGGGAGATGGAGTAACACTTCATTACTCCACCGTATCATTTCAGGGATCTAGTCCGCATGTCCATCATTCACACATAAGACTGTCACCTCTAAATGTGGAACTTGTGCAAGCTTACGTGTATTACGAGATGTTTTCTAGGTCACCGATGCTCCACTACGAAGCTCATCGTTGTTCCATCAAAGGAAGGCGGGGCGATGATTCTTGGGCCTTGTTGCGTTGTGATGCTGATAACGGGCTTCCTCTCGGAGCTCGCTCCGCCTCCTCTGGTGGCCACGTGTCCCAAACTCACAGGTAGCTGCAGTGGCCCCTGTGGAGTCTCTCCCGTTGCGCTGTAATACTCGGCGCCTGTCGCGTTGGTGTCCAGCCTCGGACTTCTGGCCTTTTTGACCTCGTCTCCACCCGCATCCTCAGGGTGACACGGAGACTGTGGCAACACCGCCTGAGCTGCGAGAGTGGGCGAGGGGATGAAGCTTGGGTAGATCATGTAGGTGGGGGCGTAGGCTCCCGGGCTCAGCGGGAGGGGGGACAATGAGAGAGGCACGGGCGCCACAGGTGCCACAGGCGAATGGGACATGGGTACGTCGACATACTGGCCTGTCTCGGGGTCAAACAGTCGCTTAGTAGTGGCCTGAATGGGAGTGTCCACCAGGTAATAATGGCCCGTTGTGGGGTCCAAAAGCATCTTGCGCTGGGTTTGTGGGGCTGTCTCTCTGGTGCAAGAGGTAGGTATCACAGTGGGGTCAGAGGGAGAGAAGCACAACACCTGCTGTTGGGTCTGTGGCCCCGTTGCTGCTGCTGGTGCTGCAGAGTGATGATAGATGCTCGTAGCTGGGTACTCCATGATTAACGGAGATCTTCTCCACTCAGGTGTCTTGCCGTCACCTGTGTGGGCCTGACTTGCTTCGCTCGAGACAGGCTCTCGATTGAGCAGTTTGATTTCACTCGTGTACCCCAGCCCCGGTATGGTTAAATAGTTCTCCGAGTCGGAGCAACACTGTGTGACAGTGGGATTGGTGGGAATGATTTTGACCTTTCCCTGCTCCACCTGGACGGGTTTCGGCGGCTCTATTTTCACTGACAGTGGCGCTGCCGGCGCCCTGGAGCTTTTCATCGCCGATGATGTTTGCAGCACAGAGCTTTGTGGAGTAGAGTTACTGACAGAACTAATAGTGACACGTGCCTTATTGCCGTTGCCAAAACGAAGGACACTTTTGTTACTGAACACTTTACTTTGCTGGGATTGTGTTTTGAAGGCGTCAGCGGTGCATGGGACACGTATGATATTCACAGCCCCTCCACGTTCCTGCTGTCTGCCTGTTTCCGTGGTGTTTGCCAAAGCCTGAGGGATCCTGTCGGCGCTTGTTGTCTCCAGCTGCTCTGCACGGTGCTCCTCGCTGGCAATAAGTGAAAGCACGTGGCTGTCCGTGATGGGTTGTGGAACTTGAGTTTTACGCTTCCATTCATTTCTATCGAAAACATAAAGCTGCTCCATTGTTTTGACGGCAGCTTTAAGTTTCTCTATCGCAGCCTGTTTTGGTACGATGGGCTCGTGTAGCTGTTTGCATACAAAGGGTGGCAGCCTGCCAGTCATGCAATGTGATGGTGCATTTTCACTTTGGGATATTTCACACGGGACGCTCGCCTCTGCTCGCTTCTGTGATGCCTCTGTGGCCTGTGATTTGACGTTTGTTTTCACAGAGTGACACTTGATCACAATAGGAGATGGTGATATATGTTTAACGGGTTCCGTTTTGCCCTTTTCCTCAAGTTTATCAGCTGCTGTGGAACATTTACTCTCACTGTTGTCCAGAGAGACAAAGCGATACGAGCTTTTCACCAATTTCCGCACGTCCCGGACACGATATATTGGCGTTTGAAACTTGCATTTGGTGTCTCGTATGTCTCTGACTGTAAAGTTTGGGGTTTTGTCTGTTGCAGACAAAACGTGGCATTTGGCATCGCCTGCTGTCCTGAATGTGTCAACGGTGTTGTGACTTATTTTAGGGGTTAACAGGTTGGCAATATTCAGTGTACAGCCTTTATTTTCCTTCACACTCCTCAGACAAATCTTTATCTCGGGCGTCTTGCCCCCCTTCTCGATTTCGTCTTTGCCTGTTGTTTTTCCATGATTGCCTGTCTGTGGGTCAGCCGGTGTGCCTGTGGCAGGTGTGTGGCTCAGGTCTTCTGTATAGTCCTTCTCTTTTGAAAGAAGCTGGCAGCTCGGAACAAAAAGCAGTTTTGTCAGCCGGCTGCTCGTGTCCAATTCTTCCTTTGCTGTGGACTCGCTCACGGCTGTTGGCTCGGCCTCCTGCACAGGTTCTGGCTCCTCTACTTTCAATGCATTGAATGCACTACTCTGACTGTGGCTGAGCGGTGCTTTCGGAGGTCCCCCTTCTGCCTCCTGTGATGCTTTGTTGGTCTGCTGCTCCTCTGCAGGCCCACAGGAACTGGGTCTACTGTCCTCCAGGCGTTGATCGTCAGAAGTAACACTCAGCCCTGAGCCGGATTCTGAGGTTTGTCTCTGAAACCCTCTTCCGAGACTCCTTTCCATTGTGCGCTCCTGTTCAAACTGCATCTTTTTGGAAATCACATTTTTCAAAAGACTTGATGCAAAGACAGCCCTTTTGTGCGTGCCCCCCGTGCTCTCCGCGGGATGATACTGCGTGTCACATGCTGACCTGGCCAACACGGGCCCGCTCACCTCATTGGCTCGTGGATTCTTGGAGCATTTTGGACGCATGGTTCCTTCGGGCGCCTCGACGTTACAGCGGAAATTCAGTGTGACGCCGCGCTGTTTGGGCTGAACCGGATCTTTCAGTTTGACCTTTTTGCTCGAACCGTGTTGGGAAGTCGATCTCTTGTTCGTCGAGTGCATTTTGGTTTGTGGAGCTTTCGTGTCGTGTCTCTTACTGTCCACGGTCTTATTCATTTCCAGTGTTGCACTGGAGGTCGTGTGCGCAATTACGCCGCGCTCTCGCCCCTGCGATATGTTTCCATAATTCCAGTCCACATAGGCCGACCATTTATTTAGCCCATACTCCGACATGGAGGACTCGCTGGAGGTGCTAAGATTAATGGCATCGAAGTATGGACACGCCAGACTGCGGAAAGAATTGGCGGTTAAATTACGCACCTCCTTATCGGCGTCGTCCAGCTCACTGATGGAGCTGGACGCTCCGCTGGAATACTCGTTGATGTCCTTCCGCCTCAGTTTGGTGGCGAGGTGCTGGCGGCCCGGGGCGGGGATGAAATACTGGGCTCCGTCGCACACGGGCCCCGCTCTGGCGCCGGAGCTCACCAGGGAGAAGTGTTTGGGGTGGCCACGGGCGCCGCTCTCCGGGACGCCGACGCGCTCGTTCACCGCTCTGGACGAGGTCTTTATGGACAAGTGGATTTCGCCCGTGTGCGCGTCGCCGCCGTGGCTCTTGCCCACGCTTTCGTCCGAGCTGGCGCATTTGTCCGAGTCACAGGGATCACTCTCCTCCAGCTCGGCGCCGCCGAGTTTGGGCTGCACCCTCGCCCGGCTCCTGCCCTCCAGTATCAGAGTCCCCTGCCGCGTGTCGTCGCTCTCGAAAGACGCGTAATCCACAAAGGAATACACCAGGTTGTCGTCCTCGAACTCCCAACAGGTCCCGCGGCCCAGGTCGTAGTCGACGTCGTGGTCGAGCTCGGTCAGCTGGATTTCGTGCGTCGTGATGTAGTGGGACTCGTCCTCCACGGCGTCGGAGCCGCAGTGGTCGGACAGCACCGCGCTGGCCCCGTCGTCGGACTCGGTCTTACTGTTCAGATACATGTCCGTGTACTGGAGCTCGTCGCCCCCGCCGCACACACGCTCACTGCAGTCACTGGGGCCGAGCGCGTCGCTGTCCAATCCCCGCTCGGCGTCGGGAGGTTTGGGCAGAGTCTCCAGCGCAGGGGACTCATCCGAATTACGCGCGGGGACGCACCCCCGCTCGCCCGCGGGCCCCTGCTTCGAGCCGTCGCATTGGATCACAGACAGCTGGTTCCCCTCGCCAGTGAAAGTCACTTTCACCGTTCTTGCGCCCTCCGGCCTCAGGTCCAGATCCACATAGTTGGACTCGTCGCTCCGCGTCTCGCCGGCGAGGCCCTTCCTGTCCGCGCTGTTCTCATCCTTGTCCCCTGGGAGCAGCTTCCTGTGAGGTCCGGTGTCGTGCAGGTAAGTGAGAGTTTCCTCCGCTGCTTCCATTTAGTCCGGTCTTACCGTCAGGTGGTCCTCGTTTACGATGTTATCCTGACACGGGACGGAAAACTCTGCCGGCTGGAGCGACGGGAGGACGGAGGGGGAGGGGGGAGGGACCGGGGAGAGAGAGAGGGGGAGAGAGAGGTGGGGAGGGGGGAGGGGGAGGGATGGGAGAGAGAGAGGGGGAGAGAGAGGTGGGGAGGGATGGGAGAGAGAGAGGTGGAGAGGGGGGAGAGATGGGAGAGAGAGAGGTGGGGAGGGGGGAGGGATGGGAGAGAGAGAGGTGGGGAGAGAGAGATGTGGGGAGGAGGAGGGATGGGAGAGAGAGAGGGGGAGAGAGAGGTGGGGAGGGATGGGAGAGAGAGAGGTGGAGAGGGGGGAGAGATGGGAGAGAGAGAGGTGGGGAGGGGGGAGGGATGGGAGAGAGAGAGGGGGAGAGAGAGGTGGGGAGGGGGAGGGATGGGAGAGAGAGAGGTGGGGAGGAGGAGGGGGTGTGACAGACTGGGGGGAGTCCCGAGGAAATTCCCATGATGATTTCTCTGTCTCATACTTTGAGTAACACATCCAAAGTTTTACAGTCAGACTTTTTGTTTTAAAAGTCTAATGGAACTTGTCGAGATTCAGCACCCGTCGAGGAAGAACAGCTCCTCTGTATTGTGCCATTACAATCCATTAAAGGAACTTTTCAAATGAAGTAACCTTTCAGACATGTCTACTGCTTCAATTTGTAAACTGACATTTTGCTTGTGTTTGTTACAATCCTGTGCGAGTGTCCCTTGACAGAATCAAAAAAATCAGGTGTGAAGGCCTCTTCACTTACCTGCAGCAGAACGTGTGGACACACGCTCACCAAAAGTGGACAGTTTAGCATCGCAGCTTGAATCCGCATGGTCCCAACCTGCCCGACTTCCTAATAAATTGCACATTGAATGTTCATACACACACAGGCATGAATATTAAGGCAGATGAATAAAATCTATCTATATATGTGAACATTTTCAATAAAAACATTTTTTTTCATTCATTCCATCTACTGTATAGGTTCTCTGAGTACATACCAATTTATACATTTTGTTCTCTGAGAATAATAAATGTTTTCTTCTCTCAGTAGAACCAAAAGATTTTTTTTTTTTTAATGAATAGACGGATATTGGCACCACTAGTATTTGTGGAAACAAGAATCCATCATTGCTCTGCCAACGTTGAACAGCTGTCCAACACTTGATGGACAGAACTATCGACCAGCTGTGGTGCCAGTCAGCTTGCTCTAACTTCATCTGTTCATATGCAGATGTATAATGTATGGCGCAGCGCAAGTTTTCTTTTTTCTTTTGGTCTGTCTTCTCTGTCCACGTTCCGTTCCACCGGGGCAGAGTGGTGGTTGTTGAATGTTGGGTGCTATCAGGAACAATGCTGATGTATTGCATAATAATGGTTCAGGTTTTGGGGAGCTCTGTCCAAGTGTTTAAGACACAAGTGTTGTTTCTGGACAGGGCCCCAAACTGGTGGTATGCAGCCGGGAGGGGTTGGGCCAACAGTTGCTCCATGTGGAGGACACGCTGACAGCAATATCAAGGACAAAGACCACCAGTTTAAAGCCTTTGTCCCCCTCAAATCCCACTTTTACCCTCAGTGTCATTTATGTGTTGTGACGTCTTACAAATCTTTGTGTTAAGTATATCGCCGTAAAGTTATACTTTTTTTCGTTTCGCTGTTTTATATCTTTGCTCCAGTTTTCAGGGATATATTGTACTTTTTTTACCACATTATTATAAGTGCACTGCAGCTGTTACTAGTCCTTCATGGATTGAAACTTTTTAAAATATGGAAAAAGTCAACTCTGGGACTATCGTCATGTTTTATGAGTTGTCTGCTGTTCCAGCAAAGAGACATTTCCCCTCAAAATTCCCAACTTGTTTTATATAAATAAATGTTCCAGGCCTGATGTGAACAGAAAAACGCAAAGCAAGGTGGAGAAGAGCAAAAAGAGGGGGGCTGACCCCAAGGTAATGGGGAACCACTGGACCAAAGCCATGAAATGTATGTAAAGCAGTTGGAACTAGATCCAACTCAATCTACAACAGTAAAAGTGCATGTATCAATATTAACAATCTAATAATGTAACTATATCAAAAACGGGATATGATATTGTATAGAGAGTACTTTCCTTGCACTTGTGTATTTTCACTTTAGTTAATGTACTTATAATGAAGTTTTTCTTCATAAGTGTATCAGTACATTTACTCAAGTGTGGTGTAAGTGAATCCCTCACCTAGCAAAGACAAACAACAGTACACAAAAGGGTCGTGACGCACGGTCTGATTTCACATCAACAAATTACATTGCTATCAAATTACATAACAGTACCTTTAATACTAAAGTGTGTTTAGTGTTGGATTTATATAATTAGTATGTAGTATATTTAATCCTGTAAGTCGAATGTTTGAAAAAAAAGTTACTTTCATGAATATAAAATGATTGTACAAAGACTTCAGTATGTGGAGAAACATTGGTATTTATTTACCCAAAAGGCTTAAAGTTCAATTCTCTTTCTGTGCCAAACCATGAAAATATACAAACACGCACGCACGCACACACACACACACATACACCGAGAGAGGTTGAACTGACCTCCACAAAGCTGATAAAATTAGGCAGCTATTTAAAATGGGGACACCGCTCACACAAGCACGTTGAGATCAGTTTCTTACAGTGGCTACATTAAAACAGCAGGTGTTAATTCATGAGCACCATTCATCAACGCCGTGTGAATCCTTTTCTGCTACACGCAGTTTTATTTATTTGGCCCCGAATTGCAGGATGCAGGATTGGAAACAGTCAAGATTTTTTAACGGATATGTGTTGCAAAAAAACCAAAAACATAATAATTACAACTCACCACTCGTCCCTTATTACAAGTCACCTTGCACATCATCATATTATTTTCTACATGTGTTCATTTAGCTACAATTTAGCATTGCTAAGGTAACATTGCTTCACTTGCTATCCTGTATTTGTTTGTTAGCATTATGTTACAGTTCACATCAAAGCATATGTAAGTTAAAGCAAACACACAGCCACAAGTTACTTTCAGTTATCTTTATTAAGTTGCAGGTTTGAAAATTGTTGAATTGTTTTGTTTCTTTGTCCATACTTACAATTGTTTGTTCCTTTGTTCAGGGCTACCACGCAGGTCTGTTGTTAGAGAGGCCCCGCCCAGAATCTCCTGGTTTTTATGGTGTCGGTGATGTCATCGCCGACATCATGGGTTAAACCAACTGGTGGGGGTTTCTTTCAGTGAGGAATGTTTAGTTTGATAGTTAATTGTTTGTCAGTAAAATGTGCTGAGATAGGTACCTGTCAGATAGTGATTTAGAAATGTAATGAGTTTGGGAAAGGAGCTGAATGATTATTAATAATTCCTGGTGTTACAGTCACTATATGTGTCATCCCTCAGTAAATACTGGTACGGGCTGAAGGAGAGGTGGTGTTGATTGAACACCCTATATATTCAGCAGCATGTTCGCCCGTCTCCAGAGGGGGAATGAGGTGGGGGCCATGAGGTGGGGGCCATGAGGTGGGGGCCATGAGGTGGGGGCCATGAGGTGGGGGCCATGAGGTGGGGGCCATGAGGTGGGGGCCATGAGGTGGGGGCCATGAAGCCATGAAGCCATGAAGCCATGAAGCCATGAGAGTTTTCATGATTTTCTTTTCAGATTTATATCATGCGTTTAATGGAGAGCACTGTAAATAAACATTCACCTTGAAGACTAAAGATCTCTGCTGAGTCTGCGTTCCTATCTACCACCTTCCTTTGACATTTGAGCCAAACTATTTTTTACAAACTGAATAGTGTGGCAAAGGCTCTGTGGCAGGATCTGGGACTCAAGTCCTGCTGCAGCTTGAGGGATTGATGGCTGATGGTGCGCAGGTGAATTTGGCGGGAGCAGGTACTGGAAAGCCAAACACACACATGCACACACACTCATTCTCACTCTCACACGAGGAATGCAATGGGACTACTTAAAAATTGTTCTTAATAAAAGGATCAAATTATAAGTGATCATTTAAAACTGACCACAGTAATGCACACCAGTACTTCAATGGCCACATAATGAATCGGTATAAAAAAAATATTCTCCAGACTTTTACTACCCTTTAATAAAAAGTTGTTTTTTATTTTTATTTGCCCTAAAATATGAATAAATTTGGTTGTATTGAACACATGCAGAATGGTTCTTTATATGCAAAACGTTTGGCTTTTGCGAGGCTTTACCACCAGGCAGTAGCTCTGAGCCTTCCGCTGCTTCTCGAGGGGCAACTGGAGAAGTCTGAGAGCTTGAACACCTGCTGTGAAGCAGTCACCAGCAGCGAGACACTGCACTTTTCCTGGTTACCCCCCACAACCCCCCATCCCCAACTCTGACCCCCCTCAAGGGTTTCATGGTCTGAAGGGTAAAAGGTCATCTTTGGATTTGAAAGTGTCACATGTGTGCTAGTTTAATGGATGTAAGGGATCAGATGAGAGCGTCACCCCAAAGCGCAGATAATGACAAATGATCACTGAGGATCTGGATCACTTTTACTGACTTTCTGAAATATCACAAGATATACAAGAAGATATGATTTTTTTTGTAAATGAAGACCAAAAGGTTAATTTTTTTGATAATACTGGGGTACTTGCCATAGTACTGTCAAATCTTTTTTTTCTTCATACATAGACCTGTCAAACATCACAAAGGTGCTGCTTTATGTGACCTTTACATTGACATACATAAGACATCTGTGAAGCTGGAATAAACACGATCAAGGGTCTTTAAATAGAGGGTCTCCTCCTGTAAAGCCCTTCAAGAATTAACAGGCAACACTTTCAAAATAAGACACCGATTCTAAAGGGTTTTCAAGATGAAATGAATGGCTTTATTAATGTTTAATTATTGCTTTATATAGCTTTGATAAGCCATTGTCATTTGACCATTTACTGTTTTGAGAAAAGCTGAACCTGTGGTTAAATGTATTAATATTTACAAATGTTGACTTATTATGGAATAATTGTAAAAAAAAAAAAAAAAATATGAAGATTAATGATTAATTGACATTTAAAACAGACAAACATTACAAACATGTATAGCTCAATTGTTACCAGTTATAAAGGATTAATTCACAACATGGCAATGCAAATGTTGCATTAATAGCTCAAACTTAAGCAAGTAGTTACACCCGTCAGACTGATCTTTCTGGAATACCGATGTCTTTTATTGCCCTGTTCTTGCTCTTAAAGTGATTATTTTCACACAAGATGTTTTTGACAAGACACTGTATATACTGTCTTTTGATTTGTGACTAAGAAACAAAGCTCATTTCATCGTGTTCAAAATGTTGTACAGACATGCGAGACACGGGCAAAATGCAATAATATGAGACTCACAGTGTCAGGGGTCAAATAAGTGAAGAGGTTTTGCTTTTGTACGTAGGTGTTCCCAGATCCTCAATCATATCCCTGTGGCTGTCTAGAAAGAAATATTGAGGAGATGTTTGCAGTGGCGTCATCCGGTTTCAGCTTGCACGTGTCCCGAGTGTTTCAGGGATGCTCTAACCTAAAAACAGCAATGCTCGACACAGAGCTGTCATGAATTATGCCAGCAATGGCAGACATGTACGGTTGCTCCCTTCTGGCAATGGGTATTCGGTTTCACTCGGGCTCATAGAGCACTGGTCCTCCAGCAAAGGTCAGCACCTTGTTAGGGTCTGCTGCCACAACCTTTTGTTAAGTGAACACATCTATCGATGAATGATAGACTGTACTGCGTTCCTGATTTTAAAAGTAGAGAAAATGTGGTGGAGAAGTTGATTTCATAAGCATAGGACCTGTGATCAACCAACCATTTTCGTCCGCTGTGTATGAGTGGAGAAAATGTATAACCCTTCAGTCAGTTAGTAGAAAAGCATTTAGCAAAGGAATGTGTTGTAGGCTAATGCATATCATCGGTCATATATTTTAAAAAAAATAATTCCATAATCTGATATTGTGGCAGGTTTTCTAAATCTAATTCTCTCAAATCAGAATTTGTGTAGCATTTTAATATTCATTTAACTTAATCTCCAGCCTGGGGAGACACTGAATGAAAAGGGCTAAAATCATGCTCCTGAGAAAGGTTATATATTATGAATGTATATGATATTCTCCACCGCCGAATGTCGCAATAAAAAACAGCATTTCAGATCAAAACCAGTCATTTGTTGGCGACACTAACAGAAACAGTGAGAGGTGTACTTGCATGTTTATGACGCATGTTATAGATGGAGATTATTTGTGCTACAGAGCTAAAATGATTGTTTTCAAATGCGAGAGAGAAAATGTATAAATGTGGATGTATAGCCTGTGATAGTTCTGAAGCCCAGACACCTCACACCACCCAGATGTCATATTTACATCACTGCTGAATGTAGCGCACGCACAAAGAGCGATCACTTGACTTTGGGGCAATTTTAGATTTGGATGATGACGTCTGCACCGTAGTCCACAACGCGATTGGACAATATTTATACATCAAATATGAGGTGCTGGTCATTTGTATAAATCGTTTTTTAATTTTTTTTTATTTTAAGAGATTTATTGGATGATTTAACACAACATATGTTGAAATTGTAATAACACAAAAGCTGTGTAAGATATTAACATGTATTTTCTGAGACTGTAAAAAAAACAGCAGCTTTAAGATATTAAATTAGGAGGGGAAACTTAAAATAGACATTAGATTGCATTTCACGTTGTTAACAAACTGTAACTTTTGTTCATAGAAATAATTGTGGTTTGCTCCTCCTCTTTTGAGCAGCAGCTTCCCTCTAGTGGTACTGTCGTGCAACTGCACAAGTGACCCACTGCACCACTGTTTTGCATTTCATCCTCACTGTTTTTCCAGTGTATTTCAACCCCAATTCAACAGAGCAGACTGTACTGGATAAGTTGCCGAGTCAGCTGAAAGAACATGTTATTAATTGTCTGTGACAGTTAAAAAAGTTCGACATCAGTCTTGATAACATCGGATGGCTCCAAAGTTTGAATAGATATCCTCCACATGGTAAATATGAATACACGTGCTGCAGCTGGATATAAAGTAATGCCATGTCATCTGTCGTGACTGCACCATTCTCCTCAAGGATTATTGCGCGTGGTTTTATTTTATTTTTTTTCTAATTCGTCAATGTACTCGCATCCTTCCTTCCAGCAACTACCACTGCGACGCTGCAGCCGTGTCAGCCTGTGTCAGGGCTGTGTCCACCACAGTGATGCATTCTGGTGTCGCTCGGGCGGATCAGACCAGCCGCTGCCCTCGCCGAGCACCGGCCTCATCACACATTGTTCTCGGGAGGAACGACATGACATCGACCGAGCGGAGGCTGCTGGTGGCGTTTGCGCTGCTGTGCATCTGCGGAGCGGCCGAATCCAAAAGGAATTTTAAATGTCCTTCAGGATGCGCCTGCTCCAAGGAGACGATCGTCTGCGTGGGAGCCGCCCACATCCCGAGGACCATACCGAGCGACATCAACTCATTGTGAGCATAGCAAATCGTGTTTCCTTCAGCCAAATTATGATTGCTTCTTTGATAAGGCAAATCACAATCACTGTGCTGCGTTCAAGGACACCGAGCCAAGAGACCGGTCTCTTGCTGCCCTGCAGAGTTGGCACTGTGTCTGCTGTCAAAACGTCCCAGTCAGAGTTTGACTTTGATTTACATGTTTTTTTTCTCCCTCTTCTTATAAACAGGAGCATAGTCAATGGATCTCTTCCCGAAATTACGGAGGGGATGTTTTCCCTCATGCCTTCTCTCCAGCTGCTGTAAGTTGAGTTTGTCAATTTGAAACCATTATTGATCAATCGGTTAACAGTCATTAACATTTAATGGCTTAGATGTCAGACACAAAAAATAGTATAGCTGGAATTATCAATAATAATAGACCTCTTGTCTTGCCTGACATGAAAGCTTGTAGCAAAAGGGCCAAAGGTTTATCATTTAATTTTTCTTCTTCGCAGGCTTTTAAATGCAAATTCCTTGACCACAATCAAAGATGATGCTTTCTCCGGTCTTCCACATCTAGAATACTTGTGAGTATTATTCAGCAAACATAACGGAACTTCCCCGCTTGGGGTGAATAAAGTAAATATCTATCTATCTATCTACTGTTTTCTTTTTGTAAAATACTAAATTAATATTAATGATTATATTTCTTTTGCATTATTACATGAGAGTATTCACTGCTGGATGCACAATAAATGAATGCAAACACAATAAAGATACTTCTGCAGTTCACTTAATAATTACTTCAAGTTTCAAAGTCCCAGTTTGCCCACGACCAAAACTGCTTATAAAGACGTGTATCTTTCCATTATCTACAGACTTATCCGCATAAAAAACATGACACGACATAATGTGCTTAATCATTTAATTGTTTCTGCTTGTCCACGGTGATAAACTACAGTTTTGTTGTTCACGGGGCAGATTCATTGAGGGAAACAAGATCGAAACAATCACCAAAAATGCCTTGCGTGGTCTACGAGATCTGACACATCTGTAAGTCTGTTATCATTCTCACAGTGGGCAGCACCTTCATCACCGACATGTAACTGCAGAGGTAAAGTCACAAAGCAATGAGAGCCGTGTGTGTGTTTTCCCTTGTCTCCACTCTGTCTCTTAGCTCCCTCTCCAATAACCAGATGAGGTTTCTGCCAAGAGAGCTTTTTTTTGACTTGGATTCCTTACTGGAACTGTGAGTAGTTGTACCATCAGCAGTGAGCGCGTGTGTGCGCGCGTGCGTGTGTGTGTGTGTGTGTGTGTGTGTCTCAAGCTGAGCTTTTTGTTTGGCTGCATTAACACCCACAAGAATAGAAATAGCAGAAATTTTAGGTTTGTGTCTCTGTCCTTAATGTTTAGTCACTCACTTAGCTGTAGCAAAAATGTTCTGATCAAATTATCAAAAAGTAAAATTGCTGTCCCGACAACAAGAGTGTTTTGGTGAGCAATAGTCAGGAAAACATTTAACTGAAGGAAAAATTGTTCTATAGCTTTGACCAAAAGGACTGAATCATCAAGTACAACCATCCATCCATCATCTACAGCTTTATCCATTTAAGGGTCGCGGGGGGGCTGGAGCCAATCCCAGCTGACATTGGGCGAGAGGCGGGGTACACCCTGGACAGGTCGCCAGCCTATCACAGGGCCACATACAGAGACGTACAACCATTCACTCTCACATTCACACCTACGGTCAATTTAGAGTCTCCAATGAACCTAACCCCATTCTGCATGTCTTTGGACTGTGGGAGGAAGCCGGAGAACCCGGAGAGAACCCACGCATACACAGGGAGAACATGCAAACTCCACACAGAAAGGCCCTGGTTGGTTTGAACTGGGATTCGAACCCAGAACCTTCTTGCTGTGAGGCGAAGCGTGTAGTGGTTAGCACCTTCGCCCACCAAATACAACCAATTGCTTCTTTATTCTTATTCCTGCACAATTCAAATTGTATAGATGAAACGTTTTTTACCTTCCCGCATGCAGCACTCTCATTTAGATTGTCAAAGAGCCTTTTTGGTTGCCATGCAATAGGTATATATATTTTTTTGTACTTTTTCGTCAGGATTGCTGACATAAGCACAGACAGACCCCAACCGAGACACACCAAACTGATGCAGTGAAGTAACCAAGCTTTTAATGAATGATATTAGGCTTGCAGGCAAGTTTCTTAAGTTCCCCATTAGCCACTGTATTGTAACTACTCTGCCTTGCGTTCTCCCTCTGGTTTTTTAAACAGTACTTATAATAACAAAAGATCAATATGAATACCGTATTATTCATACTCCCTGTGCGACTTAATATAAAACAACCACTACGAGACATAACCAACACCAACTCTTGTCACAAATACAAGTGTTGGATAGTTCCGTATATCCATATCCCATCTTCAAGAACACAGTGACTAAAAATAAATCCTAATAACAAGAAAGTCAAAGTGTTCTACACTATTCCAGACAGCGAGAAGAGTCTGAATGAGTCTCATTTGGTGGGTAACAAGATTAATAAGGCATCTCTGACACTGGCGCTGTGTATTGTCGCCTCAAATGACTCAATGAACTGTTTTCAATGCTTTGGAGGCGTCTCAATCCTTTCCTCTTATCAATATAAAACATTCAGCATATTTTATTGTCTCTCGTGTCCCAACTGATTTTTGCAACCGCTGACGATTCCCTCTCTGCCGCGTGTCAGGGATCTACGGGGCAACTCTTTCCAGTGCAGCTGTGAGAACAAGTGGCTGATGACGTGGCTGAAAAACACCAACGCCACAGTGTCGGATGTCTTCTGCGCAGGTCCCGGTGACATGAAGGGCAAGCGGCTCAGCGACCTCCCCATTCCACCGGGCGAGTGCATGTCCACAGGTAAAATGACAGGTGCACCGTCAAAGGTGATGTATGAATAACCACTGGCACAGCTAAAAAGACAAAGAAAGAAAGAAATCGATAACGCTGTTGAATAATTAAACAGGATGCTCCCATTCACCATTCTACACTCTTAGGCCTGCAGACAAATGTGCCTCTGAAAATACCTATACACACAAATGTACGTACACAAATATTCACACATGTATACACATGAATAAACAATCAAAAAAGGTAAAGAGCAAATATAACGTTGGTAGAAAAGATGATAGTTTTTTAGTCCAAACTATCTTTTCCTATTTCTCCATTTTACTGTCTAATCAGATTATTAGTCGAGAAAAAACAGAATCGGTTCATGCCTAATATTACCATCAAACTGTTAAATCCAAAGTGTTAAAAATAGTAGATCTACATTAGCCACATTCCTGATTCCTCCCACCTGTTTTGTTTCCCAGAAGCATGAAACAGCGTGTGATTTAAGCAGTGAGGTCCTACACATGTTGACTATTTCACCTTGTCAGCAGGCAGACATTTGCTGTTTTTGTCTGCATCCTCCAGACTTTGTGCGTCACCAGTCCATTCCCATTCAGGCCATGTCAGCGGACATCTTCTCCTTCAAAGAGGACATCTTTGTGGCGATGGCTGCTCCGAACACCAACAGCTGCGTGGTCATGGAGTGGGACCACATTGAAATGAACTTCAGAAAATTTGATAATATCACAGGTTCGACAAAAAACACATAAAATATACATTTTGGTGATGTTCTGTATTTTTGCAATTTATTCAAATCCCACCCAAAGACCAAAACCAGCAATGAATTGATCATGAGGTGATTGGTAATATTCCTTGCATGGGCAAAGCTTGATGCAGCTTATTCCCTTTGCTATTGAAAAATGATTAAAAACTTTATCAAGAACTACCGCACTGTATGAACTTAAGTCAGTCTCAAATACAGTATCCAGCTGTTTTTGAATATTATTATTATTTTCAAATGATAGTAAATATTCCCAATCTGTTGTTATTGATCTAAGATTTACATCTTAGATTTACATCTTAGATCAATTCTAAGCCAGTGGGTTTGTTGCTGAGAGCCAAAAATATTGTAGGGAAGTAGAAAAATAATGAAAGACATGTCAATTTTGGTCTCGTCATAGGGCTTTTGACAATAAAAAAAAAAAGTGGAACATTGCCAGCATTATCGTTAAAGTTGATATTGTAATCACCCCTTTTTAAGATAATTGATTTATCGTGAGTTAGTTATCCACTCTGATGTCATGTTCTGTTTATTACCCCACAGGGAAGTCTGTTGTAGGATGTAAGTCGGTGCTGATCGACAGCCATGTCTTGATAATTGTCACCCAGCTCTTTGGTGGCTCTCACGTTTACAAGTTCGATGAACAACAAAACAAGTTCACCAAGTTTCAAACCATCGAGGTCTTCAACATCTCAAAGCCAAACGACATCGAGGTGTTCCAAATGGACGGTGACTGGTATTTTGTGATTGTGGACAGCTCCAAGGCCGGACTGTCGACTTTGTACAAGTGGAGCGACAAACCAGACCGCAACGAAACTGGCTTTTACTCCTACCAGTTTCTCCACGAGTGGTTTCGAGATACAGATGCTGAGTTTGTTCAAGTGGACGGGAAGTCCTACCTCATCTTAGCCAGTCGATCTCAGCCACCGGTCATCTACCTGTGGAACAAAAGCTCCCTGAAGTTCATACTTCACGGCGAAGTCCCGAATATCGACGACGTGGTGTCGGTCAAAGCGTTTCGGGAGGAAGGTGAGTTGTACCTGGCCTTGACCTGCTACATCGGCGACTCCAAAGTCCTCAAATGGGCAAACAAGCAGTTCACTGAGGTGCAGGCTCTGCCCTCACGAGGGGCCATGATCCTCCAGCCCTTCTCCTTCAGAGACAGACACTACCTCGCTCTCGGCAGCGATTACTCTTTCACACAGATCTACCTCTGGGATGTGGAGACCAAAACCTTCCACAAGTTCAAGGACATTTATGTGCAGTCGCCTCGGTCGTTCAATGTTGTGACCAACGACCGGAGGAACTTCATCTTCTCATCAAGCTTCAAGGGCAAATCGATGGTTTTTGAGCATATTCCTGTTGATTTAAGCTTATAGTGCCTAAAATAATGACTCACGACATGAGTTGGTCACTCTGAGTCAACATTATGTGTATGCTACAGCCTCCAAGAGCGTCAAATGGCGTATTATCGTCCTTATGCGGAAGATGGTATAAAATAACAATAGACTCTTAATTACTTAACTTAAATGAAATGACGGCCTTGTAATTTTAACAGCATGAACATAATTTTATGGCACACTAGATATTATCTTAAGAGGTGCTGGCTTTTATTGCAATTCTGTCAAGCAAACAATGGGCGAGGTCAAGGAGAGACCATGGCCGTTATAGACTATAACCTGGTAGTAAAAGAAAACTATCCATTAAGTGTTATCTATAATTAATGCCCATTTATACATGATTCCTTTATGGTGCACCTCCTAGCATTTAGCACTCACTGTTTCCTCAGTGAGTAAAAGAAAGAGTGACAACTCTCACATAATGACTTTTCGGTTTGTGGCACTGCAATGCTCTATGCAGAAACCAAACAATGATTCCCGGGCCGTGGGTTCGGCTCTACCACTGCAAGCAAGACTGTTAACGACTCTTACTCTAAAATGCTCAGTACTCCGAAAGTGAAGGGATTTGTTTGGAACCAGCCTTTTAATTTCTGTAACTGTTATGACTTGCCTGATGATTGCAATGTGCATGACACTGAGGTTTTTTCTTCTTTTACAAAATGTCATCAGTATTGGCTAAATATCACGAGCTGAAGTCTTAAGTGCACAACATCTACTATTGTATGAACAGATGGGCCTGATTACTGGCTAAATAAAACATAGTTTACTCCTGATTTCTATGCAAAATGTCTCATACTAAGTGTTGCTGCAATCACGAGGTTGCGTGTTGCTGTATAACCTGAATGCAATTGAAGCCACAAATGTGCAGCTCTCTCTTTTACCGATCCGTAGATGTTTTTCATTTACTGTTCAGATTTAATTACAATCTGTTTGCCTTGGAATTTAGCAGTCGGATCGCTGCCTGCTGCAAAAGCTGAAGCTAAAAATGTGTCGCAGCTTAGAAGTTGTATGTAAATCAATCAAAGCAGTATTCAAGAGAACGCAAATGGAATCAGTGACAGAAGTTGTGTGTGCGTCGTCTTGTGTAAGTGAGTTGAAGTTCACAGAAACATTGTTGGAGAAAAGAAAGTCTGATATCGAGTAGGAATGTAAAACTAAGGCTGGGAGCTGAAGAAGCTGGGAGCGGAAACATGCTGATGAAACAGATGAGGCAAATGATGTACTATAAAAGCTTGAACCTGAAATAAAATGCATTTAAACCATGAAGTTATAGTTTTTTGATCATGTTTACATTCCCCTTTTTTTCCACATTTCACACTTTTGACTGTCGCTACATCTGAATTTAACTGTAGTTTTCAGCATCTCATCATATAAGCTTATACAAATCCCATAGGCTATAAGTAGGCTGTTTTGTTGTGTGAATTGTTTCAACAGTGTGGTTGGATTCTATTAAATATATATCTTTACCCAGTATAGATCTGTACCCATGCTTGTAGTTAAACAGTCGCACCACTTCATGACCAGCATCATGATCACATGATATCACGATTGATGCGATAGTATAGACTCACTGAAGCTAGATAAAGGAAGGATGCTGAACCATGGAGACATGTATGTGGAGCATGAAAATACTGAAACATTGTTGGACATCGATTTATATATATTAGAGCCTGACTGATATGGATTTTGGGGGGCCGATGTCGATATCAATATTTGGGAGTACAAGATTTGTGATACATCAGCCGAAATATATATATATATATATATATATATATATATATATATATATATATATATATATATATATATATATATATATATATATAAATCTGTCAATGATTCTAAGATGTTTTTATCAAGCCTTTATGACAAAGAAATGCAATTGAGGCTGAATATTTTAGTTTAACCATAAACTTTATCATAAATAACTATAAATTGAAAAAATAAATTACAAACACAACCAAATAAATAGAACTTTAATTACGAAAATAAATGTAAACATAAATGCACATATAAGGCTCATCAGTTGTCCGATAATATCAGTCAAATATAAATATTTTTTTGGGTCACACATAACCATCCCAGTAATGTATTATTACTGTATTAAAACAGAGCCCACAAATCTGGGGGGGAAATCCCCAGGTTTTACGAGGGGTCTCCGAACGCACCGCGACGCCTGTCTCTTGCTCTGACGTCGAGACGGACCGGAAGTGATGCAGGGAGCGTGCCCTCTCGATCGTTTAATCCGCTTTGACGCAAAATGTCCCTGAACACAACACGGCCGGCCAACATGGTGATGCGTTTGATTTGAAACTCATCTTGTGTTTTGTTTTTGTAATGAACCTGCTGTTTTGTGTCTCCTTGTAACGCGGAGCGACATGGACCCGTCCCGGAGGAGCGAGAGTGACTGGCAGGGGCTGATCAACGAGGTGAGACTGGACAGACGGACCTGCACTGATGTCTGGAGAAATGTCTAGAGAGCAGCAGACCATCATATTAATAATAATAACGTGTCGTTTTACTCCCTTGTTTAAATTCATTGTGAACCCTCCTGTCTGTTTGGAGCCACAGACAGTTAAAACACATGGCCCAGAGCAAATCTGGATTAAATCTCCTGGCTTCTCTCACTCGGTAGAAAATGTACATAAGGAAGTAGATTTGTTTTTCCCTCCTCCTCCTCTTCCTTGTACCTACTGAGACCAGTGCCTTAAGTTAATGAAATACACACACACACAAAGACAACATGCACCACACTGCAGATATATTGGCTTTTCACTGGTTATTACAGATCATTTGCAATAATCAATGTTATTTTACTGCAATAATTATAAAATCTACAGCAGTAAGTAGCCCTAATATTTATCCTACTTGTAGGTGTCACCATGTGCTTTGTGAATTTCCTCCTTTTACTAAGACAAAACAAACAATCGCAGATCAATTTATGAAGAAAATTATCATCAGATGAATACATGATGAAAATAATCAGCAGTTGCAAGTCTCACCTGATAGCTGGACAACTTATATACTTAATGTGATATTTACTGTCTTTCATATTGGCCCACTAACTAGTAATCTAAACTAAAACATTTTTTTCTTACTGATGTTTTTTAAACCTGTTTTTTTATGCTGAAGCACTTTGACATTGCTTTTAAAAGTGCTCTATAAATAATACATACGTATTACTATTATTATTATTATTATGAACCATTCACCTATCAATACCTTTTTTTTAAAATTTGTTTCTTAATGCAGTTCGTGATTTGTAAGAGGAAGCTGGAGAGCAAGAAAGAAGCTCTCCTGATTCTGTCCAAGGAGCTGGACACCTGCCAGCAGGAGAGGGATCAGTACCAGCTGATGGCCAACCAGCTCCGCGAGCGGCACCAAGGACTCAAGAAGAAGTACAGAGAGCTCATTGTAAGATGGTACACATCCCCAAAGACGCAGTCAGAGCTTACCTACAGGCAGCAGAGTGGAGAATAACAGTTGTCCTTGTCCATTAATATTAAATTATAAATAAGTTTCCTTTGATTTTACAACTAATATCCGCTCCGCTCCCGGTGGACCACATGATCCACATTCTGCACTATAAAGTCACTCAGGTTGAACTTAATTTGATGAACGATACTCACTGTCTGTGCAGTCCTGTTACACTGTAAACATTTATTTATTAATGCCACGCTGGGAAATTTATCATAATATACAATTAAAATATAAGAAAAAAATAATTAAAAGACTATTAAGAAAAAGCTATATACATTTTAAACAGAGTGCAATTTTATCATTCTGTTCACTCTGTTTATATTCTGTTTACATTGTATATTTCATTTTTATGTTTCATATGTCCTATTTATTACTTTTTTAAATTTATTGTTTCTATTTTTACTATGGCAAATGTCCACGTTATAAATTATCTTATCTTATCTTAATAGGATGGAGATCTCTCCCTGCCTCCTGAGAAAAGAAATCAAGTGAGTGATTTCAACCTCCTCTTCGTTGTGCATTGCTGTCTAACAAACATGCAGGCTGGAGTTTTGTCTAAGTCAATAATGTTTGTTGACATGGCTGGGTTTTTATAAAATCTGTTTAATCCAAAAAACGAACCAAGGGGAATGTGACATTTTAGAACCTGGGTGGAGAACCTCTGCTTTGCACATCACAAAACGAGCGGGATTAACAGCTGAATTGGAGTCGGGGGTGGTTTAATTTAATATGACCTTTTGTTGATGTGGTCCGTCAGGTGAATTTAGCCCAGCTGCTGACAGACTCCAGAGAAAAAGGTCATCAACTTTCTGAGGAGGTGAAGGAGCTGAAGCAACGACTAGCGGAAGCTCAGGGTGATAACAAGGTAACAGATCTGCATTTCTACCATGTATTATAGTTAAAAATGCATTTTTATTTCACTTTTATAGTATGTAATACCTTCCCAACATATCCTGTATTTGCCAGTTATGAAGTGGTTTATCTGACATGTGAGCAAATAGCTAAAGAGCAAATAAAGCACACACAAAAAAAAAAAAAAGATGGACAATTTGGGGTCTTTCTGTTGCTGCAGCTCCTACGAATGACCATCACCAAACAGAGGCTGGGAGACGAGGAGGTTGGCGCTCGACACTTTCCTGCACACGAGCGAGAGGATCTGGTCCAAGAGTTAGAAAGAGCCAGGGAACAGGTGATGACTGGAGCTCGCCACTCGCTGTTTAGTCTTCAGTTAGTTTTTTTTAAGCATTTTCAGCCAATATTCAGTTATTGGATGGAAGTATTATTGGAAGTATTTTCCCTGCAAAGGTACTGTGAAAGATTTCTATACATTGCATGCCGGTGTGTGATTTATCAGGACAAATATGATGGTAAAAGAACTGTGTGTCCAAAAGTTTGTAAAATATTAACTTCCTGGAGGCAAGAATGAAACTGGATGTTTACAAACTTTAGTTTTCTTTAAATGGTCAAAAATATGGCCAGATATGAGGCAAATTAAATCTTGAGCGTGTAAACAAGAAATACAACAGTGTGTTGCTGGCATCATAGTTTGTGTGTTGTGTTGCTGCAGAACGAGGTGCTGGAGCACAGTGTGAAGTCGCTCACAGACGAGCTCCAGGACGTCCGAGCGGAGCGAGACGTGTTCCAGCAGAAGGCCCATCGCCTCAACGTGGAAATGAACCACATCGTGGGAAACGATGAGATTCGGTTTCTGGACATAGATGCACTCTGCATGGAGAACAGGTTTGACATTTAACATTTGAGTATTTGTATTGTATTGTATTCTGTCTAGAAAAATTATTGCTATGTGTTTTTTTTGCTTTTTAATTTAATTTTGATAAATGTTGTGGGCCACTACAACCCCGTCTGCTGGAATTGTCATGTTTACATCCTCGTTGGCTTACTGATTTCTATATCGGGGTTTTTGATCAGAATATCTCTTCCAGGTATTTGCATGAACGCCTCAATCAACTTCAGAAGGAGGTCAACTTGCTCAAAACAAATCTAATGAAGTACAAGGTAGCTACTTTTTTTATTTTAGTTGTCTCTCAATTTTATAAAAACAGACAAAGAATGTTAATTTGATAAAAGTATAAATGTTCATGCTCAATAATCGACTATTCAATGATTTCAGAGTGCCCTGGAGTGCAGGAAAAACTCTGCCATCAGCGGCAAAGCCAACAGCAGTGCCCTCACGGGGGTGCTCTCGGCAAAACAAGGTCAGAAGAACGGCCGTATCTTTTTCAAAATGTCACACTTCATATGTACAATGTGAAAAAATGGAATCTGAATTTGAAATATTAAGTCTGTATCTGACCTGTGACTGACGACGTGTGTGTGCAGTGAAGGAATTGCTGCTTTCTGAAGAAAACAGCTGCAGTTTGCCGGTGACGCCTCAGTCCATCTCAGACCTCAAGTCTCTCGCCACAGCTCTGCTGGAGACGATCCACGAGAAGAACATGGTGATTCAGCACCAGCGGCAAATCAATAAGTACTGACCCTTTTCCCCTTGGAATGCATTCCTTTCAGGTCCTATTCTGTTTATAGATAAATACCTTGAATGCTGCGTGGAAGTCGTGCCTTCCTCTGTTTTTAAGTCTTGCTGGGGTTTTTTCTCCCCCCATTAGGATTCTTGGAAATCGAGTAGCAGAGCTGGAGAAGAAATTGAAAACACTAGAGATGTCAGGATTGTGGAGTTTGCCAGGTGGATATAAGTACCGTGATCAATTTAAAAGAAAATATACATATATATATAATATTTCTGCACAAAATTAATCTTATCATCCTTCTTTATCTTTCTGCTTCTGGCTACCTGGAGGCCTGACTTATAATGTGTCTCTGGGGATTTATGGTATATTCCTCTTTTGACTACATTTTCACCTTCTTCCCTCGCTTCTCATCTGCCCACATTTAATTTACTCATCTATCTCTAATCCATTTCAGTGTTAGATATTGGTGAATAGCTGACAAAATGTTTTACAACTTTTAAAGGAGCCTTTTGTCATTACAGGAGGAAAAGACACCATCATCCTGAGCTCCCAGCAGCCTGAGTCTCTCGAGCCTCCTGGACAGGAACGTGAGTATACGGCGCATCTGTGCATCTTATCAGTCTTTAGCCATCGATATTAATATATATATTTATTTATTTTTCCCCCCATCTACTCCTACAGCTGACACAGGGTGTGAAAATGTACCTGCCGAGCAGCAGAGCTCCCCGGAAGTTCAAAACCAAGACGATGAAAAACCAGTAGCATCAGATTTCCAGGAAGAGGCATCGCCGCCACCATCCGGCGAGGAGACGTCCCAACAGAACCCGCCACACGAGTCGGCCGATGAAGAGCCGGCCAGCACTCAGACAGAAACACAAGACAATCACACACCGATCGCGGTGGATTTAGCTGCTCTGACACAGGAAGATGAATTTCTGATCGATTCCCCTCCCACCGTGACGGATGTGAACACACCCCGTCCGTCAGACCCTCACCACGTCCAGCTAACTTTACACGACTCCGTCCCGACAGACGGAGGAGGGGGTGAGTCAGACGAACGCCCCGAGGAGGTTGAAACTGTCGAAACCGAGTGTATTATTACTCGGGAAAACACTCACGCTGCCGTGTCCGTCACTGTCGCCACTGCCACTGCCGAAGAGGAGCAGGACGTCGTCGAGCCAAAGCAGCAGACGGAGCTTTCAGATGAGACCAATGTTCGGGTCGGTCAGGAAATCTGACGTCTTCCAGGAGCCGCTCACAGGTCGCAGAGCCACAGGAGAAAACTTTAGACTGATAATATAATGATGCTTTCTTTTATTTTTATGAATAACGTGGGGGGGGGGGATCAGGAAAGTTACCATGTAGCTGCTATAGGGTGAACAAACCACGTGTTATTGTGCTGTTAGTGGCCACTGCATGAAATGTCATGGCAGTCTACTATCCTGATAACATTCCTCTGTTGGTTTTGTGTCCATGTGTAAAAAGCCGTGTACTGTGTCCAAATAGTTATTACGACACTTATTTAAGAGTCTGCCAGAGTCCTAGCAATTAATCAATACTGGAAAAATCCTTGATACAGATTATTTGACAATGTGCTGTTTTACCGCATTAATTTTACCACATGACCGAAGGTGTGTGAGCACTTAGACTTTATGACCAAATGGGATTGTTGAACATCTCATGCCAAGATTGTGGGTATTAATATGCTGCTGTAACAGCCTGAACTCCTCTGGTAGAGACTTCCACAAGAACCCGGCTAAAGAGATTTGCTCCCGTTCAGCCTGAGAATTACTGAGGTTGGGCAATAATAATGTGTGATTCCCAGTTTGAGCCCCAATTCGGTTGTTGGTTTGAGGTCAGAACTAAAGCCAGTCAAGTTCTTCCACACCAAACGTATAAAACCATTTCTTTTTTGGATTTGGCTTTGTCCCGTTGAAACAGGAAGAAAGATGTTTTTCCAAAGTGTTGCCACAAAGATGGAAGCTGTTCAAACTGTATCAGAGGTGTAGAGTGGAGGGTCGGTGAAGGAGCACTGTGGCTGTAACGCTGTCGGCATGAGGATTCAGATTCGTCTGCATTTGATCGTTAAAATTTCCGTCTGACTGTCGATCAGGCAGCTCCTGCTCACAACCAGAGGCTAAATTTAAAATTCACAGTGAAGGAGAATGTAATTTGCGCTGGTTGTCTGCTGTTGACTCTCCAGGTAGACATTAGTTCAAGTTTTGTTTCACGTGGAAACTAAGTCCAAAATGAAGAGGGACAGAGTGAGTTCGGTTGATCATCAACAGAAAGAGTTGCCGAGTCGCTTGGAAATGAAACGTTTATCTTTTCCAATTTGGTCCACCATGTATTATTGATCACTATATCAACATCCAACTGTTGTGAACAAAATTCAAGCCAAGTTAAATTTTTCTTCAAGTACAACACAAACATTTCAAGATGGTCTTACATTTTCTTATTCTTATTATTTGTATATTGTGGGACACTTTTTCCTCCAGACTCAAGAAGCTGCAGTGACTTACCGTCTTTACAGAGATTGTTTGTTTTAAACCATGAAAGCACAATGTCACCCTTTACATAAAATGATGCATGACAATATACTGTTGACTGATTAAAGGTAACTGCATTTCCTGTTTTTTAACCAAATACAATATTTGAGTACAAATATTTGACCGTTTAAAAAGATTTTTTCTAAACCGTCAAAAGGTTTTAAAATAAGGAAATGCAGTTATCACATTTAGACTTTTTTCTCAGCTTACACTGAACAAAACAGACCTTAGTCACTAATATATTCACAGCTCTTAAGTGTGTTACACTCTGGAGCTACATCTAGATTACCAGCAATGTCTCCATGACTGTGTTTTTGTGGTGAAAGAAAAATCATCAACTCCGCAGATAGAAATATAGAAATTACATAGAGCCATGTGAGTATTCTGTATGTGTTGAGTATGTGTGTATAAGAAGGATTTATTTATGCAAAATAAATCATTTTTGGAGGAACTTTGTTTGGGTTTTTTATTTTTTGAAGTATGCTTGCAAACCAAAATGAGATGGACCACGTTGGATCAGGATTTGATATATTGTGTTACACTACCCTGAAAATCAAGTTTAACACTTAACATTACATATTCATGGTCCCCCAAAAAGAAGTAGGCTGGACAGTTATTTTAAACTATACTTGAAAGTCAGACACAGAAGCATCTATCAACTCAGTATACTGTATAGCTCTGGTCTAATTTCTCTTCAGCTGACTGATATACTGCTTATGATACATATTCCAGGGACTGGGAGGGAAAACTCCAATAATGCAACAGCCGAGCCTCCGGCCTGCGTTTCCGTGCAGCAGGCTCCCAGCGTCTCCACCAAGGCCCAGGTCATCCATCTTTTCGTGGACCACCACTGCTCTCCCAATCACGGACAGCCCTCCGAATAGCGTCGCCTCAGATTCTATTAGAGTATAGATTTTCCCTTCCTGGGGCTTAAAGTTGCCAAAGTCTCCCGGGTGGTTTGGATGATGTTCGGAATGCGGATTGTAGTGGCCACCGGTGGAGTTACATTCCTGGCTTGGGTCCCCGTACTGATGGATGTGCACCGCTCTTTGAGGCTCTGGGCTGACATCTTTGGGGAAACCGTTGAGCCGGAAAAGGATTTCGAGTTTCCCATGAGGGTGATCCTGTCTGAACAGCACAAGGCCGTACACTTTGGGTAGAGCCCCGGGTAGTGAGGTGATGGGTCGGATTTTGCAGGCTGCATACATAGTGCCATTGTACATCGAGACCTCTGGCGGAGCCAAAATCTTAAGGTCGGCTGCTGCTGAGGCACATTGTTGACTGCCTGCCAGCAGAAGCAACAGGGCAGCCTCCAATAGACTCATTGACCTGAAATATAATAGAATTATTATCAATGCATCAGATTAATAAACTTGTGTGGAAGTAGCAACAACTCAGTACAAAGAAATTACGGGTTAAAGTCTAGCATTATTAAATACTGACAAACTGTAAAAAAAAAAAAAAAAAATGTAATGCAGTGTATCAAAAAAACTCCAAATGTCATAGAATAACTCCTTTCAGGCTGCTATATGATATATTATAGCATTATATTAAATTCTAGAAGCTAATTTTGCTGGAGCTGAACTCAAAATACTTTCTAAACATATGGTTAGATAGTTTAACTTTAATCGATTGAGATAGTATAAGATCATTATATGAAAAATAGCCATGTGCAAAAACCATAGTTGTCAAAAATGTGTGATGGAGTGAAAACTATGTTGTTTTTTTCCCCCCTGAACAAGAATTAAGGGAAATGCTAAAGAAGAACTATTCAAGTCACTGTGACTGTGTGAGGGGACATACGAGGCGCGCAGCTGCGGCTCTAACCACTAATATAAACGCGACGAGTTGCGATATTTCAATCGTGCAAATACAGAGAATTCCTCGAGTGAAAGTTCCCTTGTCCACCTACCTGCGTGGACGCATGGCCAGCAGCTGAAAAAAGGAAACGGCTGGATGAGTTGAGAGTGTTCGGGTTCGTCTTTATAGTCTGCATATGTTTCACGAAGGTCTTGTATAAGCGAGTCAGGAGGCGTCGCCTTGCTGGGGGTGGAGCGGATCTCCACAGGACTCAGGCCATTTGGTTTTCGTGATGTAAGATTTGATGTGTTTACTTTTCTCTGTGGCCCTACCTGCTGCTGAAGCTCGACTTGTTGTTGTGCTCCTGTGGTGCTGTTTATTGGAAAAGGCTTGAATACACGATGCAGGACACGTATCCTGTTGTCAATTAGGCCTCACCCCCCCAGACAGCTCTTATATACGATTATATACGATTGTTTTTCAATCTAAGTTTGTTTTAGTTTAGTTATATTAACTGTTTATTGCTGTTGTTAGGCTGGCTGTCTCTTTGTCTTTGTTTGTTTGTCTCTCTCCGCCCCAAGTCCCCCTCCCCGTTCTCTTGCAGGTTTCGTTGAAGGGTCGTTGCAGGTTCCTGCAACATTGTTCTCCTCTGTTGTTTTCTGTTGTCCCCTCCCCACATCCCCGTTCTCTTGCAGGTATGGTCCCTTCTCTGTGGTGTCTGTTTGTGCCCCCATCCCCATTTCTGTCCCTCTGTCCGGCCCGGTGACAAATCATAACATAACTAAATAAATAATAAAACAGACAAGGGCACAACAAGGTATTCACCTCCTCATACTATACCAGGCTGCGGGGCAGGACAAGTTAAAAAAAAGAATATATGTGTGTATATATATATATATATATATATATATATATATATATATATATTCATGTTATTGAAAAATCTAATCTTGACGAATAATATCCAATTAATAAAGCATTATTATAATATATAATATATTCAAGTACTGTTTGCTCCTTCAAGATACAGACTGGCATAACTGGTTCAAACTTATGTAAACGCAAATTATATGGAATAAATATCGTATTTTTTGTTGTTGTTGAGTTTTCTGTTTTCAAAAGCTGGAGTTGACCATCCAGTCCAGCAGGGGGCGGTAAACGAAGTCCGTAAACACCAATGGGAAGCGAGGAAACGGTCACGCTCACGAATCAGGAAACCAAGTTAGTTTCGGACCGCCCGGCAGAATTGTGTTCGCGTCAATTGATTAAAGATAGACAACATTTTCCCTACCTAAAGATGTCCAAGAGACATCGCTTGGATTTAGGCGATGACTACGCGTCCAGTAAGAAGAGGACCGACGGGTAGGGGGATCGCCGCACTCTGTGTGTCTGCTCTAACCACTCCGCTGCTAAATGACCGTTAGCCGATGCTAGTCGCTTTGCTAACAGTGTTTGTGAAATAAGAAGCGAGACAATGTGACGTCGGCTGCTAATGTTGTAGCCGTGGGTTCAGCGGCTGCTTCCACACTGCCGCTCCCTCGACCTCCCTCTGCCACGCGGTCTATTACTCAGAGCTGAGTTAATGTAAACATCTGCCGATGTCGACTCGAGCTAACACACGAAGCCTTGACGTTTCCCTCAACGACGAGACACGTGTGTGTGTGTGTGCGTGTGCGTGTGCGGCTAACCGCGCGGTGCTAACAGCTTCGGCTAGCCACTTTAACTTTCTTTACACCGGCTGTCACTAGCCACAACTGAGCAAACTATAGTTTGCTTTACAAAAACGACCGTTTAGACACACGCACAAGCTTTCAAATGAAGGTCTGTTGACGAAACCAGTGCGCTCATCATACTGGTCAATATTTACGAAATGAATAAGCAATCTGCCAGTATATGTCCTCATTAAATGACAGGTTATAGACTTTCCAGGATACGTTAAATCAATATTAACATTGATACAGGGTGTGCTTGCTGTGATCGTCGCTCCAGTCTAGAACCAGTCATTAAAATCAATACCCTTGAAGGCGTTTGAGCAGGCGTTCATTTGAAGCTAATGTAAGACTTCAGCAGGAGACCAAAACAAGTGTATCCTCCTGAGTCGATGTCTTTTCAGTAAACCAATCCCTCCTTGTTTGTCCCTGTTGAGCTGCAATGAAAATACGGACATGGGGACGATGTACTGCAGATTGCTTAAGCCTCATATTTTAATTAATTTTGCACAAACCAAGAAGAGATAGCTGATCTGAAGATAAGTTAAGATAATCCTTTATAAGTGTCACTCTGGGAAATTTGTCAGGCTATTTTATGTTAGTCCCGCCCATCACTTGCAATTGGTATTATGTAATACAAAGTGTTTGTTTAGGAGCACTTGCTGTACTCACTTTAATTTGTTTGAGGTGCTCTTTGGATGTAGACAGAAACATCGTAGAAAACTTCAAGGCATTCTCCTTTAATATTATTTAAATATCTTTATTATGATGGGTTGGTTATATTGCACCCCAAAGTCTGACAATTATACAACTGTTCTGCTTTGTCTATTGCGGTAAATGCTTGCAAGACTTTAACATGAGAATCTGTTCCAATTCAACACACACATCCTTTGCAAATTTCACGGTAGCATAGTCAACATAAATCACCAAACAACTTCATAATGATTACTTTACAAAGTACATGTCTTTTATAATTCCTTGCCCTGCCTTTCGATAGGAGAGACCGCGACAGAGACCGCGAGGATCGTTCCAGGGACAGGGACCGAGATAGGGACCGGGACAGAGACCGGGACAGAGACCCAAAGCCCTCTATTGCGCCATCTAACAGCACGGCAGCTGTGCCAGGCTTAGCACCCATCAAGCAGATGATCATGCAGCAGCAGATCAATCCATTCACCAACCTACCGCACACACCACGTTATTATGAGATCCTGAAGAAGAGGTTACAGCTTCCAGTGTGGGAGTACAAGGAAAGCTTCACCGATATCATCACACGTCACCAGAGCTTTGTCCTTGTCGGAGAGACGGGCTCTGGGAAAACGACACAGGTCTGAAATCTTATTTCTGATGTCTTTTGTAGTTGCCACTTAAAGCTTGTGTAGTTTATGCTAAAAAGTGTTGTATCCTTTGCTTCATTCTCCAGATCCCACAGTGGTGCGTCGACATGGTGAGAGGCTTGCCTGGTCCTAAGCGAGCGGTGGCCTGTACTCAGCCCAGAAGAGTAGCAGCCATGAGTGTGGCTCAGAGGGTGGCGGATGAAATGGACATCATGCTGGGACAGGAAGTCGGTTACTCTATCCGATTTGAAGACTGTAGCTCTGCCAAGACTATACTAAAGTAAGCGTTTCAGGGCTGCTAATGCACATTTACAGATTCTTATAGGCACGGAGGAATCTGTCTTATTGATTTTAATTCAGAACATCTTAATCTAACAAGTAATGTTTGTTATTCCTTTAGGTACATGACAGATGGTATGTTACTAAGAGAGGCTATGAATGACCCGCTGTTGGAGCGATATGGTGTGATCATTCTTGACGAGGCCCACGAGCGAACTTTGGCCACAGACATCCTGATGGGAGTGCTCAAGGAGGTGGTGCGTCAAAGAGCGGATTTGAAGGTATTTTGAATGTTTGAAAAGATAAATTATTCA
Source organism: Scophthalmus maximus (assembly GCF_022379125.1). NCBI lineage: Eukaryota > Metazoa > Chordata > Actinopteri > Pleuronectiformes > Scophthalmidae > Scophthalmus > Scophthalmus maximus. The sequence continues at coordinate 9,744,545 of NC_061522.1, read as the reverse complement.
CTTGTCTGTTTCTTTGTCTATGTTATGATTTGCTACAGTCACAACTTAAATATACCACATAAAATTTGTCCTTTAATTTTTGCCGTAGAAAGTCCAAAACAAACAAAGCACTCAAATTACTGTATTGCTTAATTTAAATTCAACCAACCAATTATTTTGCCCACTTCATGATATGAATAGTAAAAATATATAACTGTATATTTGAAAATTGTCAACAAAACTGTAAAGAATATGTGATTTTGTAGATTAGGGCCAAGACACATAATCACACTGGTGTGATGAGAAAAATAAGCCTGAGCAATGTTTCCTTCATGGACAGGTAATCGTCATGAGTGCCACACTAGATGCTGGGAAGTTCCAGGTGTACTTCGACAACTGTCCCCTGCTGACTATTCCTGGGCGCACACACCCTGTGGAGATCTTCTACACCCCAGAGCCAGAGCGCGATTACCTCGAGGCAGCCATCCGCACTGTCATTCAGATTCACATGTGCGAGGAAGATGAAGGCGACTGCCTTCTCTTCCTCACGGGTCAAGAGGTAAGACTCGTGCTGCTGATATTACTGGTCCAGAGAGAAGCTTCATTATTGTCTTTGACAGCAAAGTTAAATTTTTATTCTCATTCAGGAAATTGACGAGGCCTGCAAACGGATCAAGCGTGAGGTGGATGACCTCGGACCTGAAGTCGGAGACATCAAAATCATTCCACTGTATTCCACATTGCCGCCACAGCAGCAACAAAGGATCTTTGAGCCACCTCCGCCAAGAAAACCGAATGGTGCAATAGGAAGAAAGGTACACTTTGGATGATAGAAAATATATATTTCACTTTAATTAGAAAATAATTTTCAAACCAAATAATTGGATGCATTTTTCTCTTTTTGACTGACTTCCCACAATGCATCCTTTTGCACCTACTTGTGAGATTTTGCTGATAGATTTTTTTTCTTTCGTTTCTTTTCTTAGGTCGTCGTGTCGACAAACATTGCTGAAACTTCTCTAACAATTGATGGCGTGGTGTTTGTCATTGATCCTGGATTCGCCAAACAGAAGGTGGGCAAAGAGTGACTCGCTTCACTGGATTATTGCAAGATGTTGCAGTTTGCAAGACTGATAATGATTAAATCTTAAATGTCTTCTCCTAATATTTCAAATAGGCTATTTTTCTTAATCACTCTTTGAAATGTGTGTCCAGGTGTACAATCCCCGTATCCGAGTTGAGTCATTGCTCGTCACAGCCATCAGTAAAGCGTCTGCCCAGCAGAGGGCGGGACGAGCCGGCAGAACTCGTCCTGGAAAATGTTTCCGCCTCTACACAGAGAAGGCCTACAAAACAGAGATGCAGGCAAGTGACCACAGTTACATAAACAGGGAGAAGAGGGAGGGAGAGAAAAAAAATCATTACCTCTTTGTAGTTTTATCATCTTTCTCTTGAGTTTTTATTTTCAGATACATTTAACATGGTAATCTTCCCTCTCCAGGACAACACCTACCCCGAGATTCTTCGATCCAACCTGGGGTCTGTCGTACTGCAGCTGAAAAAGCTCGGTATTGATGACCTGGTACACTTTGACTTCATGGATCCACCAGGTGAGTCAACCGACACGAAAGACTAAATAACTAGAATATCCAAATGTCTGTTGTTAGGCACGTCCGTCCGACCTCTCTGTGTGTGTGTGTGTGTCCCTCCCTCCAACCACAGCTCCCGAAACACTCATGAGGGCCCTCGAACTGCTGAATTACCTCGCAGCTCTAAACGACGACGGCGACCTGACGGAGCTGGGCTCCATGATGGCGGAGTTCCCCCTGGACCCCCAGCTGGCTAAGATGGTCATTGCCAGCTGCGAGTTTAACTGCTCTAACGAGATCCTTTCCATTACTGCCATGCTGTCAGGTAATGCCCAGGACTGGGCTGACATCTTCCTTGCCTTCTGTAGGCCCACTCCTCTCGGCGTTAGAAACACCCCTGTTCACTCAGGGTGTAGAAATGAAGTGCCCCACCTAGAATTTAGCAGCGTTTTCAACCACATGAAAGCAGAACTATCCACCCTACATAACCGTATATTTAATTTGACATTTAAAAAAAGTTTTGCCTCATATTTTAATTCTAGTGAAAGACTCGAGCACTTAGGTCAACACAACTTTGAATGTACAGATATGAAAGTGTTAAAATGGAGAAACGGATGCCTTTTGGAGAAAGTAAAAGAATATTCACAATATCTTTTTCGAGTGTTGGTCTTGTGTTTCTTCTGAAAATGATTTTTGTTCAAACCAATTGGCAACGAACAAATCCAGATTGTTTTGTCAGTTTACCGTCTGAAATCGTAGTCGCATCCAGATGTGAGAAAGTGGCACATAATTATTTCTTTAAGAATGCAGATTGTAAGGTGCAGACCAATTTGCTTCAATTATAGTTTAACCAAATTAAAACAACTTGACACCTTCAGCATATTGTGTTTTACTCCCCAAAAGTTTTTGTCTTCAACATGTGGTATCTGAGATGGATTGGGTAATAAAACACGTAGTTTGTTGAAGAGTTGTGCAACATGTTTTTTATTTAGGAACACAATGTGTTAATTTAGTTTTGGTTCTGGACAGGTTTTCTTAAATGCTCAAGCTCTCCTTGAACTGTAAGTCAATTTGTTTTTGACATTTCATTTTAGTTTTAAAATAATTTATGGCCGCAATACAAACACATACATATCAATTCATTGAAAAGAGGGTGAGGTTTCTTCACCTAAGCAAGTGGATAGGGCAGGCACCACTTAAAACCTTTTCATCGTTGTCACATTTTTCTGAATTATCTTTTCATGCAAGCAATCAACTGTGATCTTTTAACATTTCCTATAGTTATCATGTCTAGCCTGAATGTACCATTTGCTCTCTGAAAGGATTAACCTCGTCTTCATGTCTCGCTGCCAAAAACGTTACAACTCTTGAATCTTGAAAAGTTCAAACATTGCTGGTGTCCCTAACACTTTGTAGTTGTGTGAAAACTCTTGTTTTGCAGATGTGGTTAAATGACCCCCCCCTCTACGAGCTAATAGCCAATACAGTGGGGAATGACCATGAGAAAGACTGCAGCCCCATTTGATAGAGCTTGTGGTCCTGCCCTGTCCCAACGCAGTGTCGAGTGCCCTAGCATCATAGGCTTTGCTCCCTATTTCTGTGAATGTTTGACTCATCCCTATGGGCGGCTTTGTTGGGGCCCATACCAACCTTGTTTAGTCCCACAGTGTTTTGTCCGCCCCACGGAGGCTAAGAAGGCAGCAGACGAGTCCAAGATGAGGTTTGCTCACATCGACGGAGACCACTTGACGCTGCTCAACGTCTACCACGCCTTCAAACAAAGTGAGCACCAGTTCTGCACCATATAAACAGTATATATATTTTGTGTGTCAGCACTGAAATTCTTGCATTTCACATGGAAGCAGCATTTACTGAGCCTCTTTAGATGCAACAGAACAAACTGAAATAAGCAGACAATGACAGAAACTTTCATCTGGAGTAGGGTATTCTCTCTGATGTATCTTTTATTGGCTCACAAGGGAAATAATATATATGAAATGTTTTTTATATAAAAACAAATGCTTCTCATTCCTGACACTTAAATGTCGGAACCCTTGTCACATATTTTTTTTCAAGACCATGAGTCTAACCAGTGGTGCTATGACAACTTCGTCAACTACCGTTCACTGATGTCTGCCGACAACGTGCGGCAGCAGCTGTCCAGGATCATGGACCGGTTCAACCTGCCGCGCCGGAGCACAGAGTTCACCAGCAGAGATTACTACATCAACATTCGCCGGGCGCTCTGCACCGGCTTCTTCATGCAGGTGAACGCAGATGTGCTAGCTGACATGTTAATAATATAAGTAACACTTAAAAAAAAAAAAAAAGCAGTACATAAATGACCAATAAATGGTTTATCACACACTATTTTTATCCCCATCCTGCAGGTGGCACATCTGGAGCGTACAGGTCATTACCTCACAGTAAAAGACAACCAAGTGGTCCAACTGCATCCCTCCACAGTCTTGGACCACAAGCCTGAGTGGGTGCTCTACAATGAATTTGTCCTCACCACCAAGAACTACATCCGCACTTGCACAGACATCAAGCCAGAGTGGTATGTATTCAAATATTGTTGATACAAAGGTTCCTAAAGTTAGATTCATATAACCGAGCTTTACTTATGCATGATCCCACCGACGTACTCTAACATGGTACTCTTTCTTTGGTTGCAGGCTGGTGAAGATCGCCCCCCAGTACTATGAAATGAGTAACTTCCCACAATGTGAAGCTAAAAGACAGCTGGAGCGAATCGTTGCCAAACTAGAGACTAAAGAGTATTCTCAGTACTGAACAACTCAAGTGTCCTGGAAGTCAGCTGCATACTTTAGTTTTAGATCTTTCTGTATCATTGTATCTTAATGTTTAAATTTGGCATTTTGATTTTTATATTTTGTTTGTTTTGATTTTTTTTTCTTCTTCTCATCAATGTTTATTCTGTAACTAAGTGTGATTGTCAGATGAAATATCAGCTGTGAGTATTAGACCTGGCGATGAAGATTTTCAAAAGGAATATCAGAAACATGTCATTTAGATGTGGTTGACTTTCTTTAAGGGGATTGCGGAGTCATAAAAAATATTTGTGCTTGCTTTGTTTCTTTAATAAAGGAGCTTTGACTTAATTTCTGTGTACATATTAGTAAGTAAAACCTGTTAATCCGAAAAATTGATTAGTTTTGTTGTACTTTTGTGCCTTTGTCTTTAGATGCTCTTCTGGTCAAGACTGGTTTACTATTGAACCAGCAGGATAACACAGGCACTATATTGTTAGAGCACATGATATAACTTTGTTAAACTGAGTAATAAGGCTGAAATCTTTAGGAAACAAAATCAGGTCTGAGGCACTTCTCATTAAAATAATTTATTTTGTCATATTGTATACAATTCACTGTTAACCCTTTACTTTAACGTCCCCTATTTAGCATCTATTAGCAGTATACAAACATCTTATCATTTACAGCACTAGTTGGAGGCTTTAAGGACATTTGGAATGTACAGTATTTGTCAACAATTATTTCATCATGACATATTTCACACGTCTGTTCACTGTATTTTTCTTTATCTCGTAATATGCCAATCTCAATTTATTATCTATTACACAAAGACAAAAACGTAAATCTGATCACAACTGTATCATAGCATGGAACTTAATGTAAAGTGTTGCCGATTGAGCTAATGGCACTGATTTCCAACTCTGGGGATAAAAGATTAAGCACAAGTTAAAAATGGGAAAGATGGGAAAGGAAGAGGAAACGCAAAATTTTGATCTTGGAGAATTTTATCTTTGCTGGAAAAAATGGTGAAATGAAAAAATCTAAGTAGTTGGCCTTCATTCAGACATTGTGAGCCATACAACCTCTGGGTAGGCAATTAAAGATAATAGAAGATCACTGCCCTATGTTTGTACTATTGACAGAAAATCATCAAAAATGGCAGTGACTGTTTACTACCAATGCTGTTCAACATCCTCTATGGTCTCCGGCAGGCACCTGTTGCGTGTCTCGGGCAGCGTGCTGGCCACTATTCCCCCGAGCACAGCCGAAGAGAACAGGACGACTTGTGGCAGCTGCATCCAGACGTCGTCCAGTAGGAGGATCAGAGGGGCCACTGCCACGCCAAGTCGAGCCATGAAGGAGTTGAAGCCCATACCGTTCTGCCTGTCAGAAACGTTCACAAACGGACAATGGTTATTTTAATTTAGGGTGAGTTAAAAAAAGGCATATCTCTCCAATGTCCTGCATTGTTGATATACCACAAATCCCAGAAATGTGACTGCTGGTTTTTGTTCAAGTTGTTAAGGCAAATATGAAAAAGAGAGAAGTTACCTTACTACAGTGGGATAGAGCTCGGAGCTGTAGAGCACAACTGTTGTAAAAGAAGCTGCCGAAAAGCCTTTTCCAACGACCGCTACCACTGTTCTGATGACAGACATGTCTGAGAGAAGAATACATTTTTTCAATTAATTCCATTTAAATTGATCTTTAGAAATACAGTGAGATTATCTTTTATAAGTGCATTGTACCCCGCTAATTTCTATGCTTTGCTTTATTCTAAGCGGAAACAGGCAACCGGCTTTAACTTGTCATCGCGATTGCAAAACTGATTGCTCAGTGTCATGGCGAGAGGAAAACGACACCATGCACACTTGTATAGTATGGATCCCCTATAAGCCTCGCTTTCCCCATGTGCTATACAAATTAAATGTATTGTCATTATTTTGACATTATTAAAGTGAAAATACTGTGATTTCCTTTTATACTTCAGTGTGTAATGACAAACATCTGTCACTTAACACGACAGATGCAAGTCTGTGGAAATCAGTAATTATCTAAGCCGTACCTTTAGGCACCACAATGTTGATTCCCAGACAGACGCCAGCCAACAGTAGAGCTCCCACCTCCGTGGATCTCCTGCCAATCTTATCCAGTAAATAGTAGACTGACACTTTGGCTGGGAGCTCAATCAAAGCATAGGTGAACTGAGTGAGATAGATGTTGAGCTTAAAACCTGTGATGTTGAAGCTGATGCCATAAAATGTAGTTGCCACGCAAAACCTGGGGTTTCGAGAAAATGAAAACATATTAAACCAAGCGATACAGTCAGACACTTTTTTTAATCTTGATCTTAAAAAATGTGAAACTAAGCTTGTGACCAACACACAATTGCTAAACTGTTTTTCAACCGAAAGGTTGATGGGAATACAGACCACAATATACCAGTTCTCAGGGCCAGTTTCCTCAGCTTGGGCGTTCGTATCAGATCGATGTAAGTATAGGTCCGATCTCTTTTCTCCGTCACAACAATCGTGGATAGTGTCTGAAAGATTGCAAAGCAGCGTTATTCCTTCAATCATGTGATGGACAGTTTAAGAATGAATCAGTATGATTATGCAATATGCTAACCTCTGTGTTAACCGTGGCGGTTAACTTCTCAGTTTGGTTCATCGCGGCACATTTTTTCAGATACATCTGAGCTTGCTCCAGCTTTCCATTGGCAATGAGCCACCGAGCCGACTCTGGCATCCACCTAATGTTGAAGGCAAAGACATCTTTTAGTCTTAATGTATTACATGACAATGAATAACGTGTACATCCAACTGTAGGTACGTAAAAGTAGTATACAAAAGGGGGGAAAAAAAGAATCATCCACACACGGAAAACTGCATTCAAAACGTTTCCAAGCACCAAAGTCTTCACCAGGCAAAAGACCATTAGGCTTTTGGTGTTTGGGGAAGATTTTGACTGTTCAAACATTTCCATAGTACATTTTTGGGCACTTGCAATGGAAGAGTGTCGTTCGTGGATACAAGGCACTTGAATATTAACCAGTCACCTCCAAAAAATCTCCTACCTCCAGGTGACGATGGCCAGAATTAGAGGTGACGTGACACTAACAATTAGCCACCGCCAGTCATTCACAAAGTAGGCAATAGCTGCAAATACTGTGTTCCCAAATGTCCATGATAAGCTGTCAACCACTCCCACCAGCTTCCTGTGCTCAACATCCACCCACTCCAAACCTGTGAAGCACAAACACCTCAAGTAAGGAAAAACCTTTATTATTTATTTTTACCTTCTCTAGCTCTGAATCCTGAGGTGAAATGTTTAGATGAAGAGCAGAAACAAATTTACTGAGCACGGAAGAGACGATGACGATGCCAGTGATGCAAAACCCCGTGAGGAACCTCAGCACTGCGAACATCACATAGGATGAAGAAAAAGCACTCGCGACAGCAAACAGCATTCCAGTCACGTAGGACACCAGCAGCATGATCCTTCGGCCAAACCTGTGGAAAATCAAAAGGGATCCAAATGTAATGTTTCTGATCGGGTGAAACACCAGGTTACCACATGTTTTAAGCCAGGGCCGACCCTAGGCATAAGCGAACTAAGTGGCTGCTGAAGGGCACTTGAATTGTCACACAAGAAAGCTTGATTTTTTTAATTCATCAGACTTTATGATGTACGTCATTATGTCAATGCCAATCATACAAAAACACAATCCTATGCTAACGGGCTGGCAAGCTTATACCGATTTAATAAATTCCCACTGCCATGTAACTATAACCACAGTCAGTCAGGCAGTCGATGGTATTTGTAGTTGATTGTCATTCTGCACTCATTGCAAATTTTTCAAACCAAAAGCATTTCAAATGGTTTACTTGTTTACAGTAATTGCATTAGCTTATTATTTTGATACTTTTCAGCACACCAAGTGTAGTATGTCACTCAGTACTGTATTACGTTGAATATTAAAGGGCAAATTAACCCTAGACCACTATTGTGATTTGGCTGCTTTGAAGATTAAAAACCATAGAAGCATGAAGGCTGACATTGGTATAATGTAAGCAACACAGCTACAACTCATAAAGTTGATAATCTGTGTGTTAGATTTGAAGAAGGTGTCCGAACGATTAAGCATTGCTGATTGTGTTGTTGGCGGTTGGGGTGCCCCCAAATCAAATTCTGCAAACTGTGATACCTGTCGCTCAAACTTCCAAAGGTCATAGCTCCAAACATCACTCCAACGAAGAAGATGGTGGTAGTTGCCTTGTTTTTACCTCTTCTATCACATACCAGGTCCCACTTTGCACAAGCAAATAAAGAAAGAGGATATGTTCAGTCTGTTGCCTGAACATAAGTTACATCATGGTGGACAATAAACAACGTTTGCTCCTTTGTGATATTTGCAGATGAAAAATAATATAAGTCACCTGTGAAGTCAGAGTCGATCTGAAGGTGGTGTTGTCGTACACCCATCCATTCTGGCATGGCACTGTGGGAAGGCCCGTAACGTTGGAGGAGTTGAGCAGCAGGTGATACTGAGGCTCGGCAAACATCTGACAGGAGCTTGGAGTCCCATCCTCCTGCACCGGAACACCAACAGCAAGCCTCTCTGCCTGCGACAAATTCCTGAAAATATCTCCATCGTCCAGAGAGCTGACATCGCAGTGGTGAGCGGGAACAGCCGAGATGAAGTTGTTCAGCATGAAGTGGCACGGCAGCGTGAAGCGGCCAACGAAGCTGATCACAATGATCATTATCTGAAATCTTCCAAATCCATTGATATCAGCAAGGATGTTCTCAAACCTCATTGTGGCCTCTCGCTGTGCGTGAAATGTCCTCCTTAGAGATTGGAAAAAGAAACGTGCCAATGCCTGAACTCCAGAACCCCACAATGGTCCAATGGCTTCAGACTTTCCAAAGAGCGGCTGTGTTGAAATTGGTAAATATTTTACATCACTTAACCACTAGAATAACTTCTGTCTCTGTGACTGTGAGGCATTCACGTTAATAATTGAAGCAGATCACTCAGTTTTTAATGAAATGAGTCATCATTTATTTCAAGATAAGATAAAGTATACCTTTATTCGTCCCACAATGGCGAAATTTTTACTGGATCTTGTACATTTGATCATATTTATGAAAACGCTGTATTCTAAAAAAGAAATGCAGGTTGTCACAAGACCATGATTACAATGAGCCAACCGAGTTCTCTTGACTCTACTGCTAGTTACCCTCAGCTCCACCGAGCATTTACCAGCCTCTTCCAGTCAGTCATTGTTTTTAGTTTTTAGTACAGCCTGTTTGAACTTAAATGGTTTTTTTTTTGTCACACTGCTCTCATCAGGGTGGTTTTCTGCAAAAAAAAAAAACTCTTGCCCAGCACCAAGTAGAAGAAGAAGCAGACCAAACATAGAGACAGCAAACATTTGACACATGAGATAGGACGATGACTCCAAATTAATTCTAATCTTACTCAAAATAGGCAACTGTTTGGTTACCCCAAAAAACTGGTTCATGCTGGCCTTGTGGTTAAATTTTAGGAAAACATTTAAAGTGGAGATTGCTCTTCTGACATGGTGATTGAGCGCCTTCTGAAACACACAAACGGACAGAAATCCTTTTTCACATTATCTCTTTGACAGGGAACGTCTGGATGTGCGATATGTGTTGTAAAACGGTGGCCGGTACCTCGTCTGTTCCACATCCTCAATAGTCTCTGATAGACGGACGTTGCTTGTCTCTGGGAGAAAAGTAGCCACCAACCCGGCAGCAAAAGCCACCAGGCAGAAAACAGTACTCGGTAGCGGGAGCCACACTTCCTCCAGAAGAAAGATCAGCGGGGATACAGACACGCCTAAACGCGCCATGAAGGAGCTGTAACCCAACCCATTTTGTCTGTAAAACAGGGAGAAAAACAATTCAACAACTAACTTCTGATTGCAGAAGAAGCATAACAAATGTTACAACTATCGGGGATCTGTTTCGCAATCTCTTGTTAATCTCTTGGTTTTCCAAATTGTCTCAGTAGGCCTCTGGATAATAGATTCTGTTTGGTGATGTGGAGGATTCAAGCTCTATACTGACCTGATGACTGTGGGGAACAGTTCTGTTGTGTACAGAAATACAGTCGTAAAAGCTGCCTCTGCAAACATCTTGCCCATAGCTCCTACAGCTGTCAGATACGCCCCCATTTCTGAAAGGAAAAGGAATTTTAACTTTCTATTACATTTGAAGCCAGTACGTGCAGAATAAAAAAAAAATCAATGATCGTGGCATCCCCAGTATGATTTTCCACTTATTTTCTTTTTATTCAGGTATATCATTTTTAAGTTTTGCTTAAGTGGTGTTGTTTTTTTTCACCTGTTATTGTTGCAGCAGTAAAATTAGAGGTTCCATAAATGCAGTGTTTCAGAAAAGACACACACATGAAGCGATCATTTTTTACCTCGAGGGATAAACATGCTGCAGAATATGCACAGTCCAGTCAGAACAAGTGTTCCGGCCTGATTCAGCCTTCGACCTATTTTGTCCAGGGAGAAAATGATAAAGGCTTTCGTTGGGAGTTCAATTGCACCGTAGATGAACTGTGTGAGATAAATGTTCACGCCGAATCCAGTGACATTCAAGCTGATTCCGTAATAAGTACAGGCTACTGCAAACCTATGAATGGAAAAAGAGAGAAATTAGACATGTCTTGCATTTATCAGATAAATTTCTAGTTTTGTATGTGTGTGTGTTGTTAATAGGCACTCGATTATTTGCACAATATTATCATATGTGCATTATGAACCTGATATCAATATTTTTATTTTTAAATATCAATGCCACTAAATGTTTCTCTTTTTTTCAGGTTAGGCGATCATATACAGACAGTAGATTAAACAAACTATACTTTTTTTTGGTAAACTCAGTTGTTCAAAGGTAAAAACAATTTGACACATATACAGTACCACACAATGCCGATGAGTAGAGTCAGTCTCCTTAATCTCGGAGTCTTCACAAGGTCTAAATAGGAATATTTTCTGTCTTGATTTTCTACAAATATTACTTTGGACAGAACCTGGAGAGATGGAGGAAAAGTTTAACCAGAGGAAGCGATAGTGCCAGGTAACATTTTCTAACTAGGAATGAACATATAATGTAAAATCTAGTACCTCAGGCTTTAGGTCGGCCATGAACTGCTCCCTATGATTGACCTTTGCACACTCGCTCAGGTAATAATGAGCACTGTTGACTTTCCCATTGCTTATGAGCCACCTGGCAGACTCAGGGAGCAACCTGTAAGAAATCAAAACTGGAAGTCACTCTGTAAATAAAGTTTAATCATCTCTAACACTGTAAAAGGTTTTCAGTGTGCTTGTATTCATACAACACATTTTACATTTGAAACACAATTGATGTTTAGAAAGCAATTACTTTTCCTTACCGCCAAGTGATCATCGCCAGAAACAGCGGGGCGGTTACTGTGGCAGTCAGTTGCCTCCAGTCATTCACAAAATAGGCCACAAGAGGTAGCAGAACAGTGCCTACACTCCAGTCCATGCTCATTACAACAGCCACTGGAGTTCGATGCTTGATGTCCACCCATTCGATGCCTATTATGAGCAATGATCATATGATATAAATATATATAATATAATATATATCATAACATAATTGCAGAAGACTAGTTTACACTTTCATAGATGCAATAAGTCCAATTTGTTTTATTATTATTTATTTAAAACACAAAAACAGATTAAAGAAGGTAAATAATATCATAAGCAAAACTGTGTGAGAAGCAAACCTTTTTGTCGTGGCCTATTTTGTTAGTGTAAAACATTTAAGACCAAACTTCTGCTTCCCCATATTAAAAAAAGGAAATTACTCTGTAAAAAGCAAGCTGTATTTTCCTGGATATGCAATATGAGCCAGTTTTGACAGCAACAGTTAGCAAGGTACAAAAAATTCGCATGAGAAACATAATAGAAATAGAATGGATAATTTCTTGACATTGGCCATATATAGATTCACAAGGAGTTTGTCTTCGCTGACAGTGATATAATAAGTAAGAGTGTATCACCTCAGAAAACTCAGTTTTACAAGATGAACATTTCTCACTAGCAACTGAACAAATACTTGTTTGTTTCTTTTCTTTTTTGAAAAATACATGAGAGATGGACTATAATCGAAAACTCACAAAGGACAATGGGGATTAAACTTATTCCAGCAATTCCGAATCCGGTTAAAAACCTCGTAACAGCAAAAATGGTGAAAGTTTTTGAGAAAGCACTTGCAAATCCAAAGACTGTGGTCATCACATATGAGATCATAAGTCCTCTTTTCCTGCCAAACCTGAGGACAAAAAAATAGAGAAAAATAATTAGTTAATAATTAGCTTGAGTATTATTCTGAGTTCTAAGTTCTTCCTTGTTAAGCATCTATAGTGTTGAATAGAAAAGTAGTTGAATTTCATGTTCAGAATAAAGGTTAAAAAAATAGGCAAAGGAAAGGTAAAAGTTTTTTATCATCTGTACATCAACTGATATCTGAGTATTAACTTTGGATTTCCCAAATTAGGAAAAATTTGATTTGGGTTGCTTTCTTTGGCCTGTCTGTGTTCGGAGCAGGCTGGAAAAATGAAGCTCTTTCAGCACTTTCAATGTATATGATTGCTTCTTTCATTGAGTAGTGTACGGGTGAACACCTGTCACTAAGATATCCAAATACTGCTGCTCCAAGCATGACTCCCATGAAAAAGATTGTGGCTGTGGCTTTGTTCACTCTTCTCTTATCACACACCAGGTCCCACTATGGATGGAAACAGATTATGTTTTTCAAGTTAAGTTCTTCATTTGGGACAGGGATTTGTTTAATGCTTTGTAAATAATAGATAAATACATCTCACCTCTGTGGCCAGAGTGGACTTGAAGCTGGTGTTGTCGTACACCCATCCATTCTGGCATGGCACTGTGGGAAGGTCAGTAACGTTGGAGGAGTTGAGCAGCAGGTGATACTGAGGCTCGGCAAACATCTGGCAGGAGCTTGGAGTCCCATCCTCCTGCACCGGAACACCAACAGCAAGCCTCTCTGCCTGCGACAAATTCCTGAAAATATCTCCATCGTCCAGAGTGCTGACATCGCAGTGGTGAGAGGGAACAGCCGCGATGAAGTTATTCATCAGAAAGTGAAAAGGTAAAGTCACACGAGGAATCACCATCAACAGGATCATCCATAACTGGAATTTCCCAAAGCCGTCTAACTCTGCCAGCACGTTCTCGAACTGCATCTTTTCAAACAAGTAATGCAACACTTTGCAGTGGATCTCAGAATATCCTACACAAATTGATAGATGTTAAGTTTGAAAGTGAGGCCTGAGCCTTTTAAATAGTGATAAATCCTGCTTGTTACTGATCATGTGCTAACTCAGCTGTATAAATATAGACTGACAGGTAACATATTTTTCAAAAAGAAATCATTTTCTATTGACTGCCTGTGAATACTGTAGGTATCCAATGGGGTGCAAGACTCTGCCCTAAAAGATTAGTACTGAGGAGTAGATCATTGACTGAAGCTCGAAAAAAACTAACAACTCAATGTTTCCCAGAGGATGAATAGCACAAAGGTTAGCATGCCAACCAGCCAATATCTATACCTGCTTCCCATTTGTACATCACCAGTGTATCACTGGGTTCACACATGATAAAGAAATGTCCCAAACATCCTGTATAATGACAGAAGGACATAGAACTTATCATGAAAACACGTATGTCATGAGCGACTGCTATGTAAATATAAATATCCAGGTGTTTTTGTGGTGTCCTGGTAAGGTACTTAAACATTCTTGCGATGGCGAACTAACCTGGATGAAAACTGAATCCAACCTCCTTTCCACACACTTCACACTTAGAAGTATTGATCTTGGTGTTTTTCCTTATTATTGCAATGCAATGTATTGTTTAAAACTTACATGTGTCCTTGTCTTTGGTCTTCAAACAAATTGGTCTCCAACATTAAAACCTTGAATTTAACAAATCCCAACTTGCTACCTCACCATGAAATGTCTGAATCCAATAAAAACAATAGCCATTTTGGAAAAATTGTTTTAATTCAAACAAGTAAAATTACAGTAACAATTATTTCTTCTGTCATCTTCTGTCGTCCAACTTCCATAGGTGCAGCGCATACTTTAGACCAAACATCCCTGGCCACGTTGAATCCTGACAGACCGTTGGTTCATGTGTTTATTGTGTCACTGCTACTTTATTTTAAAATGAATTAATCTTTAACTGTTAGAATTTACCACATTTATTACTTGTATAACTACAAACATATTGCTCATTTTCAATAAGTGTAATTTCTATTGAATCTCCTCCTTCCGTGTTGCTTGTACCCTGCAATACAGGTAAAACACAAGTTAGTAATTTTATCGTTCACGGGTTATGGAGCTCCAAAAAGAACATGTCGAATAATAATTTCTAACAGCAGCAAATGATTAAGACATGGGAATTATTTCAGGAAATGTTGACAGACGTAAATGTAAAACTATGCACAGTATGTTAAACTATAATGCATTGGATATATGGCTACCCACTTGCCTTTTCAGGGTTAGTTGGATTATTCTTTAGCAGTTAAGCTTATTGATGTAGTTAATTGCTTACTGTAGCTTAGAGTAAGGTATCTCAATTTAAAATTGTTTCCTTTTTACCTGGGTTTACCTGACTGCCATGAACTCTGGCAGTCGGGTGTTTAATGTTTCAGGCAGGAGTGAGGCCACTAAACCAGATCCAACTGCCACTGCACAGTAAGTGGCTGGAGGGAGGAGATGCCACACATCCTCCAATAGCATGATGAGTGGGGATATGGACACACCCAGCTGGGCCAGAAACGAGGTGTAGCCAACACCATTCTGACTGCACAATCCAAGTGCTGGGGTTAATTTAAACAGTGCGTCTGCTGCCAACAGAATATCATTGACTGTGTTCAAACTTGAGTCTGTTGTTGACTGACCGCACGACTGTAGGATAGAGCTCAGTTGTAAAGAGGAACATGATCGTGAACGAGGCATCTGACATACTGACTGAAAAATGCACCAAAATGAATTTATTACATTTAAAAGAAACCAATAAGGACCTTTTGCAACAAATATGTTGATGAAGAGACACAGCCCGGTCAGTAGCAAGGTCAACACCTCGCCAGGCCTTCTGCCGACCTTCTCCAGGAAGAAATACACACCAATCTTCATTGGCATTTCAATGGATGCAAATACGAAACCGATGAGGTAAGGGTTTAGTCCAAACCCAGAGATGTTTAGACTTATCCCATAATATGTAAATGCTACGCCATACCTAAAATAAAGCAAAAACATGGCTAATTGGATCACTGATTTCAGAATGTATTGAGTTTAGCCTTGCTGTTACAATGCTTTGTAAACCATTCTTGCAGCACAATGGAATGTTGTTGACTTTTGTATCATATATCAAGTTTCAACTATATACCATATTGCATTTTATAAAAAAATATCATACTACATTACATAATCAATACTATGAATTATAAAGTGATGTGACATGGAAACATCTGATCTAAAATTATGGAATACACAAAGGTACACAAGGTAACAATTCGTGGTTTTAGAGGGAGAGGGTTATTTTTTAAACTCTGGGCAGAGCCAACTTTTTGTTCTCCTTCCTCTCAGTTCTCATACTACACACTAAGCTAAACCTCTCCTTGCTCCCGCTACAGGCTAAACAACGTAACAGACAACACAGACATTACAGTAATATATTTCCCAAACTGTTGAACTTTGTCAGTAAAAGAACAATATAGAACTGTACCTTTGGTGTGATGGTGGCCACACATTTGGTTCTGTTGTTCATCTCGGCACATTGTATGATGTATTGTTTGATGAGCAGCTTCCGTCTTCCCTTTTGCCAAGAGCCACCTTACAGACTCCGGAAGCCACCTAACGTGGAGGGCATGGTGAGTTCAATGTTTCATCAACTGCTACTAGGTTTATAAAGCATGACATTTTAATACCTCCAAGCAATGATGGACAGTATCAGGGGCGAGGTCACGGCGAGAATGAGCATCGTCCACTCATTTACATAGTAGGCAGTTCCAACCAGAAGCCAGTTCCCAATCGTCCAATCCATACTTATGATATACCTGAAAAGGTCCTGTGTTTAATGCTGCACCATTCAACATCTGCAGAATTGACAGAGAGATGTCAAATCCAAAAACATTTCTTTCCTTGAACTTAAAACAGAATCGGAGTAGAATAGAAACCAAGCTAAAGCATGTTCTTTTTCCTCTCATCTCAGCAGAAGTGGCCGCCGCCATAACCTGATCATGAAAGGAATAAGATGAGAGTTATGACGTTATTCAGAACTTTGGGTTGAATGCATGTACATTCACAATTAACAGGATAGGAAATATTTTACACTGAAGTAAACAAACAACTTCCAGTTCATCATCAGGTACTTTGTTTTTCTTTTTCATTATTCCTCATCTTATTCCTTATTGTGTCAAATCACAACAGGAACCTGCTATAATAGATATCTAAACACGTTTTGTGCTCGTGTTGTAATTTTTACTGCCATTTTTTTTTATCTTCAAATATCAATCTGAACTCCGGCAAGTGTTGGCACAGAACTGTATGTAAATTCTATTGCAGCAAATACGTTTTAATCTCTCGTAAGATTTGTTACATAGCATAATATGACTTTTTGGACATACGAAGGACATAATGCACCTTTGTTTTTCAAAGACAACCTTACCTGTCACTGAGAAACCCAAACATAGCACCAATAAAGAAAACAGTGACTGTTGCCTTGTTCATCCCTTTCTGCTGCACACGAGATCCCACTGCAAAGAAAACATTGGAAATATTACAATGTACAGTGGTTTGTGACTGAAGTTGAACATTGGGAAGTTTAAAGGACACTAGTACTGAATCATGTTTGTTACCTTCGCATGCACTACATTCACTGTACTGAGCAACAATTTCAACCACAAAGGAAGCTACGCAATGTCTGCATCGAAAAATGGAGACATATGTACAAAATATGACTTACTCTATGACAAGATAGAGTCTTTATGAACTCATATCAGTTTAATGACACATACCTCCGTTGCCAAAGTGGATTAAAAGGTGCTGTTGTCACACACCCATCCATTTTGACACTGAACAATAACGGTATCCTCGCTACTGTTCCAGTCTGACAGATTTCCATACTGGGGCTGTGAAAACATCTGACAGGAGCTCAGGACTCCTTGCTGCTCAGCTGGAATACCAACAGCCAGCTTCTGCTCCTGAGTTAAACTCCTGAAGACGTCTCCATCATCCAGAGCGCTGATGTTGCAGTAGTGAGCGGGAACAGCTGACATGAAGTTATTCAGCAGAAAGTGACACGGCAGAGTGATTCGAGAGAGGAACTGAATCAGGACATGCCTAATTTGGAATTTCCCAAATCCATTAATCTCTGAAAGTATGTTGTCAAATTTCATTTTGCTGTGCGCCGAGACTCGTCGAGAGGAGATGTGTTCCAACAGTGATGAATTTAAATGACAGATACAAGACACATTTACTAGCACCAAGTTAATCATTAAAATTTTCCAAAACATCAGAAGGGGGGTAATTACTGACAGGTGGAATATAAAGTGGAGGGGTGTGGTCGTAAATCAAAAATATTCTTACCTCATAGTTTTTAAAAGCTGTGTCAGCAAACTTTGAAATGTGTCAACAAATGGAGACTGGCTTCTCGAAGGAGGACAAAGTTCAGAGAGGCATCATTCATAATATGCTGCCACATGCTATGCCTTTTAATACATATCAATTTGTGCAGATATATATTTTAATGTATAAATCTAAATAATCTCATTCTAATGTTTTAAATTAAATTTCATGAGGATAGGATTCAAAAACGGTTAAAGGTTGACAACAAGCACATAAAAATGGATGTTGCCTAAGCCTGATATCTGTTGCAGGATCTAATGAAATATCAAAACATAATTTCACATGAAGACTGGGCTTCCACAGGAAGGCTCACCCACATTTAGTCGTGTGCCAAAAACTGTTGAAGATTATTTTCTCCTTTCACATATCACTTCTCGAAACCACCAGGTCAAATTCATGCTTAGTTCCATGTACGGGCATCCTGTCATACAGAACAGCACTCTTACCTCATCTATTTACTGTACATCAGCTTTACAATGTATAACTTCACCCTACATTTCATTAACCCTATTTCATGCAACAGATTTTATTATTGGTGCAACGTAATGCAACTCTAGTGATATCTGTTGATATTGCGTGAAATATAAACAATATTTCTGTATTTGTCCCTGTAGTTAACCACTGAATTATTTTAATTACTGAGATGAAACGCCTGCACTGATATAAACAAGCTAACAGCCCATTTCAATTGAGTCTAAAAAATATCATCACGGTTTTCTACAGGCAGTGAACATGAAGCAGCTCAGCTGTATGATGCTGACTGAGATTTGTCTGAAGTGTGTGTGTGTGTGTGTGTGTGTGTGTGTGTGCGCGTGTGTGTGTGCGTGTGTGTGTGTGTGTGTGTGTGTGTGGGGGGGGGGGTGCAGGATCACCTCTTCTTCTCTCTCTTTAAATACAGCAGCATACAGGAATCTGCAAGGATACACTCTGAGTGAGTTGGTAGGTGACCTGGACATCTGCTCAGAATCTCTTATCTGTGGTCGTGCTCCAAAACTGTGAAGTTGACAATGCTGGATATCTGATGAGACGGTCTCTGGGAAAACCTTTTGTCTTTTCACGTTGGCAGGTTGGGAGTGATTTCTGTAAGTAGTCGATTTGGCAATTAATTCCTTGATTCCCTTGCTCAACCACTTAATAGTGTCTCTTTTGTATTTTTTAAATTAAAGGATTACTTCCCCATGCTGGTGTGGATTTCCTTTAGTTATTAATATAACAAATGGTCTGATTGATGTTTCTATGAACAGAAATTAGGAGCAAATAGAGCATCATAGTGTTCATTGAAACTTGAGTGTTGCCTACAGTATTCTATATATTTTCTAATTGCTGCTGGACCAGAAAAATAAATCTGATCTTGGCGACATAATAATTGCAATATCTATATGGACTAATAGTGGAAATACAATGGATTTCTATTTTGTAATAAGGCTCCTGGGGTGAGTTAGAAAAGGGTAATTGTAGAGGCTGATAAAAATGTGTTTGATTCTCATTAGTGGTTGAAGGAAGACAGTCTAATTATGTAATAACATGGAAACCCCCTAATCCGCCAGAGCTCAGTCCTCACAGGGGTCGTACGAGAGGCCAAGAGTGTGCTCGTCTGTCAAGGAGGCTGACTCCCTGTTTCCATGGCAATGAGTCAACATACTGGAGTTACTGCCATACTAGGAAACAGAAACTCCTGCAGTGCAAAAGAGAAGGTTTAATGATGGTGAAATGTTAAGATGAAGTGGAACCAAGTGTGAAGAGAAGCGTGGGCATGGGACAAAGTGTCAAAGAGTCTGAGCCTTTCTGCTCCTGCAGTTGTGTGTTGATTCAAGAGGGTCTGGGTGAAGTGGTGTCGTGAAAATGCATCAAAAGTCATTGTTATCTGAGGTTTCAACAACAATTTTAGGCTCTAAAAGTATAATGACAATGCTTTGAAAAACTCCATTAAAGCTACAGTGTGTAATATTTAGAAGAACGTATTCACAGAAATTGAATATATTGTCCATATGTGTTCATATATGTATAATCACCTGCAACAAAGAACCAATGTTTTTTCGTCAACTTTGAATGAGTTAAATATATTTACATGAGGTGGACCTGACCTCCGTGTAGGTCGCCATGTTTGCTACGTCGTGTTGAATACGGTTGCACAGAACGGTCCAGAATACGTCGCATTTGCGCTGAATTTTCAGCGCTGCCAGAAACCGGAAATGGAATCAGAGGTGCGCCACCATAAAGTGTCCCCTGTTGGGTGTTCAGTTGGTTGTGGTTTGCAACTTCACCACCAGTTGCTGCCAGAAAATTACAAAAAAGTACACACTGGGGCTTTTTGAATCAGTTAAGTTAGGTGCAATGAACAGATAAAAACAATTTCAAATCAATATTTGAAATGACATTCGTGTTGCTGTTGACCACTTAAAAACAGCACCAGTTCTCCCTGGTGCACTTGCAAAGAGCTTTTCAAGGAACTTGGCAGGAATGTTGTTCCAAACACCTTGTAGAACTTGTCAAAGTTGCTGGATTTGGATTTAGTCTGTCTCAGTGTCTTCTGTCTCTTAATGTGATCCCAGACTGACTCCACGATGTTGAGATCATGGCTCTGTGTTGGACCACGCCATCTGTTTCAGGACTCTTTGTTCCACTTGTCACATCAAATTGTACGACTCATGCCTGTGAGTTTGTGTTTGTTCGTTCTCATGCTGCAGAATGAATTGAAGACCAATCAGATGCCTCCCACTAGGTCCTCCCACAGCTCACATCACTGTAAACAAAGTTGTTGGTGTTTTTTTAAAGTACACTTCAGCTGACCTCATACAGCTGATAATGTGTGCAATCAGCTGTAAAACCACAGAACAGACTTACTTTAATACTGCTGATCACATTCTATATTAGCAGCTGTCTTCACCAAATGTCATTTGACCTTTGCAATACAGTTTTTGGTATATTTCCTCAACAAATCTTTCAGGTCCTACAGAAATGTATTTTTTGTGTTTTGATTTCAACTGTATAAGAAAAGAGGAAAATAGTTATTTCAAGGACATTGGGTGCATTGTAGTGACACACTGTTGACCGGGATTATTCCCACATCAATTGAATGTTGTGTATGATGTATCTAAGTGGTTTTTAAAATGACATTTAGATGGCATTTGAAAATTGTCAATAGCCTATGTCTCTTATACTGCTAAACCTATACAGTGTGAAACTGCAAGATGTGAAGTTTTTGCAAATGTCCTTTTTTCTTTTAATCTGGTGAACAGGAGGAAGGTAGATTTGTTGTAATCCTGTAATTGTGTTGTGCCACAGTGTTGTAGCGCCATCTTCTGGTGGTCGGGAAGTATTGGGTCTGAGACTGAAGGACCTTAATATTCATAGGTGGGATTCCCTGCTATTTCCCAAAACTATAGACTTCCAAACTGTTCTTTGCTCAGTCCACTGCTGGTTTAGGATCATGTAGTTACTCATATGAACAATTTTAACAGACAGTCTGAAGTTTCACATTAGGTTATAAGACCTGTTTTGTGCACACGTTCACGTATTAACCTGGAAAAAGGTGTGAAGAGTGAAACTGTTTGAGTTTAATGTCAACGTTTGGCCAAAATCATTGATTTGATGGACTAACTGTGACAGCTTTTTTTGCCCAGGATAAGTTAATCGAATGAATCATTTTCCACCCTTCCACTTTGATAAAACAGTTGATTACCGAAATAACTCAATAGAACAAATTATTATATTTTGATCAACAACAACAAAAAACACTGTCTGGCTCTAAGTTCAGGAGAAGGGGAGTGGGGGGGGTTGGTATTTCTACTATGCACGAAATGAATAGTCTCTCAGATTTAGTTCTTAAATGGAAATGCTGACACCCATTGCAGTGCTGCTATTAGCTGCAGTGATAGATGTAGAACAGTGGAGGGAAAGAAAAGCCCGCTGTATAAACAAAAGTTCGGAAAACAGTCACCCAATTGTTTTGTTTATACTCTGGATGCGAATGCTGCTCACCCCTGGATGTTACATACCATTCCATTTAGAGCGATGGAAGCCCCGATGAAACTTCCAGCGCAAAGCTGCTTCACTTCCTATTGGGGACAGGAATGATCAAGAGAATCATAGCTAGACATGTTACAAAGTGCACTGATGCTGAAATCTCTTGATCTGAAAAAGTGAACACTTCATGGTCATAGTTGTTAAATTTTAATATTTCTGCAAGACGTCCATTCGTGTTTATACTTTGGCACTTTGGGCAATCATTGTCTTTAGACTTGTAGGATATAATTTTTATGGTTATTTTGTAAGATTATTTTATGATCCACCATTTGAGTGAGTGTCTCTATGGCCTAAAGTTTATTATCCTTGTTTTATTGAAGGTATCATCGGAAACACTGAGAACAACATGAAACAGCATTGAAAATGGAACCAGAGGCTGAAGACCCAGACAACAATCACAACTTGCCCCCTTGGTCGGGTTCAGATGGTTCCCAGGAACTTTGTGTCTCTGAGTCCCTGGCAGAGTCTTTTGATGAGGACGATATTAGTGATGAGGACCCTTTGGACCCACAACCTCCTGAGATCCCCACGTCTGACCCTCAGTCAGAATGCCTTCAGTCGCATGATTGGGAATCTGCAGGTGAGCAGCAGTCCCTGCCTGAACTAAGTGGAAGTGAATTAGAGGAGGATGTGTACCAAGAAGAGGATGATATCGTCCTTAGTGAATCAAGAGAGTCCATCATAGAGTCTCCTCACAACCAAACCTCACCAGAATCACTGTCCCCACACCAAGAGCGCCCCGAGTCCGAGCCGCACGCCGTCCAAATACCACGACTGCATTCCCCGTCATCTTCCTCCTCTCTTGGCTATGCCGCTGACATGACCCTGGCCTTGACCCTGACCACAGAGGAGCCACTGGGAGCCAGTAATAGGCAGGACCCAGGGACTGGGCACAGGAGGATTGAATCTTCAGAGGAAGGAGGGAGTAGTGAAGCACCTCCTGCTTCTGTCTTCTTTGAAATTTCAGACGAGGGTGCTGAGCACGCAGAGAAGTGGAACTCGGAGTCTGACACAGATCTGTGCAGACCGGACAGGCAGAGGGCAAGGTACACATGTGAGTATTTATCTTCTACCCTCCTTCAACATTTCATCTGATATATGAAGCTGGTAGTGCAAAGTGTGTAGCCTATAGGGATTTTTTAAAATTAATTTATATGATGTATGATTTTATTTATAGATTGTGTGTGGTTTAAAATGCAAATCCCAAGGAACAAATTTACTTAAGATAATGACCATGGATAATGTTTTCTACCTGTATTCATTACAGGTGTTATGCAAAAATACTTGATATAATCAATGAACAACTCGTGCAAAGCACTGTGGGTGCAGTTTATTTTCATGCTGGGTTCTATTTGAAGTGAACTTACAGGGAGAATTCCCATGGCTTTAAGCGTCAGAGCAGGACAAGAATAAAATATGACCATATGATGAGACTGACAGAAACTAATTTGACAGACACTAGCATGTGTCACCCTGGCCTGTCACCCGATCTCCTTCCAATCGTAAGGCTCGACTGCAATGGAAAGTGAGCTGCGCACTTTCCTTGCGTCATGGACCCCCCTTACCTAAGTTAGCTGTAAGTAAATATGATGCTTTTATTAGTGCACTTGCTTCAGCAGGGGGAACTTTAAAATTGGTCTTACAGTACTTGACCATAGTGTGCTTGCTTATATAAATAATAATAAAAGTGTATTGTATCTTAGTTATTTTACTATACTGGGCAAAGATAATTTACAAACAACACACTTAAATCTCTACTTACATCAACAAAATAAAATTATGTTTGCTTGTAGTTTATTTGGAGAAGTTTCCATAACTCTCTCTCCCCTGTCTCCTCTCTCTCGCTCTCTTTCCCTCTCTTCCATTGTCTCAGGGCTCAGTCACAGCGAGAGCGAATCAGAAAGGCATGTGAAGGAGACCAAGTCCAAATGTAAACGAATTGCTCGGCTTCTGACTGATGCGCCCAATCCCCAGAACAAGGGAGCTCTGCTGTTTAAGAAACGCCGCCAGAGGGTCAAAAAGTACACACTTGTGAGTTACGGGACTGGCGATAAGCTCCGCAGCGAAGACCAAATAGAGGAGGAAACCGAAGAAGTCAGATCAGCTGGGTATAACTTTGTGGCGACAAGTGATTCCGAGTTAGAGGAGGAGTATTCTGTTTATCACCAGCAGCATAATTTAAATCTGAATTGGGGAAGTGTTCAAGGAATGGAGGCACTCCCAGAGACAAAAGGGAAGGGAGTTCTGATGTTTGATCAACGTCGCAGAAGGATGGATGAAATTGTGTCTGAGCAAGAAGAAATGAGGAGTAAAGGATTACCTGTGGAGGCACTAACACAGCTTGAATGTATAGAAGCACAGAACATTTATGACACAAAGGAATTGTACTTGCATACTAATCAGGCCAACTACATGGATGCAAGTCACAAGCAGCATGAATATGAAGATAATATTCAACAGATGAATCACCTAGCCAATGTGCCAAGACCCTTGGTGCCAAACCGAACTGCAAAGCCCTTCTTTGGATTTCAAGATGGCACAACTGCTCCTGTCATGCCTGGTGGCGTTGCTCCAGTCACAAGGAAGAACGAACCGAGATTCAAAGTACCTGTACCTATAAACACTAACCCACTTGTTTGGTCCCCAACTGGAGACATCATAGCCTCAAGAGATGAGCGAATATCTGTCCCAGCAATCAAGACTGGCATCCTACCAGAGTCAAAAAGGAAAGGCACTATCAAACAGTCATCAGCACAGGCACAAGCATTACATCCCCATCTTCAAGGCAAAGGGGAAAGACGGTCGTATATCGAAACAGAGGAAGACTTTTTTAGTCTTGGAGCTGAAGCTTGTAACTTTATGCAACCAAGAACAATAAAACTTAAGAATCCCCCTCCAGTTGCCCCAAAACCAACTATCAATCCGACCTGTCCTCCTTGGATGAGGAGTCCTTCTGGTGAACCATATATTCAACCAAGAAGTCCGGTTTCACAGCCTTCCCACAGTTCCGGTGGGCCTCACAGTCAGCGTTACCTACAGCAGCAAGATTGGGCTCAGCCACAACAGATGGTCAACCGTTGGGCTCCAGATCAAACTCAGGCAGCACTTCCAACACCTGCCAATGCTTGGGCTCCAGTCAACTCCTCTTCTCAGCATCATCTTCAGCCAACCACAAATACCTGGAATCAACAGCTGCAACGATCCCCTGTGAGTATACAGGCCCACAGTCCCACTTACAGCCCACATCACCCAACTTCACCAGCAAGAAATAAGTCCAACAATGTTTCATACTCAGTTGCTTCTTGCCCACCACAAGCAGGAAAGTCATACGTCCATGCATCAAAAGCATCGCCGGCTTCTCCAAGGGGTCCAGTCTCAGGCAGAGGTATTGCTCGGTCTAGTGATGGTCCATCTATGGCGGGAAAAGGAGCAGAGTTGTTTGCCAAAAGACAGTCCCGTATGGAGAAGTTTGTTGTCGATGCGGAAACAGTTCATGCTAACAAAACGAGATCCCCCTCGCCGATCTCCTCCCTCCCCAACTCCTGGAGGTATTCTTCCAATGTTCGGGCACCTCCCCCTTTATCGTACAATCCCCTTCTTGCTCCTTTCTACCCTCCATCCGCAGCCAAGCAACCCCCTTCCACAAGCTCAAAATTCAAGCCTAAGACCAAAGAAAAACCTAAAGCCCCTCAAAAGCAACTAAATGCCTTAGATATTATGAAACATCAACCTTATCAGTTGGACTCATCACTGTTCAAGTATGGTGCAGTGCCTGAGGCCAAAAGCCCCAGCCCCAAACCAACTCCGGCGTCAAAGTTTGAGGCAAACAAAAGCCTCAAACTTAGATCTGCCTCTTCCCATTCTTCCCATAATGCCCCTGGGCTTGCTGTTCAGGCCAAGGCAGAAGCCCCTGCTAAGTCTCCCGGATCGGTAAGTTCCCAGAATTCTTCTGCCCGCCAAAGCACCAGATCAGCTGAGCCTCTCGCAACTGACAAGCACTCGGATGAAAAGCGCACTGTCACACCTGCCGCCCTTCACATAACCAACAAGCAAGCGCCACGCGCCCAGCCCGCGAGCACATCCCCCCGGCAGTCCTCTACCGCTGGCGGCGTAGCTTCAGCTTTTTCTCCTGCATCTCTCATTGCTCGAGGCGCACGTCAAATGGCTCCTCGCCCAAAGTTTTCTGCTAAGAAGCCAGTAGTGTCAAGCAAACAATGGAGGCCTGTTGCTATGATTCATTAGTCTCTAATACTGTATATGGCCATGGTATGGTGTAGTCAACACTTAGACGATCGAGCGCAATGCTAGAGTCTAATTAGTCCTACTTACCTGGTGGGAATGTATTGTCTTTTGCACTGTCTAAATATAAGATGATAGTTAGCTGGCAATGTAAGGTAAACATAAGAAGGCAGTTGAATGTACTAACAAAGATACTGTCAGAGTGTGTTGAATCATTTAAATACATACAACTAAACATAAAACTTTAATTAAAATAACTTCAGCACATTAGATCATCTTCTCATAACTTGGGAGGTTCATGTGTGCTTGAAAAGAGGAAATGCAAAACTAAATAATGTTGAGTGATTCTCAGGAAGTGCTGTTACATGTGCAATAATAAGTGTAGAGAGCCTTGTTCAACTGAGGTCTCTAGATTGTGTTTTTGATCTTTCTTTCTCTTTTTTATTTTAAGAAATTTGATTTCATGCATTATTTCGTAGCAGTAGTCACTACTGACCCAAAAAATAACTAGTAGCAATAACATTTATGAACACGTTTATTTATCAAATTTGAATTTAAGTCCAAACTTTTTTTATTTATAATTCTGTCATCTGGGATAAGAGTAACTTATTAAAAAAAATATTATTTACAGAATATTTTCGACTCATTCAGTGTGCTTGGGGAGAGACTGTCTATGCACTTCTTATCTTTTGGATGCGATCCCTTCAGTCTCATTCCAAACTTTGATGGTATCACAACAGCTCAAAGCATTATCATTTAGTCGTGAACATTAACCCTGATGACTTTGAACGTGTTTTTATGTGGATCGTCAGTTATGGCCAGTTATTTAAGTCTCTTCGTCCTTGAGCAGAATATCATTCTATCATATTGGATTTTTCATTTATAACAATTCAAAAAAAAAAAAGAATGAAACAACTGTCTTGCCTGTCTATATGTCTCTGTCAATGTGACACATC
Organism: Scophthalmus maximus; assembly: GCF_022379125.1. Lineage (NCBI taxonomy): Eukaryota > Metazoa > Chordata > Actinopteri > Pleuronectiformes > Scophthalmidae > Scophthalmus > Scophthalmus maximus. The sequence continues at coordinate 9,717,250 of NC_061522.1, read as the reverse complement.
ACTGTTTATGCACTTCTTGTACTCTGCGCAATCTTGCTATTAAATTTCTCTTTCCTTCCAACTGTGTACTTCCTGTGTCACGACCTTCTATTTTCTATTCCCCAACTGCTATGTCACTCATATTTCCTCCTGTATCTTCCTGACTACCTCACACTTGCACACAGAAGTTATTCATATTCATGGCACTTTCTGCAATATCCATTTCATAAGGCCCATCACATTATTTACTTTCTTTCAATGTTTGAGTGCCGAAGGTTACCACTATCTTTGACCTGCATGATTTATGTATGTTTGTTTTCACATTATGTATGTTTGTTTTCACATCCCGTCCATCAGTCCACCTTTATCTCTTAGTGTAAAAAGATTGGAACTATGATCTTAGCCTCCAAAAGACATCTGTAGGACGGTGCTGCGAGGAAATCCACACTGAAGCAGAGTTTACATTTTGAGTTTTGAGTGTATTGAATTGTTCTCACACACTGTGAACACCGCACCCCAACATGTAACACAACTAGCACAACAATCGTGGCTCTGAGTGACAAATATTCTAGCTGGCAACATTTGTGTGGCAGTATGGAAATACAGATGCTCTTTTATTGATCTATTAAAGAGGATTTCCCTTTATAGAGAGAAAACAAAGACAAGTTGGTAGAGAAATAGTTCCAAGCAAAAGTTTCATCATCTTTTAAATGTCTTACATGCAGTAACAGTGTCACTGTAAATATTTTTAGCTTCTTGGACCAACAGCAGGTAAGTTCTGAGACGTTTCTCATTTTATTTTCAATATTTGTTCATTATGTCAAATTATGCTACATGTGAGATCTTGTTTACACAATTTGTATCATCCAAACATTTTATGAGATTTAAAGGAAAACTCAGGCTTTTAATTACCCTTTGTTATTTTAGACAAAGACAGATCATGCTGCCTTTTTAAAAGATGGTATCAGGTGCACACACACAAAAAAGTAGAAGGACTTCTTAAGATGCAAAATCCATTCATTCAATGTACAAAAAGTGACATCATGAGATAAATTCTGACAAAATATTATATTTTTAGTCATTTGACCTGTTAAGCAAAACTTACAAAACATCCAACAAGAATTACCAATTGGGTAAAGTTACTACAAAAACTTTAACTTTGTCACATCGGTGTGTTATTTATCCCCCCAATGTGGAATGAACTGATTCTTTTGCATCACATCTCTTTCTACAAGTTATGAATTTGTTTGCACCCCTTTGTTTTCTAAAACCAGTCATTTTAACCTCAAGTGAACCATGAACAAAGCAGCCCTGGCTCCCTTGGAGCCAGAGGGTGGCAGCAAAGTCTGCAGCACTGCTTTCACACCAGACAACTAATATGTGCTCCTTCTTTCAGGGATTTGGTCGTAGCCGCTCCCTGAGCCTGCCCAGGCAACTGAATTCGATGCCCTCACCCAGACTTCTGTCCCCGATGAGCGCACCAGGAACCCGGGCCTCATTTCTACCTGCGCAGAGGCAAACATCCTTCCAAGAAAATGTCTACAAGCCACTGTCACCGTGGGAGGCAGCATCCAGGAACCTCCTAGGTTCAGTGGACGAGGCGTTTCGGAGCCTCCCGTCATCCGTTGCCTCTAATGTCAAAGTTGCAGGGCAACGCAGATCTCTGCCAGAGCCACCGGATGAATGGAAGCGCAGGGTGTCTCTTGATCCTGCAGCTGTCACTAAGAGTCATTATCATGCAGCTCCTGCTTTCCAGGCACCGTCTTTGAGCAGGACATTTTCACCTGAGAAACCAGCCTTGTATGGGCCTCCCTTCAGACCTGCCCAGCCTCTGTGGCCTGCCAGTAGGGCCAGTATTGGGTACATGGGTCAAGGCTCCAGTCCAACAAATTACTCTCCCCTCTATAGTGCTGTCCCAAGAAGTTAATACCACTCAGATAATGTCAGACACTCATCAGAGGAAGAGAAATATACAGGCACATGTATGTTAACGTAGAAGGTATACCGTGAAAAGAAGAACCTGATGGAAGATGGAATATGTTTGATCTATGAGATTGAAAAATTAGGTCGTGGTTGCAAAAACTTATTTTAGACCATTTAAGTTTTGTTTTTTTGTGACAAATATATATTTGATGGGAGTGGAAAAAGCAGTTGCTACCCTTGTGGTACGGATGATCACTTAATTGCTTTTGTATTGTGTCGCTGATGTGAAATAATCCTGCAAAGCTTTTTTGATCATTCAGACAGATTTAGGACAGAAGTGGACCACCGCAGTCATGATTTCAGACAAATGGTCACGAGGATGATGTTGAGCATGTGTCTTATATGAGGAACGTTGAACGTGTAGCAGTTGAAAGAAATCTGGTGTTACTTCTTTTTTTTCTTCTTTTTTTAAGTCGAGGGGCGTTTGCCCACTTAGATTGCTGGTAATTCAGATATTGTTGGTTATAGATATCTAGTGAGAAATAAGACACTTTAAGAAATATTTTGTGTGCATTTATCTTTAGATTTAAAACTCAATGGGAGTTTGTGATCACTTTTTCCAGGTTGATGTTATACCAATTATTTCACGTCTGAATATTTGATTGTGTGATCCTCATTACAGATGTTGCTCATCTGTTTTTAATCTGTTTTTGATTGCCTTAGTATTGCAGTGGCAATGGGTAATGTAGTAAAGGAGTGAACATCCTATTTAATCTGCAGCACTTTCTAGTGAATGCCAATTACAAATATGCTATTTCTGTATTTTTTTACATTGTCAGGAAAGAGCCGTGCAGTGCATCCTTTTCATTGACCTTAATCGAACTGACTCACAACTGCTTTATTCCCATTATTACATATCATTTTAGGTTAAGAAGAATTTAATGTTGCATGCATTCAAGTAATATCCCACATTTGATTCTACACAGTTGTCTTTGAGTGTCAGGGGTTTTAAAAATTTTGATTTTTTTTTTTAATCCATAAATTATGAATTGGGGGTTTGCCCCGTGTTTGACAGTAATCTTGCATAAAATGTTGTTGTTTTTTTCGCACCTTTTTACCACAAACTGAAACATTAAAAGACATGAAAATGTTTTACGTCTATAGAGTGTTGTTTTTTGGGGGGCTTCTATGCTATAATTCTATGCTATTAGAGTATATAAGAATACATTTTTAGTGCAGAGGAAAATGTTTTTCGATCCATTCTCTGATTATCTCATATTTATTTGTTTATTCTAGAGCATTGTATGCTCATATTTATAAGAAAACAAGAGTTAGAGGATGTCTGGAACGTATCTCACACTTTTTTTTTTAAATTAAAAAAAAATTAAATTGTATTTAATAAAAAATTGAAATATACAGTAAATCTGAGGTAGGACAAAACGTTTAGCTGCCAGAATAAATGATGTAGATTTTATGAAAATCTTTTCGGCTGACCACTTATCTCAGGCATGAGACGACGCTGCCCTTTAACCATCCCCAGTGATCTGTTTTTCATGATCCAAAGTCAGTAATCACACATGATGTCTGTAACACAACTCAGAATGAAGAGAGGAACACACAAGCAACAGCTGTGTCCAGTATAAAAGACCTCCTTGACTTGAGGACTTGAAGGCTACATCAACCCTCAGAGGAGAGTTGACCTTGAAGATTTAGCACAAGGAGAGGAATATGCCTCAGGAGGGGAGGCTTTGCCCCAAACAACATCCATCCTCCCCTCTCCTCTCCTCTCCTCTCCTCTCCTCCCCTCTCCCTGGTTGCTATCCCTGCCCCATGGTGTTTGAGAGTGGTTTTGAGTGTTTGGCAGGTTAAATTTAGCCTATTGATGTAAGCTGCATTCCATTCACAACAGACAGGGACACACTCACAGTTTGGCTTTAGTGTGCGGGACTGTGAAGATCAGGGAAGATCAAACTACCAACAGTAGGTTGACCCCTGAGTCTCCGTGTCTCCCCGTCAAGGATACAGGTCACACACCAGGGACACCATCACAGGTAGGGACAAGCCTCATCGGGGTGTATTTTGTGAATATGTGGTGTGTAAAAATTAAATTGGGGTTATGTTCGAATTTTGGAGAAAGTCACCGTATTGCCATTAAAGAGCTAACATTTAAATTTTCTGTAAATTTTCAAAAAAAAGAATTCTGTAAATTTTGGCATCAGTTTCTTATAGATATGTGACATTTGAGAGATTGACAGCAATTTAGACACTTTTTTAATCTTCAAAATTATATGGCTTTCATACATTTTGCATGGAAATTGTTTTTAAAATTCCAGAGAACATTTATAGAAGTATATTTATATTCTGACTCTCTGGTATCATGTCTTACATTTAGCAGGAAAGGAAACACTTTTGCACTGGCCACTGAAAATGTTACACTTTTCTATTGCAGGACATTTGTTGTATCCAGCTACGTACACAAACATATGCCACAATGTTCACTTTGACCTTTATACAGGGTCGTTTATTATGTGAAAACATTGACGGGCACAAACAGCAGCTCACATATTCAAAAAATTGTTGGTCCAGTGGCAAAGCCAGATTTAAGAATTACGTGTGCGCTACCAAAGCAAATACAATGGGGCTTCGGATTACGCAATAGACTGTAATCCTTTAAATGTAACATCTACGGAGATTATTACAACATGACAAACGCTGAAATGGCAGATTTATTTACCTTCCAAATCATTTTCGAATTCCAATACATGTGGAGAGGGAACCGAAGATAGACTTTAAAGACTAAAAGAAAAGAAAAATAATGTACAGCATTAGTGTGTTAAACAAGAGAGAAGAGTAGAGCAATAAATATGTCTAATCAAGAGTAGGTCTCTGTGTATCCTGAGAGTCTCGTTCTGTCCTTGTCAATTTTTCAACATTTCTTGTTGACAATAGCACAGGATTACAGATTCAAGTTTTTTTTTTTCTCCCCCTGACAGCTGGCGACAGGCGACCTAACACTTGCACTCACCAAACTGTGTTTAGCCGATCGCGGTCAACTGATGGGCACTGATGTTATGTGGGATCACAGTGTGTTGGGAGTAAGAGCTCCTTCTTTATGACTCGGGCAGAACAACTATACATCCTGTGTCCTGTATGTGTTTCCAGTTCTGCCAACCTTGCCAAAGCCACAATGTCACAATTCTGTACAATGCCAGCAGGAGAGAGGAAGAAGTGTGCAGCAGCTATTTGCCGAGAGGTCCATGGTGCCAATGGTATGATTTTAGAGTTGAGGCTCAGCGGGCAAAAACACACTGCTGCAAGGGAACATCCATTCTGATCTGGGTTCAAAATGTCAGGGCTACACTCTCCAGCACTTGCCATAAATAATCTAATGGGATGATTTATTATATGGTGAAAATCCCTTTGTCGCTGTCCTTTTCAGAAGTCTATTTCTGGGTGGGTGTGCGGGTGGGCGGGAGAGGGGAGGGGATCTGTTTGGATAATGTGAAGGTTCGTGACAGCTGGGGAGCATTCCGTCACTATTGGCGGACGAGGGAGCACCATGCAAAATAACCAAAACCAATTCTCGGCTACAACGATTGCTCGTTTTCCATGACAGCACTTATAAAATGCAAAATGTTACTTTTGTGAAACTTTGATGTAATTTGTGGACGCTCCCTTAAACCTGCTCAGCTCAACAACAAAAAATACCAGGGGATATTTCTGTGTGTTTATTTATATTGTTTATCCTGCACTTACCAACTCTAAAACCAGTGCAGGGTTTCACCACTACAGAGACCCTTCCCATGTTAGAATGTGACAATTTGATTTACACAAACAATTAGTTATTTTGATGGAGACTTATTTTTTTACCAACGTCTCAATAATATAAGCATATTATGAAAATATAAAATATTGAACTTTTTTTAAAAGTTTTTTTAGAGACGACCATTCGGTTAAAACATTATTCAAGGTTACCATGGGAACACCTGGGACTTTCAGGATCCCTGGGGCAGTTGCCCACTTTTACTTGTTACCATAAACATCAATAACATTAAAGCACATGGAAATATTAGTCTTTTCCTTGGTTATCCTTTTTTACAAACGTTACCTTAACTCAATCATACACATTGGCTCGAGTACATGTTGAAAGTTTTGAAAATGTTAGCTCAACACTGTATGACAATGCAGTGACCAGTATAGTGATGATCCTCAACATTATTATTTTTTTCTCACCTTTGTTGTCGGACAGCGGACATTATGGATCTCGGAAAGAAGCTCAGCACTCCTCAAGACATTATGTTGGAGGAGTTGTCGTTGCTTTCCAACAGAGGTTCTCGGCTTTTTAAGATGCGCCAGAGGAGATCCGACAAATACACATATGAAAGTATCCAAAATGAGGCAAATGCACAACTAAATGTAAGTAATTATGTGTTTCTGTATGTATATGTATGTTATTCAGTCATGTCATATGTTTAAAATGACTGGGCATAATGAAGTTTGATTTCTTTCCTGGTTGGAGTGCCATCTGCATGAAAAATTGTACAGTTTTTTCTGTGTTACTCATTCGTTACGCAAAATTTATCTGCAAATATGCTCTTGAAAAAAAAAAAGTGTCACAACACATGGATGATAAAAGAAACATGTGCCTCGTGCCGTCTCCATCCTCCGGCCAAATCTTCTGAGAGGCTGCTCAGGCACTTTGCTCCCACTTTATCGGCGCCTGGCTATGTGTGTGTGTGTGTGTGTGTGTGTGTGTGTCTGAGAACATGATAGTCGAGTGCAGCTATCGGTGTGCCAATTCTTGAGTTTTGTTGTTTGTTTTTTTTGTTTTATCCAAAACCCAAGACATGCGCTGCCTTTCCTCTGTTTTGCAGAATGACCTTTTAGCTGAGAATACACACACTGTGGAAATTAAAGTGGATGCACCCGGCCATGGAAATACCAGTACCGCAGAAAACTCAGTTTCAGGTAATAATGCTGCAGAATAGGTGTGATGCTGTTTATGTTGAATCCAATATTGAACAGTGGAATTTAAAACAGCTATTAGAAACTTTTTCAAAAGACTATTTGCTAAAATTAGCAGAGTGAATATTGTTGTTGGAAAAAAAAACTATAACTTCTTCTACATCTACAAATGATGCCGTCAACTGGTTTTGTTTTCTTAATTTTGAAAAGCCGACAGAGCACTGGGCTCTTTCTCAGGCGCTTCAGTCGGGTGTCGTCCCATATTGATACATTATATGATGAGTGCACACTTCAACTATGTGCTATTTTAAGGCCTCAGATCAAAATGATGGACAACTCAGTCTGCCTGTGTTCTCAAAGCACAGTCTCTGTTCTCTGTCCTATCCACTCTAAAGCCAAAACAGGCCGGAGAGAAAACGTCTCTGTGGTATCAACACCTAACGTCACATCAAACTGTCAGATTGTTCTGCTGCGATTTAAAAAAGAATCCTCCACAACAGGCTCGCATACTGACATTTCTCTTTTGCTTGTTGTTTTTTGTTCTCTCCTTCACAGATGTGACTGCAGAGAAGTTAAACGCCACAGCGACGCACAAGTGCTATCACTCTCCATGGGAGGAGGCAATCCTCAGTGACCCCGACCTCGCCGAGACTCTCAAGCTAAGAATGCCTGGACTGGACCCGAGGCCAGAGCTCGCCGACTTTAAGAGCTTCAACCGGTGAGAAAAACTGCACGCGGGCACATTTTCAGTGAAAATGAAGAAGAATTCAAGAAGAATTCACGCCTTGATCTGAATTGCAGGGTTGCCACTCCTTACGGAGGCTTCGACAAAGCCCCCAGAGCGATCACGTTCAAACTCCCAGAGGTCGACCTGAACCCGCTCAGATTCCCAGAGCTCCAGGAGCCAGGGATGAAGCGGCCCACCTTCAACAGGACAGCCCAGGGATGGATAACCGAGGGCACCCATCTGATCCTGCCCACTATCACCCTGGAGCCCATGGATGTCCCAGAGTCCGATGACCTGTAGATGGGAGGAACACAATGTCTGTGGCTGTGACATTGTGGCCTCGCCCTGTGATGACGACAAAACAGTCAATCAGTGGCGCAGTTGCAAAATCCTCCCCATGATTTTGGATTGAAATCCATGCAATGGACATAAAATGTTTCTAGCATTTGTGTTTTCATTTCAGTAGCATGTTTGACGTACACTAGGGAAAAAAACAGTTTTCAAAGATAATCATGTAAATAGCAAAATGAATGTGCTAAACATAATTCCAAAAATTCAGTTTCCACTCGGACTGAAATGCAAAACTGTAAATCTCATACATTTATGGAACAAAAGGAAAATTATGTAATGTAAATAAAGAACGCAACTTATTTATTGATGGCACACAATTAAAAACTGGAACATGCAGTAAGTTATATTTTGTTATTCTATTTCATTCATACTCTTTATTTATATGTCACTTTTATTTATATTTCACTATGTATGTATATATACACACATACATTCTGAGGGACAGCTGGGAAACAGAGAGGATCTACAGAGGAGTTCCGGCCCGGATTGAATTCAAGGCCAGTAGGAAAGGTCTCTCATAACTATCATTTCTGCAAAACCTTAGTACTCCAAAGTATTTGCATACCATCCGCACAGAGTGGTCACCGCAGACGGACACACTCAAGTCAGATGTGCAGGTTATTTTACTTTTTCAGTTGTTTTCAATACTGTTATGACCCAGAATTTCGATATAATAGTTAACTGATTTAGACAGTCAGCCGAGGGTAGACGTCGTCTCATCATCAGAGGGTTTTTTTGTTTTTTTCTGACCCACACTTCAAAACATGAGCTATTTGATGTATTGAGATATTACTGTAAGATAGTCTAGGGGTTTGGAAGTAGCAGTATCTGAAACTGACCTCAGTTCTGTTTGAGACAGAGAAAATAACAAGAAAACTTCTATATTTATCTGCCCTCACATCCACTGATTTTGGACTGGGAGAATCTAAATCAGCCTCCTTTTTTCAGGGAAGGACAAAGTGCTGTACTTCACACTGAAAACTGGATGAGAAGGAAAACGGATACAAGAGACAAACTCCAAAAATAACGTGAAGAGTTTGACAGCTCATATTCAGCAGGAGAAACACAGTTTGTTGAGCTGAGTTTTTATAAATACCAGCAAGAACTCTTCATGTGTCCCAAGGGAGGATTCAGTGCAACTGCTGTAGAGCCAAGACAGGATTACAGAAATGCCAAATGCAATTATACTTTAAATACACATGTCCATCTCATGGACTGCACATGGGCCACGCTTTTTTTTTGCAGTATCATATATAGAGCTGAATATAATAGATCATGTATGATAATAAGAGATTTGTCTGGTTTGAACTGCCAGTGACATGCTCAGAAAATGAAACAACACTGACCATGGTGTCATGTCTTACAGACAGGGTTACCTGTACAATAGGGCTGAAACCAATAATTATGTTCATCATCTATTTATGAGCTGGTTATTTATCTCAAAATTATCACAAATGAGTGAGAATAACTGAAATAATTACCCATAGAGAAAGGAGATGTCTACGTAGCTTTTTTGTATTAAATGCAAACCCAAAGATACTCAGTTTGGGAAAAATTGGAAAATTAATCTTAAAAACAGACATTGTCGAAGTAGTATTTCCTCCTCCGGTCGACTGTGATAGAAGAAGAAGTGTCTGTTATAGGAATCCAGTTTCATTCTTGGACTTAGAGCCTTGTTTTTTTGTTGGTGTAACAAGAGTGTTTCACACTGTTGTTCACAGGCTGGCTCACAGGCTGTGGACACACACACACACACACACACACACGACAGCTCTGTAAATAATCTACTAGGATCCATGGCACACACTGTATAATTTAAAGGAAGTGTGAATATGGCAGTAGCTGAAAAACATGAGACGTGATGACAGTAAACATTGTTGTTTTCTGTCATCGACAAAACACGTTTGAATCTTGAAATCTAACATTTGTAATGCATCGGTGAAAAAAACATCTCACCACTTCTTTTTGTCAGCATGGGACAGAGCCACTAAAAAACTGTCTGAGAAAGAGAGAGATTAGTAAGAGTAATTTTTGCTGACGCTGACTTTGCATATGCACCACCAGCCTCTTTTATTCGTCCCGTCTATACTCGTTAAAAAACCTGCAGGCTTTCCCCTGCCAGGCCCTCCATCTGCCTGGGTCTTTGTGATCACATGGCCTGTTGTCGCTCTGCAGCACCGGCTCCAGAGATGCCAATGGTAGATTTAGAATATCTGTGATTTCATGAGACGACATAATTGATACATTCATGCACAGGCTATTGTGCAAATAAGAAAGAATAACAGGCTCTCTTGCGCAGTGTGGCAGATGAGGGCACATTTACACATTTGGTATTTCCCTCCAAAAAAAAGGGCATCCAACACTTATCCTGTTCTATCGTTTGACATTTTCAAAAAAACAAAACAAAAGCAAAGCAGGCAGGGTGTAGTCCCCCCTCACCCACAGTGGATTATGAAACCAGTGCGGTCATGTGATGTCTTCTCTCATCACCATGACAAGTTGGAAGTCTGACCTTCCGCCGGCGTGCAGGGGCCTGCAGACTGCAGCACAGCAGCAGTTCACTCGAGGCGTCACTAGGGGCGGAGTTTGACCTCTCGAGTCTCAAAACATCACTAATCCGCGTCGGACATTGTGGCTCACAGGCCATCACCAGCAGACGCTTGCACACACACACACACACACACACACACTCACACACACACACACACACACACACACACACACACACACACAGAAGAAGAAAAAAATTTCCCCGACACAACATTGTGCCGACTGGGTCTGCGTGGCACCGGGGGGGCTGCAGCGCGTGTGCGTGTCGGAGGACGGGGAGCTCTGCACGACACTGGCAGATAGTGGCGTTCACATGCGCGCGGACACGTCTGCAGTCGTTTTCTAGACAGTTATTTTTTTAAAATTTTTTTTGTTATCCGCAGGTTTTCGGCGCGGAGTCGTTTGGATTTACGCGTTGACAGCTGGACCGGCGGCGGCGCCTTGCGCCGGGGGGGTTGAGGCGAGCGCGGCAGGGCAAGTCTCCTCGTCCCGTTTAAGAAGAGGTGAGTCTGCTGAACACTTGTTTTTTTTTTTCCTAGCATTGCAAGTTGCGGCATATGTGTGCATACTGTATCTGACCACCGTGGGGCTGCTGGCAGCGCGCCTGCCGCTGTGCGTGCGCGCGCGCGCCCGTCGAAGCTTTCTGTGGGTTGTTGTTGTTTTTTGGGGTGTTTTTTTTTTCCAGAACGGTCATAAAAAGGCCGTTCAATAAAGGATTTATGTCCCCTCCATGAACCCGACGGCAGAGATGGGTGTTTTTTTTATGCCAGACCGTCTATCAGGCCTGTATAGGAATCACATGGTGTCAGAGAGGTCGGTGCAGAAAACACATGGCACAAATGTTGGCATTTTAAAAATATGAAAATGATGATATGCAATGCTGTGATATAAAACCTTTACTAAGGCACATTAACATTTATGTTGGGTGGGGGGAAAAAAATCAAAATATTGTGTCTCTCTCATCTTATTATGAAGGAAAATACAGTTTTTCTGTCTGGACAGTAGAAATGTAAACAAACCGGAGCAGTGTGAGATGAAGAAAAACGTGGCTTGAGAGTTGGGTTGTTGTTCAGATGTTCTGGTGTTGAGCCTCTGTTGTTTCCACGTGGATTGAAGATTGTAGCTTAGAATTTGGATGCAGCAAAAGTCATTTCAAACAGGACAAGTACTGTTTGAGTATGAGCCCCCATCACTGTTTCTTATAGTGACACATTATAATATCTGTGAGAAAACTAGAGCAAAGACAAACTGTATACAAAAGGGGAATTAAGCAATTTAGCTTTTTTTATCAAAAATAAAATGTACACTTTTATATATTAAATCTAACAACTTTAGTATTTATTGTAACACTGCACTTTGTATTATTATTCAGTTCTGTGGTTTTTATTGTCTCAGTGTTGAAGCAGTGGCTTGGTCCCACATGGGAAGGTGTCTGAACTTCTACACGTTTTAAAAGTTACAAAGGGTGTGTCTTTGTTTGGCCTTGTGCAGGCTGCAGATTGTGGTGGTGGGTCAGGAGTCTTAAGCCGAGGTCTTAGATTTAGAATTTAGGGTGTTGAGAATGAGTGTGTTTGTGCTTCTTTTGTGTACGTTCGGATGCAGGAAATTACTTTTAAAGCAGGACTCTGCTCTTATGCTTCTGGCAGTATGATACCATTGTGTGGTTTACCTTTTTCCAGTCCTCCAAAACCACAGAATCCGGTCCAGTTGCCAGCCAATGCCCAGCAGCACATGGCTGAAGCTGCCCTGTGGCTGATCCCCCTGACGATGCTTTCCACCAACCACTCCGGAGGCGCGTGGGGATGAAATGGACGGAGCCCATGGCCAGACCAACACACCAGCTCCCACCTCCCAACATGTCCAGCTGCAGCAAGTCTCCCTCCAACTCTGGAGGAGGTAGGTGACACCGTTCATCCGTCATCTCACCGAATCAGTCGTTTGGATTGGTCATGTAATGGAAACAGGGTCCATCCCCTTTTTAAATCCAGGGCTGCTCATTATTAATAATACGTTTATTTTGTTATGTTTTCCTCCCTGTGACTTGGGACCAGGAAAACATCCACAACATTCGTTGTAGTTGAATGTTTTTAGCTCACACGTTGGATCGTATTTTCTAGTAGCCGCCTTCCGCGAAGAACTGAACATAAGACACAATAAGCTGAGGATTTTATTTCATCAGTTGCAGGCTCTAACTCCATGGCTTGGGTGAAGATGTTCAAAAAACCCGGAGGAGGCCTGAAGAAGTCCTACCAGCCCGGGAGCATGTTGTCTCTCGCGCTCACCAAAGGCCTGCTGAACGAGCCCGGGCAGAACAGCTGCTTCCTCAACAGCGCTGTTCAGGTAACAACCACTCACCACCATCTCTAAATCACTTTGCCACACTGAAACGATTACAAATTCACGGTACAAATAAGCAGCCCATATCAAAAAGGTTTGGGTGCCCACACATGCACAAACGGTTGTCCACGAAAAAAATAAGAGTTCAATTATTTAAACTGGTGTGAGCGAAGCGAATGATGTGAAATTCGCAACTCCGGGTTATTCGTGTCTAGTCACATCTTTGCTTTGGCTTGTGAAACCGTATGTATTCTACTTGCACAAATAATGTGCGTCGCGTATCTAGTGAACGCACAAATTGCGCCCTCTTGCCTTCCCTGCAACTTTAGTCTGAAAGACTTCACTGAGGAGCAGCACAAATCACCTCTAGAGGGCAGAAGTAGACGCCAATAAACAACAACTCATGACGCTTTGAAACTACCACACATAAACAAATATACCGTAAAACATATTAGAAATATAATCTTTAACTTTCTTTTTTAAGAAACAGCAATTTTGGAAGAATCCTATCAATGTTCGGTCGTGTGTTATTCATAATTCGGTCGGTCAACTCCGGATTAAAATGTCTCATGCTTGTTAGCTATAGTCATTCTATTGACACTGGCACTGTCTCAGTGACTTGTGTGAGCTGGGCTTAGTTTTGTATGTGTGGCTTATTTAAAAATAACAAAACAATGAGCTGAAAATGAACAAAAGCTGCTGAATCCAGTGTTAATTTTCCGTTGATTCGGAGCTACGAGCAGCCCCTTTTTAACTTACACGAGGTGTTTTAATTTCAACGTCAACATCAAAAATATTTTTCGTCCGTCTGCACTGTGCGAGCCTCTGAAACCGTCGACTCAAATTTGAATTCAGCCGCTGTCGACGATTTTATCCACAGGTGCTTTGGCAGCTAGACATCTTCAGGAGAAGTTTGAGGCAGCTCTCGGGCCACTTCTGTCTGGGCGACGCCTGCATTTTCTGCGCTTTAAAGGTTTGTAGCTAAATAAGTCATTGTATTGCTTCTGTTCGTATTTCAGTCAAATTCATGGTTGTCGGGGATAGTTTAAAAAGTGAGCATGAGCAGACTGAATCGTCGTTTTTCTTGTTTGTCTTTTCCCAGAGCATATTCAGCCAGTTCCAACAGAGCCGGGAGCGCGTGCTCCCCTCCGACAGCCTGCGCAACGCTCTGGCCGAAACCTTTAAGGATGAGCAGCGCTTTCAACTGGGCCTGATGGACGATGCTGCTGAGTGCTTTGTACGTTGACAATGAAAAGTAATAAGACCCCCACCGCAGTAACTGTGTGTTAAAATAATCCTGTGGTGCTTCCCCCTCTGTGACACTGAAGGTATGAGGAAGCAGAAGCCGCTGACAAAATGCCTCGGCTCTGTATGGAAAGGTGCATTTTGGCCTCTTGCTTTTTCTTTTTTTTTTGTTAGGATTTTCTTTATCGTGTTTGATCTCTTGTCTGCATTCGATCCTAGAGCGTACAAAAATTCCCTTATTAGTCTAGCTGTTTGCACTGTAGTGAAAAAAGGTGGAGACCTCGGTCGTAAGTCTGCCTCACATCGTATGTAGATATTTTTTTTATTGACTCAATTTGATCATTTACAATAGCTTTTGTTCGTTGTTATAGAATTAGACCATTAGATATTTGAGTGTTTTACAAGTGATGTCTGAGTGGGTGTGACTGAATTTTTAAGATGTACTTTATATTGAGACAACTCTTGTTTCACGTGTGATTGCGTGTTGGCAATTCTGCCACTGTGTCTGTTGTTCTTGCCTCTCATCTTTTAGGAGAACATCCTGGAGCGCATCCACTTACACATAGTGTCAGACACAGCGACTGACGCTTGTTCATCCAAATCCTGCATCACCCATCAGAAGTTCGCAATGATGCTTTATGAGCAGGTAACTGATATTTATTTTATTTATATATGTTTCTTATTTCATTAATAAGCAAAAATAGAAATACGAAACATATAGAATTTGAATTTAAACATAAATCCACATCTTTTATGCATTGTTTATTGTGTAAAATAAAAGTTTTTATATCGGCGCATATCGGCAAACATAAACGCCGATACCGGCTTCTAGTGCTAAGATAGTTATTAGTGTGAAGCACATGGAGATGATGATAACGTTTTTTCATAGTAGGATGACTAATAATGATAATAAAAATAATAATTTGTGATGACTCCCACAGCTTCTATAACAACAAACATTTAGAGTTGGTGTTCATGGTATTTGAAATATATTTTACTAACATGTAAATATGTTGTTGGTTTTTTTTGCAGTTTGTGTGTCGCTGCTGTGGTGCATCTTCAGATCCACACCCGTTCACAGAATTTGTACATTATGTCTCAACCACCTCTTTATGGTGAGTAAATGTATCTCTGATTTAAATGTCAAAAATATTAATTTAGGTAAATTAAGAATGATTTGATTGCAGTTTTAAGTATCATTAAAGATCAGTTACTTTCACTCACATAGCCACAGTTAGAGTCTCTTCATATTAAATGTTACCAACCTGAGATCTGTCTTTGATCAAAATGATCATTCAAATCTATTCCTAACTTTTAGATTAAACAAACAGATAAACCGAACCAATAACACAACCTCCTCGGTGGAGGTAATAAACTAAATATATTCAACTGTCTACTTTCCATCACCAGTCTCTGTTTTCACGCATTTGATGTGCAGCCAACAGGTCGATCGTATGTTGGGTAAGAACGAGCGGCTCAGGTCGGACATGTTTGGAGAGTTGCTGCAGGCGGCAAACAACACAGGGGACCTACGAAGCTGCCCGGTATGTGACCAACCATTGTTCATTTTAATATTGTCAAAGTGGTGCCTCGGAACCTTTCCCCGCTCTGCTGCTTCGTCAAAACATCCGTCTGAATCCGACCTGCAACTGCTGATTCAACACAGGCAGCTGTGAATGAACGAGATTCAGCCAGTCAGCTGGTCAGAGGGCATGTTAGCCTAAAAGGGACACACGCACGAATAAAATTACTCTTGCAACTGTGCAGAGTACACTCTGTGCTTTCTGCTGTGACTGTGACACTGCACTTGAAGCAGCCGGAAGGAGATGGTGCCAGACTAGTGTTGGGATAAAAATAGCAGTGAGGGCTTATCCACGTTTTTTCTCTCATCTGTATTTGCTGCCACTGTCTTCCTCTCTCGGCGTGCAGCAATGTGCCCGGTCTGAGTCGTCTGTTCACATGAGACAATCATCCCTCCAGAAATGTCCAGCTGCAGTGCTGACTTCATGATACGGATCTGCGGATAATAACTGGCCCCCTTTTCCGTCTTTGCAACAGTCGTGGTTTTGGAATTTCCAAGTGATGAGTCACATGAGGGCGAGAGAGGTGAAGTCGTAAATTAAAAGGACTACATGGGAATTTTTGCTCATTTATTTCTAACTAGGACTTAAGTAGGATTAAAACATTAATTCACTTTCATCTCGGTGTTTCCACTGGTGAGTTTGCTCAGCCTACAATACCTTCGGCACAGAAAACTGGAAGCAGGGGAACAGCCGAGCCGAACCCCAGCCAAACCAAAAGGGGGAAACAAAATAACAGTTGTATTCACATGCTGACATCCCATACCCTGCCGGGTTTTGTTCTGAGTTACCAACAAAAGCCCAAAATTTTGACTTGAACTTGGCGAGCAACAGATTTAAATACAGAAATACTGTTTACGCTTGTTGAAATGTCTAATTTTCTGACACTACGCATCTTAAATACACATGTAGGGTTTTGTAAATAAAACTGATTTTGAATTGTGGTAACACTGGTCAATTGTGTTTTCTCCTACTGTACATTGCAGTCTTTGTGCTAAGCTACATGTAGCCCAAGGAGCGTAATCTACCTTTTCTGCATCGTGAACACACGTTTAATTGGATCTTGGGTTATTCCATTTCAAAATATAGACCTGAAGGAATTAGATTAAATTAAATAATTATGCATGATGCTATTTTTATTATTCTTCCCATGTTTTCTCTTCACGTTGTGCAGAGTGACTGCGGTCAGAGTATCAAGATCCGCCGTGTACTCATGAACTGTCCAGAGATCGTGACTATAGGATTCGTGTGGGACGCTGAGCAGTCGGATCTTACGGACGATGTCATCCGGTCACTTGGCCCACGCTTGAACCTGTGTGGGGTAAGAGCTCAGTGACCTTTGGCCCTTACGTGCTGCTCTGTAAGCACCAGATGACAAACAGGAAAGTTTCTTGAAGGACACTTTGTACTGTACAGGACTCTTTGCTAGTTGTAGTTTTGAAAAGATTTGATCTATAAATCACATATCCACAAAATGACACTGATCACAGTTTTCAACTCTTTCACGACTCTTGGTCATGATAGATGAGAAATGAAGGTCAGTGTGCTGTAATCTTTTTTTCTTTCTTTTTTTATGCCTATCAAAACCACACACATAAATTGTATTCTCACAGGATTTAGCATCTGCCAGAGAGAAATATGCGGAGATCAAACTTCAGTTTGCTCTCTTTCAGCTTTTCAACCGCGTCACTGATGAAAATGCCAAACGGAGTGAGCTGCATCTGGTGGGGATGATCTGTTTTTCGAGCAAACATTACTCGGCTTTTGCCTATCACACCAAATCTTCAAAATGGATGTTTTTTGATGATGCTACTGTAAAGGAGGTTAGGAACTCTGCTATTAATCTGCTTTATCCCTGTTCAAACCGTCCACTACCTGTTACTGCTACTGTCACAGGCTCTTAAAAATCACTCTCTTCTACTCTGCAGATTGGATCCAAATGGAAGGACGTTGCCTCCAAATGCATCAAGGGACATTTCCAGCCGCTTCTCCTATTTTACACTAATCCCGAGGGAAGCCCAGTGTCCAGTGAAGATGCACCGAGACAAACCACAATGTGTCCCCGGTTCAAAGGCCAAGTGAATGGTGACGCGACAGGTGAAACAATCCTCCAGTTATCAGCACGTATAACCCTCCCGCTTCTCACAGACATTCGACATGATGGTCGGACGTCTTTGTTTATACATAGTGGCTTCTCAAACCCTTTCGGCTGATTTAAGCCTTTCACAGACATACTGGTATTGGCGTCTATGTTTGCCAATATAAGAGCTTTTATTTTGTACAGAATAAACAACGCAGGAAAGATGTGCATTTATATTCACATTTTACGTAATAAAAATGTCCTTTAATAACGACATCTTAGGAATCATTGCCAATTAAAAAAATATATATTTATATCAGCTAATAAATCAGTATCCTAAATCTTTTTTACTCCCTTGTTTCGGTATTGTCATCGGCCCCCAAAAGGTCCTTGACCCACTTGGAATAAATATTAACACACTTTGCTAAACGTTTGATGCACATTTCATGAATACTTTGACTTAAACTTCATTGTTATTCTATTTGAAGTGTCACCAGACTATCCTAGAATTGTATTTTTCTGGATTGTGCTTGAAGTAATTTCATAGCACTAATATTCATTATTCACAACATTTACTCAATGAAATAACGTGTGTGTGTCAATGCAACTTTTTCTCAATGTTGCACATTTGTGATGTGTTGACGAAATCCATATCTATTAGAAAATCTGATTGTTTATCTGAAAGTAGCATAAAGTGAAATTAAATGTGAAATAATGTCACAGATGACGTCTCACCACAATAAATTGTGGTCTGCGTTGAGATCGAGAGAGTGCGGTTAAACCGCGGGCAGAAAGATTGTCATGCCCTGTGTGCTGGCTTGATCTTGACATGGGGATGTTGCCTCTGTTGCACGCAGATTACCACCCACGCCTCCCTCCCTAATCCCTGCTCCTGGGGCCGAGCGCACTCATGCTCCTGCTCCACGGTTCTCACTCCTCCCCTAGACAGTTCCGACGTTTGCCTCCATTAATTTATCTGCTTGGGGTTTTTGGCAACGGTTGCCTTGGCCGTTTAGATGGATTGTTCTGCTTTAGTGTGGTGGCCAAACACTCTGACTGGCATGGGACAGGATTCTTGTTTTTATGAAAATAAGCGTAAGTAACTGATATTTTCTTGTTGTTCAGATTGAAGTATTATATATATATATATATATATATATATATATATATATATATATATATATATATATATATATATATATATATATATATATATATATAAACATTGCTTGCATTATTTACTATTATCTCAAATGTTAATTTATTCTAATTGAGGTTTAGGAAAAATACTGCTAATTCGTCCCACAGTACACAGTGGTAGGAGTTTTCATTTCTTACAGTTTCACATCCACATCTAACCAAGTCAACTTCCCTGCAGTATTACTACTCGCATTACTAAGCTTGAGAATCTCCGGTCGACTTCAGGCAGCGTCACGACGTGTGTACAAGTTAATTATGTGGTAGATGTGTGAAGTGTACTCCGGCGTACTCTAGTATCCTCTTTCAGCGGAACTACTTAAATGTCAGAGTTAGGCTCCGTAATCCATAATACTGCAGCTTACTCACTGCTGTTGTAACATCCAGCAGCCGTGTCCATGCTCACAGCATCGTGCCTCCTTTTTATATCTCAGGTTTCAGAAAGGCTTCACATTTTCCTTTAACTTCACTTGTTTTTTATTTGTTATATTGTATATTTTCCCTCTCTAGATCTTGACTAAAATACATTAGAAATTGCAAAAAAACAAGAAACAAAGGAGGTAACAATGTCGCACAAAGTGTTCTGACTAACGCGCAGAACGGAGGAGTTGAGATGTGAAACTGAAGGTGGCAGCTGCTTGGTAAACGGGCTGATTTGAAGGCAGATGTTCACAGTTCACTGTTTCTCACAGTGACTTGTCTGCTACAGAGGCAAGGACGCACACACACACACACACACACACACACTCACCCACACACACGCACACGTGAAAGCGGTAGTGTTTTCTTTAACACGCATGATGCACTTGCATCTGTTCTTTTGTCTCTTGCTGCATTTTGATACGAAGGTGTGAATTTTGCCAAAACATCTGTTAAAGCTGCTCTGGAATCTGTAACGAGGAAGCGTCGGTACTGATGAGCCCTGGTCCGAGAGTCAAACAAGTAATGAAGGTTTCTCAAGCTTCATGCTTGCAGTGCACCACACACTGGGAATTAGTTTGAACCCAGAATATAAGTTGCAAGGCAACACCTCAGGTAAACTTCATATGTGCAGAATTACATGTTATGATAAAATCATATCACACACTGACATGTTTATTTTTTTAAGTACTTTACACAGATTAAGGGAATTTTTGCCCTAAAACGTTACTACTTGGGACACTGATGTCAGCAGGTCTCCTCCCTGTGGTAACTTTTCTGACAGCTCCTCCTTAAAAGCCCAGAAGTCCATTTCATTCTTTTTTTCTATTCCTAGGGAAACATCCTGTTGGAAGTCCTAAAAAATTCCAGGAACCTTTCATGGAGAATTTGCAGAGGCCAGGTGAGACATCCAGGAAGGACAGAGGGCATCGGAGAACGGACCCGTCACAACACAAAGGTGAGAACAAAGACAAACAAGGCCAAGCCATTGTTGATAACTGCTTTTCGTCAGAACATGTTCGAAACTGTAACTCCACAAAATATCCGTGTTCACTTGGTTTAGAGATGGCACACGCAAGATCTTCGTCGCCTCCAGAGAACGGACTGAGGCCTTCTGCGGACCACAAGTTAAAAAGCTACCAACGCACCGAGAAGTCGTCCAACCATTCGAGCAGAGGATCTCAGGAGCCACGTGGACAATCCATGGGTACACAGGGTGGCGGGCATGGCCAGAGAAACAACACCTCCCCGAGTCGCTATGATCAGGAGAGCTGCCAGGAGCAATGGGAAAAAGGGGGAAGTGGAGGAGGCCGCAATAAATCCAAGTCCACCTGGAGACCCATTCGGGAGGTGTTAAACGTGGACACTGTACTGAGCGAACTGGAGCAGCGCCGTCAGCAGCAGCAGCAGCAGGACAGCCCGCGGCGCAGTAAGCCGTCCCAGGACAGGGTGCACGCCGAACAGAGTCGCGACCGCGACAGGGAATTTGTGCGAACGAGGGAAGATCGAAAGCAGAAGTGTTTAATGACGATCTACGAGGACGAGCAGAGGCACGAGACCGAGAGCCACAGCTCGGTGGAGTCCGAGAGCAGGGCCAGCCAACAGAGGGGCGGCAGGCTCAAAGGCGGCCCCAAGACGCTGCTGCGCAGTGACACCTGGACCATTCAGAGGACTGAGTCGGGCTACGAGAGCAGCGACCGACTCAGCAGCGGCTCCACCAACCCAGACTCACCTGGGGTGGATGGCTTTGCAGTGAAAGACCCGAGGTCAACACCAGAGGCACAGCTGCAAAGGTAAGAAACAACCGTGTAATTGTTCGAGGGGCATCTGTGCAAAGACGTTATACATTACTTTTACAAGTTTGAATACTCACCAGGTTATTAATATCAGTACTGGATTTCAATGCAGACTTCGTATACTTTCTTGTTGCTGTGCTGCCTGCTAATGAACTGATGATTTAAAATCAGCTTGAAGACATGCTTGGAGTCATTTCAGGTTTTTTTGTTTCCAGCCAGCTGCATCAAAAGGGAGGCGATGCAAAATCATGTGGAATGCCGTCGCCTTCACACAACGGTAAAGTTACAATATTGTGGAATAACCACAACCAGTTTTTTCAGCTTGCTTGAAAAATAAATGGTTTGTTTTTTTCATTGTACTAAGTTCAGTGATTTAGTAATATCATGTTGTAGCCTGACACTGTGTACTGGAATCTGTGATGTGAATAATTAACAGCTGGCAGCAAAGTTCACATCAAGTCAACAAAAAAAAAATACCACAAAAATAGATTTGGTCACAAGAGAAGTGGAAAGAAATACCGACGGCAAAAGTGTGATGCAATTGAAACAGGATTCAGAGCAATACGGAACACGTCACTGTTCATGGTCAGTTACGTCTCATCGTCTGATCTGCACAATCCCCGTACATCTACAAAGAAACATAATTTAGCTTTTGTAGATCCAGTATGGAATATTGGGTTGCACACAGTGTGTTGGGTATTGATGCATGACTCTCGTGTCCCACATAATTCAGTTTAATGTTGTTGTTGTTTTTGTTGTTGTTTCCCCCCATTTTTTTTTTCTGTTTTCCATATATTTCTGTTGGTATCTGTTGTTTGTTGGTCTTTCAAACCGAGCCGATGAAGCGTGATCTGCCTCCTCTACTGACAATGTGAGAGTAATTAAAGATTTGATTGTCGGGGTTCTGAGCTCGGACTGGCTTGTTCAACCTCTTCACCCGGCCGACGCCGTAATCCCACAGAAGCTCATGCGGATAGCACAGCTGGACGTGGCTGCCGGCATTGTCATAAATATCCTTTCTGTTTCACGCAGTACTCTAAAGTCTGCTGCACTTGATACTTAGTCGGGGCCGTGTGTGCGCACAGAGCCAGTGTTTCCAACCAGCAGCGAAGCGTTTTACCCTTGCATGGACCTCTCCGGGGCAACAGCAAAGAAAAAAATAACACATCTATTTTTAAAGGGAAGGAATTCAGCACCACACTGCCTCTCGCTGTGCCGGTGCACGGGGGTGAGCGCGTTGACTGGCTCATCCAGCTGTGACGAAGTCCAGCGAGATTAACTCTCTGCTGCTGCCACCTTGTGTCCTGAGAGGACCACGGCTTCTCAGTCCGACGTCCAGGCTCCTTTGTTCTGGTCTTAGGTTCTGCTTTTAATTAGAAGTGTGTGTGTGTGTGTGTGTGTGTGTGTGTGTGTGTGTCTGTGCGTGTAAGTGAAAGTGGGAAAAAAAAGAAGTGATATTAATCTCTGAATTCAGAGAAACATAAATCTGAATTATGAGATTAAAGGCTAAAATCAGTGATTCAGCAGAAATCTGATTCTCAGGATCCTGAATCAAATCACAAAATTGTAAGAAAAGATTTCGAGTTTAATCTCTGTTTTTCAATCTACTCCTGTTCCTCAATTTGTTTTTATGGCAGATGTCTGTCCCTTTGTTAACATTATTAGGAATTTGTATCTTCTGTCAGCATACGCTGCATAATTTCATTCTAAACAATTTAATAAAGGTTAGAAAAAATAACATATTAATGTCTCCAGTAATTACAGGAAGTAAAGGTACTTGCCGTGATAAAGCAGACCATTTCAAAAGGAGGACGGCTACAGTAATTTGATTTGTACATACTCTTTTTAAATATATATTCTATTATATTTTTAGGTAAACATCAACCCAAACCTCAGGGAAAGAGCCATGACCAAGTTTCACATCCTCATCTAAAGTCCAGTCCAAGTTCAAGGTACTGTCCTTTTTTTCAGAAATATAGAATTGTCCTAGTATGTACAGTAGAGTTAAGATTAAATCATAAACTGTACATTGTATTTTAGGTATTTAATTATTCTTGACTAATCACTTTACATTATTCGTAGACGGAAATCAAAGTACACTTCTAGCACCTCCAGGAAGGTGGTGTGTTCGGAGCGGGACTCCACCGGGTGTGAGAGCAGGCAGAGTGATCAGCAGGAGCTGACCAACTGCAGAGAAGGTTCGGCACCGAGGCACTTCACAAAAACCAGCAGCTCCGAGTGGAACAGCTCCGATGATCTCGCTCTCTCGGAGCCTGACGACAGGGAAAGCACTTACCGCTCCAGTAACAGCGAGGCCGTTGCCTCTGATCCCCCGTGTCCTCTCATAACCCTGCCATACCAGACCCCGTGCAGTGTGACCGCAGAGCCTCTTCAACTCAACCATCAGCGTCAGCTCAGCGCCACAGGGTCCCCGCACCTCCGGCCCGCCCAGCGAGCCCCTCCCCACCAGGGCGAAACGAGCCACACCGCGTTTCGCCCGAGGGTGCTTCAAGAGCCCCTTCCGTCGAGTCCTCGCCTTTCGCCCGCGGCCTACGTCAGTCCTCACAGGAAGCCCGACATGTCGGGCCTCCGGACCTTCTCGGACGCGAGCTCCAGGTCGGGCTCCGACCCGGAGAGGAGCACTCCGTCGTCTTGTGAGAGTGAGGAGAGACTAACTGCGTGCAGAGTGGAACAGGCGGCGTCGGCTCAGGAGGTTTCCCTGACAACATACTTCAACGTGGATAACTGCATGACGGAAACATACCGACTCAAGTACCACAACCAGAGGCCTCTGGTCCTCTCTGCCACGGTGCCCCGGACAGTGGCTGCGGCTGAGCGCAGAGATGCCGGCCACACGCTCCCTGCCGACACACACTCGCAAGATGTGCCAAAAATCAGACCTGAGACAAGTGAGCCTCCCTCTCTCTGCTCGCAAACCTAAATGTACAGTAGAGCTGGCCAGTGTGAATGTATATATATGTAAATACATATACATTAAAATCAGCCGTCAGTGATTGTGTTTTACTGTTTTCACTGTGGCAGCTATTCCTCTAATTTGGTTGTTCAAATTTAGAGTATGCGTTCTCTTTTGAATGCATTAACAGTTTTCCAATTCCAAGACTTAACTCTTTCACCATGTGCAGTGAAGTTTATATGAAATTGCACCGACCCTGATAGAAGGTTGAAAGATAACGACAAAAACAAAACGTCAGTATTCTTCTGTTGTGGTGTGAACGAGGGAATCTCCGTGAAACATCTTTCTTTTTTCTCTACAGGCCATAATAGCAATAAACCCACTGCAAAATGGAACCCAGTGACAGCCAAAGGACTGGATGAACGTGGTTTTTTATGAATGTCTGAACTCGGTAAGTGTTGTTTACAAGGACGGCCCGTGGTCAGTAGAGAACGAAGTGGATGCCAAAGAGTGAAGAGAGAATGGAAGGACCTTCTGAAGCCTGACATCTCTAAATTGAGTAGAATTGATTTATGCAAGCTTGTCCACTTGAGGAAAACCTATTTCTAAAAGCTGTTGAATATTTTTCTGATGGATTATTAACTATTACATATGATGTCTTCTGTCCTCCTGCAGTATTGCTGCGACAAGATTTAGTTTGAACCAAAATCTAGACTGTTTCCAGTTTGCACAGAGGCGTTTTGACTCTTTTTGGTCACCTTATCTCAAGTTTATTTATTTATTTTTATTAAGCGGTTCTGCACAAAGGCGCCGCAGACTACAAGGTATACCGA
The DNA here is from genome assembly GCF_022379125.1 of Scophthalmus maximus. Taxonomy (NCBI): domain Eukaryota; kingdom Metazoa; phylum Chordata; class Actinopteri; order Pleuronectiformes; family Scophthalmidae; genus Scophthalmus; species Scophthalmus maximus. The sequence goes on along the minus strand of NC_061522.1, from coordinate 9,692,353 downwards.
TAAAGTATATATAAAGTCAGGCAAGTGAGATAACAAATCACGGCATGATGACATTAAAAAACGGTGTGCTCAAGTTACTTCATTAGAATACAATGTCATTCTACACAACACGTTAAAACCTACAGGCCGAGGTTTGGATCTTCAGCAGCAGGTTTGAGGTTTGAGACTGAAAATGTTTTCAATAACGTGTCAGCAGTTTGCTGACTTTATGCACATTTCTGGGCTTTGCAGTCCGTCAGTTTGTTTGAGCTGTTATCAATTATCAGTTCTTTCACAACATTCATGCGTTAATGAATGACTGAAGGCGGATCCGTAACAGTGTGTTGAGAAAGAGTGACCCAAGTGATTCTTCAGGTGATTTGTTCAATTTCCTGGACAATTGTCATATAGATTTCATTTCATTTCATCCATCACTCAGTGGGGCTGCACGGTGGTGTCTCACAGCAAGAAGGTTCTGGGTTCGAGTCCCGGTTCAAACCAACCAGGGCCTTTCTGTGTTGAGTTTCCATGTTCTCCCCGTGTATGCATGGGTTCTCTCCGGGTTCTCCGGCTTCCTCCCACAGTCCAAAGACATGCAGAATGGGGTTAGGTTCATTGGAGATTCTAAATTGACCATATGAGTGAATTGTTGTACGTCTCTGTATGTGGCCCTGCGATAGGCTGGCGACCTGTCCAGGATGTACCCCGCCTCTCGCCCAATGTTAGCTGGGATTGGCTCCAGCCCCCCCGCGACCCTTAAATCAATAAAGCGGTAGACGATGGATGGATGGATGGATGGATGGATGGATGGATGGATGGATGGATGCCATCACTCATAAACATGTAGAGATCTCTGAGAGACGTCTTTGACAGTTCCTCAGACTCGTGGCTTGACTCAGTTGGCACAGCCCTCAGGTTATTCGTCACTAGACACCATCGTGTAACCTTGTGCTGGTTCCTCTAATCCTTTTTTTGATGTCTTCCTTGTTCAAGTAGTGTAATTGCAGGTATTTTCATAAAGATGCCAATATGATTAACTTGCCTCCCCAATATTGTTATTATTATTGACCATACAACACAACACACAAATATTCCTGTGGGTAGGATTGATGTTCTGAAACCTGCATGTGGCCTTTACGAAAGTCTTAATAGCTTTGTGTACAGCATAAGCATGAGCATGAAAATACTGGACTGTGAGTCCAACAAACATAAATCCTATTCGATTTTACTCAATTGTTATAAAATCAATGCATTCAATGTCATTTTGTTGACTATGGTTGATTTGGAAACTTTTTAATGCTTGAATTCTGTTTATGCATCCCTTGTAAATATAAACATATGATGCAAGACTGTCCAAGAGAAACTATGCATCCACTAACAGTTTAAGGCAAATTTAAAAGCAGATTTTAGTATTTTTAAATCTTTATATTCTGTACATCAGACATTCCAGAGAACACGTAAATAATCAGTGTTGCTCTATTTAAAAAAATACTTTTCTTTTGTGCTCACTGAATTGCCAAGTCTTCTCCTGGACATCCTGCCATTAATACACACGTGTTTTATTTGCTCTGCATTGTTTTCTCTCCACAATAACCTTTGTCCAGGGATTTCTCGACTATCGTCACGGCACATAAATGAGTCACTGCAGTTGCTGTTTGTGTCTGACGCTAAAGGACGGTGGTCAGAGACTCATGTCGGTGTGTTGTCACACCTGAACTTGTAATGTGAGCATCTTCTTGCATTTTTCATGGTGAAATTGTTGAGACTGTTATAAAATGTAACTGAGCCATTCATTTTTTTTTTTATAAATTATAATCTTTCACCTTTACCCAGTGACACATGCCTTTGAATAATTTGATTGTGCTGTGGTCATTATAATTCTATTTCTACTGTTATCTGTTATCAATTATTGGATAAGATGCTGATTTTAATATATTAACCCGGTTTTCTCAATGTTGTCTCACCTGAAAAGTGTTAGTTTTTTTTGTAATTTGTTATGTGACTAATAGTTTTATCATTTATTTACAGTATGTTTCCTGTTATTAAATTATTTTGTGTATTATTATTGGAGATAAAAAAGAAAGAGGATTTCTATTGTTTTCACTAACGTTTTATTTTAAATTCTGAACTTTGTGTCTTCCGTTTTATCAAGAGTGCCTTGACATTTATGTTGGGTTATTATTATTGTTTCTCTTTTTTTGTGCGTGTGTGAATGAAAATACACACTCATGTTACGAAGGAGGCGACTCAGAGTGATTGGAGGATGCCATGCAAAACTTTTTGAATATGCAATTCTAATGGTGACATATTTTGATGACACTCCTGTGTGCACTGTTGTACTGTATCTGTGTGCGAAGGATTGCCAGAGGGGAAGGACTTGTGCCAGGTTTAATATTTCTAAAAACCCCTTTCAGGCGTGGAAGCAGGAAGCAGCAAACTCAGCGGTCTGCTGCTTCATCCATCTTCAACTGGCAAGGTCGACATTTTCATTTTGTCATTAAGTGTGTCCCAGCTCCTGGGTGGCAAAGCTTGGTGCTTCTACGTTTGAAGGAGCCTTAATGTATGAAAACAATATTTTTTTCCCCCAGTGCTTATCTTGCCAAGCACTTGTTATTTGATGTACAGTGTTGTGTGTGCGTCTGTACACTTGGAAAAGCAAGTTGTTTATCAGTTTTCCTCTTACAACAGGTCTTTTTGTCCCATGTCACACAACGTCACGGTTGGCGTTGCATCGATCCATATCTTTTAAACTTTGTGCTAAATATACAGGGACAGAAGCTAATTACACTGTACTCCATCGACGCTCAAGGACAAAAGAGAACTTTCGAATTTATGTCATTGATTTTATCTGATAAGTTTCTGGCCTGATGTGAATCCTCTTGCCATGCCTCTGTGTGTGCGCGGAGAATTGGGCCCTGGCGTTACTGCTGAATGAAGTCGTCGGTGCTTCGGTGAATGACTTGGTGACTTGCGGGAGTGAAGAGGCCGACTTAAGGAAACAAATCTGTCTACACTTTATATATTTTTGTAGATAATACATATTTATTTTTATTCATTGTTGAATAAAGTTTAAATTATTGTACCACTCTAAAATGAGTCATTCTCATGTGTCTTTTTTAAAATCCGCACAAACCTCCTGTGAAACTCGGAGAAAATTATCATTTTGACAAACGGCAAAAAAAGAAAAGAAAACAGACTGATTCAGTATGGCTTTATTAGTGCAAGTATCAAAATCCGGTGCAATTCAAAACAATTTCATATACTGTAGAGGTAATTGGAGCAGTGCACCTTTTACAGGTTATGTTGGAAAAAATGTCAGCACAATACTGTCTGTGGTCTAAACCCTCTTGAAAATCCTCTTTGCGTCCACGCCTTCGTAGTTGTAGCTCTGTTGGAGAAAGATGATGTCACATAAAGTTAATTATTGATTGTGTCCGGTGCATGTGTATTTTTAGAGCATATCACAGTATCTTGGGTGACTCAGTTACAGAAAGCATCTTGACAGTTGGAGTATCTAATTTGAATAGATGTAAATCCATCCTACCTGTATGAGTTCGTCTCCCTGGACAATTCTGGTTGTTGTCAGCTGTTTTCCATTGTCCTTCCTCATGAAAATCCCCTTCAGCATGTCTCCCTCCATGGTCCACGAGCCCTGCAGGGTGGAACATGAAACTTGACATGAATACTGGGTGGTGGTGGGCTGAAATCAACAAGGTGCAAGGGGGCTACGCATATCAAGGTCAACCCTTGATGTGTATGAACTGATTTCTCAACTGACAAATGAACTTGTTCTCTAAGCTCAAAGATAAAGTGAGTGAAATATGCAGCGTATAACGAGGTGAGAGAATGATCACACAAGATAACAACAAAAGTGTGACGACTGGGGACAGATTTGAATCTGAAGGTGCCCCCACTTCAAAACTGCTCTTGCTTACTGAAAGTTCGGTTCCATCTGCAAGGCTGTACTCAAAAGTGACCCCCAGGGTGAAGTCCAACTCCAGGGTGCGGAAATTGCTGCCCTCCTTCACGTGGAACTTGTCTCCGGTCTGCTCGATGACCACCTTGAGGTTGTCGTGAGCAGCCAGCTTCCTCTTCATCACGTTAATCCCTGTCCAGAGAGAATTGCAATATTTGTTCAATAGGCATTGGAAACAATCACAGGAAGTTTGTCAGGATTTAATCACTTCTCAAGCACATGCTTGACAAAGGCATTTCCTTGGTTTGTGTATTCGTCGAGGTTAAGTAGGTACAAAAGCCAAATCACAAACATGTGCAGTAGGTCATGGAGTGGTGTTTTTCGGTGTAGACCTTAGCTCCAGTATTTCCCGCAGTTGTCTATTTAAGTGTTGAAATATCAATTTATTTGCACAGATTAAAACAATAAACCCACATTTAAACAAATAAAAAAATGCACGATCATCATTTTGCTGCATAGATGATAGTCTGACTTAAAAACCGTTGTCTTTAGAACAGTTGTCTAGCTGCACTTGTGCACAGTGCTCTATCAGCTGCCTTATCAGGTCTTGATAACACCATAGTCACCTTTTCACACAAGGAGTAAACATAGTGATCCAACACTGTCACACTCGAGCGCCAAAAACATATTGCAGATTGTCAGCGGTTAGACACCACTCACCCATTTGCTCCATGAATTTCTCATAGTTGTCGTTGCGGTCAATTTTCCAGGTGCCGTTGAAGGTCATGGTGGCTGGACTCTGTAGCAAAGGAGTGTCTCGCTGAAAGGACTCCTCGCGCTGCTTATAAACCACACACACACACGAAGCTCTTATCCTGTCATCTCTCCGAATGCTGATGTGGCCGTTTAAAGCTCAGTTTTTTTTTTTTTCTCTCAAGGCAACCATCCAGAGCTGCAGGCGATTGGGCAACGCCATGGATCTGAACAGAAAAGGCCGGTGCCATACCCAATAAACCAATGAATGCTTGTTGAATAGCACAATGCTAAACATCCTGTTATACCTGTATGTCAGTTTGCCGAGGGCGGTGGTCCCCGCTCACACAGATTAACAGTATTCAGTGCAGAACTTGCAGCAGCAGCATTTGGGCCAAAATGAGAAATATAACTAGAACATGTTCTTAAATTCAACTTAAAACATGATCAGTTTTATTAGGTTAAATCAGTTTTTTGAGTTTTCCCCTGTATTGTACCCTGAGCAGAAACAAAAACAAAATCAATTAAACAGAACTGATGAAACATATGTATGTTTTTGCACCTCTTGCACCATCTGACTGTCACTCAGACAAGTCACCACTGCACTTGACGTAATTGCTTTGTACGAATACAGTGTTGATCATTTTAGTTGATAATGTGTTACCAGTGAAACCTTTGACCTTTATCTGGCAATTGACCTTTGATATTTACAAGTTAATAATAAACCAATATCATTCGCCATCAATGAAACAGAATATGATGTCTCTAATAGTCTCTCGGGGTTAACTAATAGCTAATGCAAGGTTTTTTGTTTGAGTTTGGCTGTTGGGTATTTCAGGTCTATTTGGGACAGAATGATGAAAACTTTGATTTAATAACACCAAAGTAAGTGAAGCGAAACAAAATCATTAAATATCCCTGCCAAGTCTGACAAAGGGATGAATCAAACATGCACAACGTGTTAATCCTCTCTTATCTGAGTGTCTTCTCATTTTACCATGTGGCACGAGCGACCTTTGCCTGACCTTCATTTCTTATTACATTTATTACTTCTCTTATTACACAACCAGACGTTTCTACTATGACTGCAGTGATTAAATCTGCAGGTGAGCTTTACACTTCCTTGACTATTTAATCTTTCAAACACTTTATATCACACAATCATCCAGGTTGTAGCATCAGCTGCAACACTACAGGCGAAATGATACCATGGTGCATAAAAGCAGAGGCTTGTTGTCGCTGCAGCGATCAAACTCTGTTGTAAGTCGTACAACTGTCGTACTCAAATGGGGATTTCAACATAAGAATGTTAGACGTTAGAATTAAGTGAGACACAAATAATGCCATGAATATATCAGTTATCAGTTATAAACTTCAAACAAAATGCAGTAGATCAGATCATGGTGTGCCCCCCCCCCCTTGCAGCACCAGGTTTCCTTGGCAGACTAGTGCAGTTTTTTTTTTTATAGCACTTGGCAGGTACAGTACAGCAGGTTGTTCCAAAACATGTTGGAGCAACACTTCCTCTCTGGATTTAGTCTGTCTCAGTGTCTTCTGTCTCTCCATGTGATCCCACAGCGACTCCATGATTCAGAGATCAGGGCTCTGTGGGACAGACCAGACTTTTCCGTGCTCATATTGCGAAGGATAAGAATCTAAAAAATAATAAACGCCCAAACTTAAACTCACTCACATTCATCCACTTGTATAAAAGCAGTATGAAATCTAAAATAAACTGTTGCAGGGCCTCATAAGGGTTCAAAGCCTGACTTTTTAAATAAATGAATTATTGCATGTATACTGTAATATTTGAAGCAAGTTTTCAAACACTTTGTAGTGAGCCTACAATATATTTTGTGTACTTTATTAACTACAACATCAGCAGATACTGTATGTCAGACATGCTTGGTGCCATGGTGGTAGTCCTCTGATTGGCCACTAGAGAGAGCCCTTTACAAAATGATCTACATTCTAATCTACGTTATTGCTGCTCTGTATCTAATAAATGACTTGTAATGGTAATGATCATGGATTTTTCTTTTCTTCATGTTCATCTATTTTTGTTAGAGCCACAATATGCTGGCCACAAATGTAATAATCAAAGGAAAATATTAACCAACACTTGTCAAGACTATTTTTATTAGTTAACCTCCAAAACAGAAACAATAATAAAACAATCGTGTTTTACAACCACACAAAATGCACTTGTACAGTACATGAGGCACCGGTTTGATTCTTGCACAAAAAGCTGGATTTCTAGGAGAGGACATTATGTGCAGTGTACTTAAAATGAATTATCAAAAATTTCGGAAAAGTACAGCACATACGCACATGAAATTAATCAAACACAGAAAGCACAAAGTTTTACTTATACAGTAGTGTCATCCCTACTGTGATAAAATGTACTACGTTTTGTTTTCTAAAGGTGATCAGTACATTAAAACTAGTTCTTAAGTAAATAAAAGAATAAATACAAAGTAACATGATGTTAAAAATAAATAAGTCAATCACTGAGTATAGTATTTCAACAACAGAAGAGTTGAATGGAAAAAATACTCAATATTATTTCATAGAATCAGACAAAAAGTGAATGTGCAATAAGTAGAGAGGTCCAATAAATATATTATATAAACTAGTGTATACTGCACATTTTTATTTATGGGACTACATTATGATTCAGTGATGATACATGATGATAGTGGTTCAATAACGGCTCCACACTGCATCAGGTTTTTTTTTAAGAACTAAACTAAATGAAATCTTTGAATTTCAACATATGAATCAAATTAGAACATGAAATCTATATAAAAACAATAGTTATAATATTGTGTTTATCTTAATGGTTTTGATGCCTCTGTAATATATTTAGTGTAAAACCTTATATATCTTAAATAGCAGCAGTAATGTAATGGCACTGTCATTTTATTATTCATTGTTATTTATTCTTTTTACTGAAAAGCAGTAAAAAGTGTTTTATTATGATTGTTAGCATCTGTATTAAACTTCTTAAATAAAGATTTTCTCATTGTCATTGAATTATGAATTTAAATGCATTTAGTTATTGTGAATGACTTTTTTTGGCACACTTCAGACTTCAGAACAAACAAAATTAATTACTAAAAATATTTAAGATAATTGAAAACTGTTTGCTAATCAAAACCTTAATGGTATGTATCAAACTTGAATGTACCATGTTACTGTATGAATAACCTTTACTATTAATGAAAATGTACCGCAAAAACATATCATCATTTCACGTCCACTTCAAAAAAATAAAAACTGTGGCTCATTTTCCTAAAAATATCTGTGGATACATTATCACTCTTCATCAATCTCATCCCGGCCTCATCATTTCCCTGGACGGTACCTCGACTGAAGTCTTCATCAGACGACACTCACGATGTTTTAAGAGTTGAACCGTTAAGCCCTCACTGTGGTGGACTCTGTGTCAGTGGACTTCCTGGACAGAAACCACACCTTCATCGGCTCCTTCTTTCCTTTCATGGTGATGGGTCCTCGATACTCCAAGTGAAACTGAGGGTCGGCGTTCTCGGCAGACTGCAAACACCTGGAATACGAACGTCAACACCGTCGCAAATCAATCGCGCTGTGCGGGCCCCGGGAGATTTCTCATCTCTGGTACTACATTAAATATTATTCTGTCAAACAAAGGTCGTCAAATATAAAATATGGCTGGCCGTGTATAAACCTGGTGGTGTGGTTAAAAAATGGTTTTCAGCTTCTTCATGTTTATAACTGGCACTGAATGAATTTGTAAAGCTCAGTTCTATACAAACATAAGTTCACGTGAATGAAGCAGGTAACAATGTGCCACTGGTGTGAAACAAGCAGAATCCTTGACTTACCGATAAGTATATTCTGAGACATTTATTTTTCCCTTTTCACCAGTAGTTTCGGTACGACTCGTGAGGTTGACCGTATTTCCAAAAAGGCAATATCTGGGCATCCTCTGGCCGATCACCCCCGTCACCACCTCTCCGGTGTGGATTCCGATAGTAATCTGGGAAGACAGAAAAATTAAAAAAGGAGAATCTTCCTGAAAACCCATTGTTATTGTTCTGTGTGTTGGTTATAATTCAACCTAAGCAAAAAAATATGTCAAAGATATTCATGCGTCTGATCAAATACTGTCAAAATCAGGCTTAAATATTTACTTAAACATATCTTCAATATTATCATTAGTGGTAAATTCATTCCTGAAAGCAGCATATTACTCTGATTTATCTATTTCAAAAAGGACACCGAAAAAAAATGCACAGTTTGAGTTTGACCATAACCATCACAGCATTCAAATATACCTTTGGAAATGTTGAACTGAAACTTGAAATGTGGTGGGCGGATATAAGGTTAACTCTGCCAGAAATCTCTCCGTGCACAAAATAAGATTTTTTGTGTGAGTTGCTTTTAAGGTTTTGGGTTGGCAATAAACTACCTATACCGAAAGTAGCTCAGGCAATGTACAGACTAGTATTTACACTTGAGCCTTTAGGCACTTCAGCGCTTATTGTCTTCAGACCATGAAGACGCTGTAAGTGTCTGGGACAAATGAGTTTCTATTTTTAGCCACAGGATCGTGAGATGATTTGAGTCTGTTTTCGCTTCCAAACCGGACTCCTCTTCAGCCAGTGCCATGTCCCAAAATAAACAACCTTTTGTTAAGCAGACACGATTTTCCAAAGATAGGTCTCAACAGTCATTGATACAATAACAATCTCGAACAGTCCGTTAAACAAATGTCTGCTGTTTTTTCTCCAACTTTTCACTGCTTATGACTTCACTGTGGAAATATGTCCAGATGCACAGATGCAGTTATTCTAAAATCAATCAGCAAGATTTTGGTCAAATTAAGTCGAAGCGGTAATGTCAGCTCCAGAAGACATCTGAAAAACTCATCAAGTTGTTATGTTAGATAACAGATGCATTGCTTAAAAAAAACAGCAAAATAATTAAAATACGTGATAGAAAGCAGACTGAAAATAATGATAACGTGCCAAACGCAGCAAAGCACCATAGAGAAACTGTCCACTATGGAGACTTAAAGCATAAACATGCACTATGTACTAGCTAGACCAATTTATCGGGTTGGCTATGAAATATGAGCTTTTCGCAGATATACCAGTATCAGCGTTTATGTTTGCCGATATGCACCGATATGAAAACATTTTTTTTACAATCTGCATTTATGTTTACATTTTACATGAAAAAAGTATGCTTATTTTCTTGATTCAATTTATTTACAGTTATTTAAAATAAAGTTAATGGTTGAATTGTAAAATATCATAATGCCCAAATTACATTTCCTTGTCATAAGGGTTCAATAATGACATCTTGAAATCTGAATCATTGCCATTTTTTTTCAATAAACACATATCGGCTGATATTTCGGTATGAGAAATTTTGATACTCCCTAGTGTCGGCATCGACCGCCAAAGATCCAAATCGGTTGAGTTTTTTAAGGGTAAAATTACGAAATCTTATGATACTAAATAGAAAGTTAATAAAATTACTTTTTATTTATTTTTTCTTATCTAAATGTATCTTTTTTGTGTGAATTTTCTTGTTTTTATCCTTTTTTTTTTTCTATTTCTTCCCAGTTTGCCAAACCGTCCAGCTCCCTGCCTGATGTGCCATCTCCTATATGAGCTTCACCTGGAGGAGCTGGTGCAATGGACGCCTTCCAACACCATCAGCGCCTTCTTTAAAACCGAGACATAAAACATTAACATTGATTCACTGCATAAATTTAATAAACGGGAAAAGGTCTGTTTCTGCACTTTTCACCATGATAACTTTTTTCCTGGCAGCTACACTCATTCCAGAGCCTGAAGCGCTCACGTGTACAGCCAAAATATATTAAAAACCATATTATATACAAAACTAATTTAGTGTGTGCTCAGGGTAGCTTAGTTGGTGTAAAATATGCCTAACCTACAAATGGCACCGTGTTTGATTTATAGACATATTTTAAGTTTTCTGAATAATTTTTTCAAGCCAGAGGCTCATATCACACCTGTACTGGTACATCATCCACTTTGACTTGTCCAGCAATCTCCATCATATCGAGAGCGAGGTGGCAGATCGACTTGGCGTGGTGTGTGCACGGCTCTGGCAGGCCGCTCACTGTCATGTACTTATCACCCACTGTTTCCACCTGTAGGGAAGAAAAGCATTTTGCCATTCGTCACGAGTGATGCCATAACCTGTTTTATTTTACCGTACTATCATGTCATGTCAAAAATCATCTGTTCCCACTGCGCTGCTGCAACGGGGAGTTTTCTTGAATGCACCCGTGCTGCTAAAAATAAACTGAAACACCCTGAGATATACACCTAAACACTTACATCAGCTTTAAGACATCCAGGGCCTCTGTGAGCCCCGCTAAAACCCCAGGACCACCAAGCCATTCAGCTCGAAGAGTAAATATTACTTCTTTTGGTGACCCAGTGCCTGTAGCCGATCCCTTGGAAGTGCCGAGGTCTGTTTGACTTCTTAAAGTGCATTCTTGTCTGAAAGCCTGGAGTGTAAATCTGCTGCACGAGGCCCATAAAACGCTGCAGTCCCTCTGTAAAACTACAGCGTGTTTGGGAGTTGGTGCTACTCTTCTTATGGGGAAAAACTCAAGTCAGTTGATATAAATCCTCTCTGACTTTGTGTGTGCATTATTGCATAACATTATTCACCAGAGAGTCAGGGAGCTTCTCTTTATGCAGCAAAGCTGGAGAACCTGCTTAGAACAGGGTAGTTAAAAGTACTTGAAAATGAATTTCTGATAATAGATTTCTAGTCTCCACTTTGATCGTTATCACTTTATATTTACAACTATCATGGTACAGTTCTTTCCTCCAACCTTGTATACGTAGGGGTTCTTGCGAGAGTCCGTCAAGATGTCAAAACGTGTGTAAACATCGTTGAGCAGGTTGACTATCTTGATGGCTCCCTCGGCCGAGGCGTGCTTGCTGCAGAAGGCGTTAAATCCCACAATGCCACTGAAGAGGACTGTCAGGTTGTCGTAGCGTTTCGCCGGGACGGGCCGCTTGTGTCGCAGCTCGTTGGCAACAGATGGCGGCAGGACGGAGTAGAGCAATCTAAAAAGGGTTGGGAGAGAAATAAACACGTTTTGAGTCAAAGCGTAGTTGTGGTTAACTCGAGCAGCAGAGCTAACGGGACCGGGGTCGCCAGACTGAAGTCCATCCATTGGACCGGCATTTTAAAAGCTCACCCACCACCTTTTGGTCATTTTGCTATGTAAGCTTCTCTCAGATGGGAGGGTGGTGGTGTTTCTATGGTAACAGGTTAGATCATGGCTGCCTGTTAAAAGCAAAAATTCCTTCCATGATGCATCATAATTTGAAGACACACGAAACATACAGAAATCTATATATGTTTATATAGAGTATGTTGTTTACCCAGGAGAAAGGGCTAAACGTGTTCATCTGTCACGTCTTTAACAACTCATACATAAAGAGTAATTCCTCTTGTGAGGTAAACAGCGGCAATAACAGCATAAATATACGTTTTCATGATCAGGCAACATATTGTCATGAAGCTCTGAAAAGGCAACGACAGACCAGCAACAGTTCTCTTAAATATTTAGAGAGAAACCCTGAATTCTATTCAACGTTCGGTGCCCGAAGCACTCGGAGACCAGAGGTGAGAGTGATAATAATATAGGGATCTATTAAGAGAGTGGAAGATAGGGCTGCTACTGTACAGCAGTCTTCATAAAAACCACGGTCTACCTCCGTGCTCCTCTCCAGCTGTTACCCACTGCTCTGCCAAATTACTATGACAGGACGTTTTTTTAGTCAAAGCTAACTGAGCGTCTTCTCCGTAACAGGGACTGAAGAGTCGTTTGACTAATAAACGGATAATTAAAGTCATAATTAGTTATACGTAATTATGTCACTTATTAAAATACGGCAAAATTAGAATGTAAAAAATCTAGATTACAGAGAGTCATGTTTCCTAATCGGGGGATCAGGAACAGAAATCACAACAGAAATCTAAGGGGTCACAGGTTAATTACAACTTAAGCACAAAAAAAAGAAAACATACATATTTTTTGCTACATAGCAGTTTGCCATTTCTCTCATCTACATCTTTTACCTCTTAAACCTTAGATGCTTTTTCCTCTTCCGGTCTCTTCAAAATGTAAAACCATCTGAGAAGCCAACTAGAATTACCGCCTAACGGTTGTATGTCTCATCCGCAAGGCTTCAACATTCTTATCAAATTTTTATGGCTCTCATTTGTGGTTCTAAACTTTGTGCTCCGGACGATGTTTGATTATAAGATTTACTGCTCAGGAAGATGTGTTTGTTTGAATTAAATCCACAATACAAAGCATCACTTCCTCTCTAGTGGCAGAAGTTCCCTTGGGATTCTTCTGGCAGCTCTGGTGACATCTTTAATGTTGACTTTCAATTCAATCTCTCAGGACATTATGAAGTCACCGTGAATATGACCTTTGACAAATTCCTATTAGAAATATTTGTCTGAAAGTTAGTCTGAATTATTGTGCATTCATGGGTGAGGGCCAAAAGTGTGTTTTGTGAGGTCACAGTGACCTTGACTTTTGACCACCAAAATTCAATCAGTTCATCCTCGACTCCAAGTGATGCCAGTGTTTGTGCCTAATGTACGAAAATTCGTTTCTGGGCGTTCCTGAGATATCACATTCACCCGAATACATTAAAAACATTCTTCCTCACAGGTCACAAATATGAAATGCCACAGTTTGAGTGGGTCAAAAAAAATGTTCCTTAATGTTTGTTTACAGCTTACATTTCTAAGATTGGGTCAAATAAATATCTTGCAGGTTTCAGGGTAATTTCTTGAGGCCAAGTTAAAAACCAAAAAGAAAGCATACTGTATCTATAAAAAAACAGTCAAACCTGTCTGTCTTCTTCTTCTCGTCCTCCAGGGCCCGGAGTGTGTGCTGCAGACGATCCGTCAAGATTTCCAGCTCTTGGGTCAGTTTGTACTCCTCGCGAAACTGCTCGCCCAGCAGCACCAGGTCCCGCGTGGCGTCGTGCAACGGGATGTCGCTCAGGTACAGACCCCTTCGTGTAAGATCATCCAGGTTCATGACACTAACCACAAGGATAAGAGGACAGATGAACAAAGAGTGGGACAAAAAAAGTGAAATGCCCTTATAATTTTCAAATGTCTTATTTGTGTCTGTGGAAGCAGGAAAAAACTGCAGACGTGTTTCTTTTTCTTGCTCATTTTAAAAGGGAGCAGTAATTAAACAGAGCATATTGTATGAACCACTGGCAGTGAGATCATCGTCTTGCTCTCAGGGTTGATCTGACTGGCTCTAGATAAATGTTCCTCTTGTGGGGTGAGGTCAGACACTGTCCTGTACGAGACCTGTCTTGCTTCTCTGTTTCAGCGGCAACCTTTTTTGAAAACACTGATCTTCTCCTCAGTGAAGTGTTTTCGATCTACGAGGACGAGATCTCTTAAACCCTGCTCTCCTGCATCCGATGTTTCACTAGAAATCTCTGTTTGGTTACATTCAGGCCACAGAGGCTAATGGGGGTCAGCGCAGAAGAACCAATGTTATTACCAGCTCACAGGTCTCTCTGTTTCTAGGTCAGGTTGTATTCTCTCGCCATGTACACACACATATGTTTGTTTATTAAAGCAAAATTTAAAAAAAGAACACGGGAGCTTAATTGCTTACATGAATCAAATAAATAACCTCCTTGCCCTACAGTTTATCAATAATTTTCTTTTCTGTACATGAGCAGAATACGGTGAACAATTTATTTTGAAAGACACTTTCATTACAAAAAGTATTATAAATAACTATAAATAAAAGAAAAAACACAAATACAACTTATTGTATAGAACTTGAATAAATAAAATATTTTTTAGTTGGTTTTTTTTTACGTAAAATGTGGAGATTTCGTTTATGCATTGTACATATTTTGTTTTTATCGGTGCATATTTGCAAACATGAACAGGCTCAAATATTTATTATCTTATTCCTCTGTCCAATAGACCTTTATTTCTGTCAAAATACTTTTAATGGGACATGCCACCAATTTTTTAACACAGCTCAGTTCACTCTGTCACTACAACACCTTATTCCGTGACAACAGTTGGATAATTTGTTCCGCTGCTCAGTGATTCGTTTCTTCACTACAATGAACATGAGCACTACTGTTCACTTTGAGTCAATCCCACCTAAAACCACCCTGCTGCTGTAAACGTGTGTGTGTGTGTGTGTGTCTGTGTGTGTGTGTGTGATATTAGTTTTTAATTTCTAATTAGGTTTTCATAGTGTTAAGCGGTGGAAAACATTTGACACTGTGTTAAAGGGAGTAGTCTGAATAATTAGATGTAAAAATTGAGAAAATAAATTGCTCTTATATTAATGGGTTGAGATGGAAAAAAAAGTGTGTTGGAGAAGATTGAAATGTTAATGTTATGTGTCTATGGGATAGATTAGATTTCTTGTTATTTTTGTACAAATTAAGGGCAAAAATATATTGTGAATAGTATTTAAAAAAAATAACATACTATGTGATGTTATGGTGACATATGAGTCACATTTATTTTGAAGGACTTTATAGCTCGCACTGTTCTGTACCTCAAATGTGTAAACATGTTCAAGAAATTGAGTAATTTTCCCCCAAAAAAAGAAAACTACAGTGTCCAGATAAATACCTGACTTTTTTTAAAAATGCAAGTACATATTTGTGACCCTTTTTTAAAGACTGTCGTCTTCAGTAGTGCTGAGATAAAGACTTCAGTGGTAATGACATAAAATTGGACAAAAGCAAACTGTTGAGGCATTTGAGCAGGTGTAGAAAAGTGGTCTATAACTATACTATCACTAGAGTCTTGGTCTCCTAAACATAGAAGAGCAATGGCTTTACTCAACAATTTAAGTAAAGCCATTGGATTTTACAACTTTTATCTTTATCATACATTTTGATTTTCCTCTTTCAGTTCTGGTTTGTGTGTTCACTTCTTTGCTTCTGTCAGGACACGGGGCACCGTGGGTTTACCTGGGTGAGCAAAGGAAAAGGATGTTCTCTGCCTCTGGCAAGTAAATCATCTGTCCTTTCAATCTCAGACAGCTGATCTCCACCCCCGTCAGCTCGTCCTCGTTCTCTACTGTCTCCACGTTCAGCAGGCCCTCCTGCCGGGATTAGATCACAGTTATGAATAATTCATTAAAAGTTCTCCTCTAAATCTGGGCACCAGTTCAGCTCACCCTTTATTTTTTGTACTTTTTTTTTTTTAATGCTTTAAGAGTTATATGCATCAGTCACCACAAGGGAGCATTGGTTCAGAATTTATGTGTAACTTTTTGTGGTAGTGCTCGGAGACAAATCTCCTTTACGAGTACGAGCTACATTTTCACAGCATTGCAGTCAATATGTTAAAACAGACACATTCGCGGTCCCATGAGCACACACAAGTACACAAGTTCAACTGTTTTCTATTCTTCATGTATTTCTCCCAGCAGAGTTTCTGTCTAATTTCTCCCTGAGCTCTGTGAGCCACATGACTAAAATTCGGATCCTGGCACTCTTTGTTCCGTGCAGAAATGTCAACATGAAATTGTACTTTGTTAATTAATTTCTTTGATTAATTTTTCACATGCTCAGCAATCTCCTCATGCAAACAATTTCATCCTCGTTAACAGCATTGATGAAAGCCACAGAATCAAAATATTATGCTGCTTCTAAAAATATCAGTGAGCTCATCAATATTAATAAATAAGAATATAAAAACATTCTGTCATATGCAATGAGGCCATGTTTTTGATCATTTTTGACTTGGGATTGTTTTAGGGATTTTTGCCTCCTAGCAAACTATTGAAAACATAACTTAAAGACTGATGTGATGTGATCGACACTATAGGACATGTCACACTGTACCTTGCTTCGCAGAACGAACACAGTGTTGATGTGGGAAAGGATGCCATGAAAACTGAAGTCGATGTGAGGACGGACCAAAGAGAAGACTGAAGGAAGGATACACGATCCCGGGTGAAGCTGGGAAATGCAATAAAAACATGCAAATTATATTAGAATTAATCTTAATGTTTGTTTTCTGTGTAATTATTTCTTGCAACACTGCGCAGGTAAAATGTGCAGTCGATTCCTCAGTTTGAGACAAACGCAGGTCTTACAGAGACATAATCAAGAGCTGACTTTATCAATTAATATTTGCTGCATGTAGAACAGACTTCATGTGTGACTGAATTGGGAATGTGCACCTGTGGTAGGACTCGATAAATGGCATTCCCGCACTGCGTGAGCATCAGGTCCTTGTCGAACATGAGGTGGAACGGGAAGGCTTTGCAGAACGTGTACGGACTGATCCGAGTCTCCTGCGTGCCGTTCTCCTCGAAGCCGTCCAGATCCTCGTAGAACGCCTCCTCCTCGGAATCCTTCTCCTCAATGAGGAATTTGATGTGGTCGCACTCCTCACTTTTCGGTTGGATCATCTGCGTAACACAAAGTTAAATCATTGATTGAATTGTGATGTCGCAATAATTAAGTTCAAATTAAGTGAAACTTGCCTGCAGTATATTATTGTGGCAGTATATATTTCACCTTTGCAAAATTGGTGTCATTGGTATTATCATATAAATATTATTATGAATCTGTAGTCTCTGATACTTAAATTTGGAGGGTAAAAAAAAAATTATTCTGTGGGTTTATGGGCATAAGGCATGCTGACGTCAAGCTGCTGTCTCTGCACCCTGTTGCCACAGCAACAGTGGCTAATACTGCCAGAAATTGGGTGTCACATTTGGAGCGTCTGCCATTTTCTGTTCTTTCATTACACAAACAATTGCTGAAAAATATTAGCCTGTCTGCACAATATGATTAGGTTTGGGAGAGAAAACCCCAAAGTACAATACACGTCTGAGGAGAATAACAAACCGCAGTTATTAGAGTCGATTAGACCGTTTTTGGGGGGCTGAATGTGAACATACAAATAATAATACCAGTGACAGGTCATGGTCTTGCTGTTACAATATTTTTTAGTTTAGATAAAAATAAGATTAGTGTGGTCAGGTAGTAAACAAAATGAAAAAATGGCCTTATCTCATAAACATGTTGTTTATGACCAATGAAAATTGAGTTTAAATAAAACCACAAAATAAAAATACTCCCCGACATCTTAAAGCTAGAGAGTCTATAACTTAGATCTAAAAATATCCTCTGACTCATGGAGGATATGCCAAAAACTCGCTGCCGACCTGCAGCGCTGCTCTGTTCCCGATTTAGATATTTTGAAACTTTCTGTTGTTTAATCTGCACATTATAACCATTTCAATCATATTCCGAGACACAGATTTACACACACAGGCCTCATTGGATGTTGAAACACAAGTTGAAGAGGAACTTGACGGGAAGTCATCTTCATTCATCACCCGCAGCAGAAGGAGCAATTAGAGCTGTGAGCTCACTGTGCACAAAAAGGGAATGAAAACAGCAAAGCGGACCTTCATCTCTATCTCTGTTCCGTGGATTTGTTGAGCGACGGTTTTAATGATGCCAATCACAATGTCTTGCAGGCCCTCTCTCTCCGAGTAGTAGTGCAGAATCAGATTGGTTCCCTTCTCGGCGTCGGTGCAGCGAAACGAGGGAGCTCTCATGCCGGGATAAATGGTACCCAGGTGGTCATGTAGAGCATCCAAATTCTGAAAATTCAGTTTGAAGATTAAAAAATGCAACATTTTTAAATTGCAGCACATTCAATTAATGTTTTTTTATGTTCAAAATGGAAGCAGTAGAGGGTGAAATATCCGGACTTTTAGTTCCTTGTATAAAACCCTGAAACCTACAATTCCCATAAACCAACACCTTTAATTTGACCCTCCTGGCCAGTTAATTCTTACTTGTTTGAAACACCACACCTCTAGTTTAATAACACAGGCTTCTGTCACATTTCGATGACCCTGATGACATCACTATGACATCATCACAGGTCATTTTGCTCCTCCAGAGCCAAATTACACAACAACAAAAAATCTGGTGTATGGAGTTATAAAAGATCTCAGTAGCCCACTCATGGCAACTGAAGCATAACACAACGCAGATCTCCAACCCAATTATCATCCCTTGCATTGTGGGTAGTGTACTCTCCAGGTTTCGTCAGAGGTATTATGATGCATAAAATAAAAAGGGACAATATCTCTGCTTCTGCTGCATCCATTTTGATCTTTTTCTAAAATGTCCATTGTGAGTCTGAGTGGTGAAAAGTGCAGTTTACAAATGATTACAGTTATTTTTACCATCCTGCTCTCCTACAGGCAAAGATGAGAGAGCCTACCTGCAGGAATTCACGAACATTTGATCCTAACACTCGCAAGATGGTGTCATATCCCGACTCTTGGCAAAATTCAAAAAACATCTTCCCAAACATCTGCAGGATGTCTCCCGCATCGATCTCTGAAACAAAACAGAGCTTGTTAATATCTCAGCCTGTAATCGTGTCTTCACCTTTCGTAGCATTATATCATACACAGTACAATGTTGTCCATTTAAAGTAGTTGAAATCACTTACTGAGAACTTTACTCGCAGCGGCTACGAGATCGTACGTTTTGGCATCTTCATATATAATCCTAACAAGGAACTGCCCCTCGATATCGAGCTGAGCCTCCCTCCTGAAAACAAAGTGAACCTGTTACTCAACTACGGCAAATGTTACAGCACAAGTAAACAGTGACTGTCATTGTGATGGCAAATCGTTCTGGCAAACCAACTCCTGACTTGGTGCATAATTTACAGAGGCACTGTCAGTAACAATTGTTGAGTATGTGTGGCCAGTCAGATATGTTGTTTCAAAACTACACTGTAAAACAGGTATAGACAATCAGGTTTAGATCTCCCACAGATCCGCTGGTGAGCGCTGCGAGCACAGAGCAAACTGTGCTATTTATACATTTGACAATCCAATAAAAAGGGGAAGAAAGAAATGTCAGAAATCTTAATGAGGGTCTGATTACTACTGTTTAACTGAGAAAACAGAAATGATTTACAGGCCTGACCGGCATGCGCCGTTTTATAAGAAAACCTGTAACAGCTGGAAAAACATGCCAGGCCTTGAAAGGTTTTGGAAAGAAAATAAGAATTCATGTTCAAATCACTCGGGCCATAAAGTCTGAAAAAGACCAAACATGATCAATTGCGCGTTAAATAACAACGAGTTACATTTGGAGATGCTGCACAGCAGTGTAGTTTTTTGTGGTGGTGGCCGGAGAATGACCACATTGAAAACATTTACACAAGGCAGCTGCTGCTGTGTTTTCCTCCTTTCTTTTCTGGGCAGGGTCGAGTTGGGGGCAGTTGTAAGACTACAGATGAAAAATAAACTTACACAGAGCCAAATGTTTTAACATTTTAACTGTAGATGCTCCATCAGGGTAATTTCTTTTAAATATTTGACCTTATAATTAGCTGAAAACCACAAAAATATCTCCAAAAGTAAACTTTTCATGAGCTAAGAAAAGCTTTGTGACAAATGCATTGCTATATAACAATATGATGCTAATTTAACCTTTTAAACTAATGTATCAACCCATGAGGGAACACATAGAGTAGTCTGAGAGTTTATAAGAACAAACATGGTTTTCACTGAACAGCTGCACAGTGGTAGAAAGCAATTTAGTGAATTTACTCAAGTACTCCTACAACTTTGAAGTACTTTACTTGAGTAATTTTATTCATGTTATTTTGTACCTGTGCTATATTTCAAAAGGAAATATTCAACTTTTTCATTCCACTACATTTATTTGACAACAGTCTAAAAACACTGGTTGATACTCTTTTTTTTTTACATACAATGCAAGTATATCATATGTTGTATAATATGATATACTGTTATTCATGAAACCAGACATGATATAAAGCCATGGAAGTTATTTCCAACACGGCCAGCTAAACTCTTAATGCATGAGTAACAATAATCAAATAATGAAAATACACACAGGGCCCTGTTTCCTATACGAGGACTTATACTAAAAATATTCTAAAGCATATTTCACTGATCATTAGGGCTGCAACTAACGATTATTTTAATTATGGATTAATCTGGAGATTATTTTCTCTATGAATTGATTAGTTGTTTGGTCCATAAAGTGTCATAAAATGGTGAACAATGTCCATTGTGTTCTTCAGACCCCCAAGATGATGTTTTGTTTTGTCCACACACCAAAGATATTCAGGTTTACTGTCACAGAGGAGCAAAGAAACCAGAAAATATTAATATTTAAGAAGCTGAAATCAGAGAATTTTGACTTTTTTTCCTTGAACCGGTGAATCTATTATCAAAATAGCTGCCGATTAATTTAGTTATAGTCGATTACCTGTTGCAGCTCTACTGATCCTAATTGCATATTATTCATTTGAATACAGGAGGACTTCTCTTTTCAAATTGTTACACCTCAAGGGATCTGAATGTGTCTGTTACCAATGCAGCCTCATGATCAGCATCAGATAAATGTATCTTTCTACAACCGTTGGGAGGGATTGACTCAAAGTGATGTCATTTGACATGTCCTTTGTCAATCTGGGTGTCAGTGTGAGCCTGCAGAGAAGGAAGGTGAATCAGTACAGTGAGTTGACAGTGAGCTACAGTAGCTGTACAGTAGGCCTGTCTCACATCCCGGTTGTGGTCTGGTTTGTTGTGGCCACAGTCTCTTTAACCTCTCATACCAACCGACGGCACCGGGCCGTTCAAAGAAACACATTGATGCACAAACTCACTTGATGTCTTCCCACACTTCCGGCCCATAATTCCTCAGGACGAGCAGCTCCAAGGCGTGATTCACAAACCCATACTGTGAACAAACACGAGCAAGCGTGGATGTGTTTAATGCTGACGCACACACACACACACACACACACACACACATTCGGTATTTACAAATGCTTATAATAAATCCGCCTGCAGATGTATTTCACCTGTTAATACGCAGCACGCTGACAGTATACAAAATATTGTGTAACACCAACATAGTGGTCCACTAACAGGAAATGTCAGATGCATCGCGTCGCGCATCAAACAGGCAGGATACAAATTACAAATATATACAGTACACAAACTAGTTACGCACCATGACGACAGCTGCTCCGCTTGTCTCCTTATTTTCAAGCAAACACCGTTGGATCTGACACAACCTTCATCGTTTGGTACAGATGCTGTGAGTGTTTCTTCTGCGTCCACTCCTCCTGCTGCTGCTGCTGCTGCCGCTGCTTCCTCAGCTGGTGACCGACAGCGAGTCTGGCCAATGGGAGATCAGGGAAGGTGTTACGTAAGTCCCCCTTCACCAATGAGGACGGAGTTGCCGTTGTCAAACTCACGCTGGTGAACCTGAGATTTCTGCAGGCACATAACTGTGACTATGAGAAGAAGAAGCAGATCCAACACCGTTGGATCTGCTTCTTCTCATTTTTAAAAAATGTTGCAGTCATTTTTTTTTTTAAAGTGACTGGAGAGTAGACTTTTTTTTAAAAGGCACAATTATATGTTCCCATCATTTGAGGGATTAAATCAATAAAACAATGTAAAACTACCCCCCCCCCCTATTTTTAAATAAATAAAACTCCCGCTTGCAATTTTTAAATTTTATTTATTTATTTATATTTATATTTTTACAAAGTGAAATTATCTGATAAAAGTGAAAGTATGTACTTAAAGTATCAAAAGTTCAAAAGACAATTATATTATAATAAAATATAAATGCCTACTTTATTTTTGTATTATTATTGTTATTGATGCTATATGGTCTAGCAATTTGGTGTCATAGTGAATAAAGGGAGCTAATCCAATTTTATATTTAACTAATTTATACGCTTGATGTTTAGTTCAATCATTAACTTTGCTTCGTAGCCCATTTGTTTTATTTTTAACGTAAACACTCTAGTCACCAGTAACTACTGTAAAAATAATGAATAGAATTTTTTACTCTGTAAAAGTATAAATTGTAAATTCATGGGTATGCACATAACTTGGTAGCATACTTGGTTACTTTCCACCATTGCATATTTTATCATAACATGTGTAAATAGCATTTACACAATATCATTTTTTTTGTAGAATATTCTAATCTATTCACTGTAGAGCCAGTCACTTATGTCTGTTAATGTCAATATTTATTGCGCTTTGATTACATGACACAGTATTGATTAAAGCACATCATTATGAGTGATAGAACATTCATTGTATTTTTCTTGTGTCGTATTTCCTCTATATGGGAAAGGAGTGATTTGAAGCTCACGTAATAAATAGTATAAATATGTGTACAGTGGAAAAAAAGTAAAAATACCTTACTAAAATTGGATCGTGGAATGCTTCACTGTATGTCTAACAAATGGAAGATTAAAAATATATACTGAGTTATACCTCTGGAAGAAGTTATTGTCACGTAAATTCATAGTGAACCATATCACATAAAAAGAAAGCTGGTAAAATGAACCCCAAAAAAGACAGCTTGACACTGTTAAAATCTCTGATCCTGCCCATATAGTTCCCATAAGGCACCTCAATTTACTCTGCATTACTTCATTTGATACTAAATCTTTAAATAATGGTAATATTTGCTTCAGCTCTTCCAATCTTTTCTACTGAAGCACACAAAGCCAGTTTAGTTTTAATCGTGATTTCTCCTGCCGTCCCAGCAGGCCACGGAGCCTTTCGCTGGACAGAAGTGAATGGACTAGTCAGATACTGACAGACAACAATCTTGAAAAAAATAAACACTCTGTTTAACATCACATTGAGAATCAACATCCAGAAAGTATTTCTGAATCATAACTACATTATGCAAGATGATATATTCACATTTCTTCACAGATCTCCAAATCAAAGAAAGCCGACTCAATCTAAATGTAGTATGCCATTTTATACCACTAAAACTGTTTTTGTTTTTCTTATCATCTCATAAACTTTTATTGATCGTCTGTGGTAGGTGCCTTGGAAACAATTGGAGAGATGACTCATTCTGGAAGAAAAATTGAGGAAGTGAGCGATTCTCTCCACTACTTCACAGACAGGTAATTTTACACAGACAAGACTCAGGTTTGAAGGCAAACTGATATCTCTGTAATCAAGCAGCTGTATGGGTTTGACTAATAGACAATATCATTAATATCTAAACAACCAAAAACATGGTGTTTGCACTGTGTTCACAAAACGCGCTTACATATAGCGATATCTAATATTTCTGGGCTGTGCTGCAGCTTGACGTCACTTCAGAGTCAGTTTCGAAGGAGGCCTCCAAAAAGTAACAAACACCAGGGATGTCCTCTGGGAAGTCGTCCGGAAGCTCCTGTCGGCTCCTTGGAACAAAGACAAACTCTGGACGATCCTTCAGCAATCTGGGACAAAGAGCACACAAAAGAAACATGAATTTTAAAAAAAAACGAGGCAAATCATTTCAAACAAGAAGAAACGAAGTCGTATTATCATTATTACTATTATTCTCTCACCCATCATCACCTTTGGAACCAAATGAAAATCAGTCATCTGTTTATATCATGTGGTTGACATTGACTTGTCTTTGAGTCTGACAGTCAGACCATGTGTTTTGAGAGAGCAATGTAGAAGCATTCCAACTTTGATGATGATAATAATTATAAAACTGCAACAATAACTTGTATTTGCAGAGTAAATTCACCTGTGGGTTGTAGGGCTGATATTGATTTTTCTAGGTTGGCTGCAGGATTCAAACTTGTTGGCCAACGTAACATTGTTGCCAAAAAGGCAGTAGCGTGGCATCCTCACCCCAACTACACCAGCCAGAATTGAACCGGTGTGAAGACCAATACGCATCTGGAAAAAAAAACATTCATCACTAATCTGGCTTCTGCTTGTCCTTTAATAATCAACAGAAATGGATCAAAGTCTCTTGTGGTGTATGTGTGTTCCGTTGGTATTGGTGTCAATTATCCTGTTTTACATATTTTTTAAAAATGAATTTAAATGATGGCCATGTCCCATATTGTTCTCAGTGCCAACCAATCTCGTAAATAGTCAAAATTCAACAATGAATTGATCCTTCAAACAAGACAAACACATAAACACTGCCTTGCTGCGGAAAATACTCACCAGCATGCCAAATCTGCAGTTGAAAATAGTCCTCCACTAATACATAATTTACTCCTGGTTAAAGGTATCCTGCAGAGCTTTTGACCGCTAGTAGCAGGGCTTTTATGACTGGGTCCCCATTTTATTTGTATTGTGCATGTGGACACACTCACACTTTGGTTTTTTTTTACAATTTATGACAGTGCCTCGTAAATACATTCATTTCTATAGTATATGCCATAACATTTAGCCAGACACTGCATCGAATGGAACATTCCAGGTCTCTTCTGCACAATTCTGTATATATTTCAGATTTCTAAATAATTCACACTGGACACTGGAAATTGTAAAACAAATCAACCAATGCTTCAAAATAAGAAATACCATCCATCAAAAACATAACTACTTCATAAGGAAGGATCTGGGGATGTCTTTAAACTTTAAAAACACTTAATTGACTTGCATTCATACAAATTAGTATAAAAAATATTGTCATTTCAGATGAGACATTTCTTTTTTGAATAAAAGGTCTAAATATCAAACTCTATTTGATCGTTGAGGTTAGACAGGCTTGTTGAATGAGGAGTATTAGTGTATGTACTGCAGTACTTGACCCTCACCTGTATTGGGTCTCCTGTTGGTGTCATAACCTCATCTGAAAGCTCCATCATCATTAAGGCCATGAGTGCAATTTGGACAGCGTGAGTCTCACTCTCCCTGTGTAAGCCACCGGCCACACAATACGCATCACCAATGGTCTCCACCTAAACACAGTGGATGAATAATTAAAATAACCTTTAACCTTGCAACTGAGACAGAATAAAGAAGCTATTTTTGCCACCCTCCACCCAAAGTCACATTAATCTGAGATCATATTGAGCTAATCTTATTTACACAAGGAGTTAAAACTGTTTAAAATATGTACCATACCATGAAGACAGTGAAACTTTAACAGAATAATAAATCGGAGGTGTATAATCATCAAATTCTCTTTGGCTAAGAACCTGACTTGCTCTTCATTTTGCAGATAAGACAGGGGGCAAGAAGAAAAGGAATAATAAAACTTCATATTCTAATTCTAATAGTACTTGATCCCTGGCCTTATTAAAAAGTCCAGAAACGTATTGTGTTCCTCTTCTTCGTCTTTGCACATGTAAATCTGGACTGCGGAGCACTCTGGAGCTATGTGGCAGAGACAGCTACGAGACAAAGTGAAACTATTTTTAGGTTCGTACACGTGGAGTGGAAACAGGGTCCTGAAGGAACCCCTGACTTCCTAGTGTTTTACGAGATATTTGTCAAACATGTTGCTCTGTCTGTTATGCCTCTGTGACACTTTGATTACATTATCCAACCTCCCTGTAGATTAACAACCTCTGGCAGACACTATGGAAGGTGACTGATTTAGAGTCGGCCCTTTCAGCTCTTTCAAATTTCTATTGTTTGCTTGAAAGAAATTGCTTAAAAAATTCTACTCTGTGAAAGCTATTTGACCTAACCTTATGCTAGTCCCTGACATTGTAAATACTCTTTCAGTCAAAAGAAAGAATCTGTCACTCTAGTTTAAAGGTTTTATGCCAGGCGGCAATTGGCACCTAACTGGACACAACACACAAACACTGTACACACACCCTCAAAAATGCCCTGATTTGTTAAATGAAGTGAAACCGTCTGCTGCCCACAGTGGAGCTGTCAAACCCGAAACTTAATTTTTCTATAGACTATGGGCCACACACAGCACAATACATCATGGCTATGTTAACAATACTAGACGTGCTAACTCACCGAGCATACAGTAGCACACTCTTTGAAGGCCTGCAGGTGGCTATAGCGGAGGCTCAAGAGTAAGTGCGGCCCTGAAATAAGTTTTAAAATCACACAGAGGCTCTAACGGTTGACCAGTCTGCATACCAGCTAAATTCATTTCTCGGTTCAATCCCCTGTACACAGGTTAACTTTACAGAGCCATAGCTACCATTGAGGATACTGAGGTCATGTAATCTGTAAGAGTTTGGCTAATATATTTTACCTAAATATCTCAAAATGGGACTTCCTTAGGCAAAATGTAGGGAGATAAATTGTGCATAACACACAATGGAACCAATAAAATAATGTATAAAATGTGAAATGTTGCCTTTTTAAATACATTGTTCTTCAAGATCTTAAGAACTGACTGTCAAAGAACTCTGCATTTTTCAACCTAAATTGTTAAAAATCCAATATGCACTTAGAGTATGTTCCATTAACCTACCTTATAAACATCAAGCTCTCCACACTGGTGGTCAAACCTGGTGTACAACTCATTAAGCATGGTGATCACTTGCATCGGGGTACAACGAGAGCAAACAGCTGTGAAGCCCACAATGTCAGAGAAGAGCATGGTAACCCTGTCAAACTTCTTGGCCTGGACCGTTTGTCCCTGCCACAGCTGCTGCGCCACAGTGCCGGGGAAGATGGAGAAGAGGAGGTCCACTGTCTTCCGCTTCTCCTCTTCCAGTGCTTGGTGAGCATACTCCAAGGCCGCCTTGGCTTTCCCCAGACGCTTCTTCAGACCGTCCTGGGCTTTGGCCTGTTCGCCCACCAGAACTACATCACGCAGTGCGTTATGGATGGGGATGTCTGACAGGTACAGGCCGCGGCCTGTTAGCTCCTCCAGCTTGTCCACACATGGTGAGCCCAGGAACAAGATGACATTGGACTCTGAAACGTAGATCATCTGACCTTTAAGGTCCATGAGCTGAAAGGAAAAGATCATATGATGAGAAAAGTCCATTCACTGGAATAAGGGCCTCACTGTCTGACTTTGTTTTGTTTTTTTAAAGAAGATAGATTAGGATTACTGCAGTTTATAACCACGTTCTGCAGCCTTGTTATTTTAACTAGACATTTCCCATATAACTAATGTTTTTTCTTTCTGTGGCATCTGTGCATTTCAAAATAAGCAATGTATACATACATAAACTCCCTCGAGACTTACAGAATAGAAATCTAAACAGAGAAAAGTAAAGCAAACGTTCCATTTTCATGTAATTTGTGAAGCAGCAGCTGTATGCAGCTGTGTGTCATCCACAGTAAACATAACCAATGGTTTATTTGTGTTCCAGTGAACACAAATTCAAAAAACAAATCAAAACAGAAAAGTCCCATCCAACTCAAGATTAGTATTAGTCACAGTAATAGTGTGGCTCTCTAGCAATGTTGGTTGGTCAGGGTCACAATTTTCAATAGTTATTGGATGGATTGCCAGGACATTTAAAACTGATATTCATGGTTCTCAGAGGATGTATCCTGGTGACATTTTTTTCTGATCAGCTGACAGTTCATCTAGCAGCATCTGCAGATCAAGCATTTTTTACCTTCTGAGATATATGCCATTGTTTGATATTTTAGTCCATTTCTCAGGAAATGATTTATGAATCTTTTTGTAAGAAACAGACTGTATACAAAAATGGACATAGTCACTGGGTTTAAAATTATGCCAATCACCAGCAGAGGGCCAATCCCTGGTGGCAAAAAGAAGTCAGTTTCTACAGAAGTTAATGAGAAAATGACTCTACTATACAATTGATGTATAGCGTCAGTAAACATTTTCCTGAGTTCATAGTCTCAATCACAAGTTTCACTAGTCTTCTTCAATACAGAATTATGTTCATTTTTGGAAATTGTGGTCTCATTTAGAGTAAAATACACAACAAAGCACCATAGTGTGGATACAAATTGATTGACAGCTGGTTCATCTAATCGGTACATGGTTGCAGGTGTAGGTGGGCGCGCAGTGGATGAGCTCTCAGTCAGACCCATCCCCAATCCAACATCCAGTTTCAAAAGAACCAGCATGGAAATTGTTAAAAATTAGAAACTCAGCTTCAAAATGGCAAACCAACGTGTGATGTCTCGGTGCAAAAGCATTTAAAGTTATTTTGTTTGTTTGTTTTTTACTCTCACTGCCATTATTATATCCACTTGATCAATATGTTTAAGAGTTTGTTCATATCGACGCCTGACAAAGCCGAAACCAGACCCTTACTTTTTAACAGTAGGTACAGTACATGGGGAAAAAATACATATACATCTACAGACGCAGTTTTCAAATTCTAACATAAATAATGTGGAATGTACCACGTTGCCATTTAACTCATGTTTGTGCATAGTGGACTTGCTAACAGAATAATGCATCATCAAGCGCAGATGGAAGAGACACTTGCTTTCGCCTCACCCACTTCCTGATTTGTACCTGTTTTAACTGGACTCTGTAAAGGTACTCCAGGTACTGTGTTATAACAAGTGGCAGCATCTCTGACTGAATGTCATTGGTCATTACTCCACTTTCATGTTTACTCACTAGTACGTTTTTTTCTTTTCTTGTCATGGTGACCAATTGCAGTGCACCCTTATATAAATAGCACAAGCTTGGCTGTGCCTTTGATGAGTAAAATGGTTTGACATTTGCTTCTGATCTCTGCTGGGGGTATAATGTTGATCTCTACCTCAGGCCAAGTACACCCCTAATAAGCCAGACTCCTTATAATCAGACTGATCCCCCCGTCTTATTTGATTTAATATTAAGACATTGACTGAAGACCTTTTGTGCCTCATTATTCAGGGACGTCACTTTTGAATCTCACAGATACTGTATGTCGACATACCTTCCCTGTGTTATCTGTGGTTCCATGCTTGATCCGAATGATAAACTGGGTGTTTAGCATGGTCAGAATACCCTGGAAGGTACATTTGATCTGGGGAGAGACAATACAGAAATGTTCCTGGAAAGTAGCAGACCGCCTCAGTCCATCCTTTCTGCTCAGTCTCTTCCTGAGCCCGTGTCCTATTTGAACCAGGACCAAGTCCTGGTCCAGGATCAGATGGAACGGGAAAATGGTGGAGAACAGCGTGGTAGGAAGAGTCCCAGCTGAGGTAGCCCGCAGCGGACTGGGGCTCAGATTTTTAGCATCCTTGACAACAACTGTGTACAGAAGGCTGGGCTGCGGGCTGGACTGCAAGATGCTGTCTTTAGCACTGGGGGGGTCCATCAACACATCCACAGTGGTGTGATACAGCAGGCGGGCAGCAGCTTTGATGACTCCAGGGAAAAAAAGGCGAGTGGTTGGGCGGGGGTTGAAGAAATAGACAGTAAGCAGACCCGGATCCTTGTCTAAGCACAGCACTGAAGGTTCGTTTACACAATCCTCTCTGTCCGGGTTGGGCAACGTGCTGCTCTGTTTCAACAGGACATTGAAGCTGTTGAGGAAGTCATGGAGAGCTCCCCCCACCACCCTCAAAATGTGTCCGTCTTCCTCATAACACATGTTGAAGAGCTCCTCTCCAAGAGAGACTTTCAGTGCTTCCACCGGGATTGCTGTCAGATAAGAGAAGGGGAAACAGGTGAAGATGGGAAGCCCACAAAATGAATTAAGTATTAATTAAGTATTTTGTGCAATGACCTCCAAATTTGACATTACCTGTTTTAGTTGAGTGAATGTTTATCATCTCCTCTAAATGCTCTGGTTCATCACTGCAACTCTGATTGCCTGTGCAGCAAATTGTTGGACTGGAGAGACAATAAATATCAAAATCAGACAAAAAAAAAACAGTGCTTGCTGGACCGTATATAATCACTGTTCAGTTACTGGAAAACATCAGACTACAGAGCTGCAGCTACCTATTATTTTCACGATCTATTAATCTGCAATATGTTTACCCAATTAATCATTCAAGTTGTTTTCTCAGGAGAAAAGAAGGACTAAATACAATTTTAGAATTTTAAATCCCATCTGGCCAAAACCTATATGCAGTTTGTTTCATAAACCCCCCAATTAAACTGTCACATTAGAAGCTGCAACCGACACATATTTTTCGTTTTAGCTTACAAATTAAGATGAAACATTTATCAATAATTAAAATAATTGCTAATTACTTTTTCAGTTCATTGACTAAGCTCTATGTCAGACTGGGACGACCTTGATAAAATTATAGGGAGTGCTTCTAATGTCTGCTTGCTGTTTCCTATCTTAATGTGTTTTTTCAGCAGATTTGTAAGGGATTGCTCTATCTCCAGGTATCCATGACAGCCCAAGTCTGCAGCACAACCTGTTGTTGTTGTTGTCCTCAATCTAGTAGTGTGAGCGGCAGGAGAAATGTGTAAGGAATCTTGAGCTGTCGCTAAACAGAGGGTCACGTGAAGCCGTAACATCTCAGCATCATTACTGATGTTATGGGAGATACATTTGGTACAAGCCTATAATTTACAGTAGCAATTGTGGTAACGCTGGCAGTCTGGGAGGAGGAGTGCGGCTGTTATTGATGTCTCAGTGTCATGTATATTTAAAAAACCTACCTTTCACTGTCCCTGGTGTGATCTGACAGTCTCATCAATCGATGGAGGGCAGTGTGCAGCCTTTGAAACTGTATGGCAAAGTGTTCACCAAGTTTAAGGTCATCATTTGGCAAGATTTTCATCACGGCAGCTTTAATCACAGCAGCATCATTATAATAAAGAAATTGCCTCATCTTTATATCGAGTGTATATACAGGCATGGTGGTGTCTATGCGCTAAGGGAGACATGCGACAAACCCAAATTGCTGAGTCAAATTAATGTAATTCATGTTCCGCAATAAACATAGAGGCATATTTGCATTAACTTAATATATAGTGTATATATATATATCTGTCTTGTTTTAGTCACCTCGGGTCCTATCAATTTTCGGATGCTCTCTCCAAGTGTGTGCAGGTTAACTTTGGCTCTGGCCGTCTTCTGTCGAGGCACGTCCTCGCCCGGTTTTCCATGCACGTCCTTAGAAATAGGCAATAAATCCGCCGCGTCAGTTGCGCGCTCCTCGAAGTCTCCGAGCTCATTCTGTTTGGCGCTGCTGGAGAACGGGCACTCTCCGGATATCTTCAGTTCTTTCAGCTTCGCGCAGAACATCTTCCCCCCGCTGCTGTAAGCCCCTTGGGTGTCGTCTCTTATCTAATTTCGGAGGGAGACTGTGCGGATCTCGCGGCTGCGGTCTCGGGGAGAAATGCCATCATCTGGTGCGTGCGCTCATCCAGGACACCTCGCCTCCTCGCATGCAGCCCGCGGATTCAAACGATTTGCATCAAAGCCGGAGACCACATACAATATTCATTGGAAACTGCATGGGCAAATGACTGCCGAGAAGTATCATTACCAAAAGCCAATGAGAAACTGGAGGGGGGGGGGGAGCACCAGGCCAATCCATGCGCAAGTGGGGCTGGTGTAGCTGAGCAACCTATCAGCAGTGAGAAATTATTTCCAGGCGACTCCTCGCGTGCAGCGGACTTTTTATTATTTAGACCAGCCTTTGGACTGGGTCCCATCATATGGAGCTGGTGGGCGAATAGACTTCGTTTTTATACGTGCCTGTAGTGCACAATGGTGTGGGTAGTCTTTACATGGTGTTAGGGACTCTCACATATTCCCTACACAATTCTAACGATGCGTTCAAAACGGAAGCGACGCGAAGTTTTTTGCATCGCGTTACTCGCGCAAGTTTACATTTGTGCCTATGTGTGTCATTCGCGCGAAAGTTTTCCCGTCCAATACTTCCACTTTCTCCGACAAACCTCATCTGAACACATACACAGGTAAACATGAACTGTTGAAGGAAAAAAAGTCAGACGTCGCTGGGGAAGCTACACTAAGTGGTCGTGCTAACTGGGGCTAACTAGCTAGTGTCCAACTTCCTCGTTCACTTCCTGTCGAGCCTTCTCCTTCACCCGCTCATTGGCTGTCGCGTCAATCCGTCGCGCGAATATATCGCCCGAGTTCAAATATTTCAACTCGAGCGATGGACGCGACGCCGATTTCGCCTGAAAAATTCGGGTCGCGTCCGGTATGAACGCACTATAATGGTTAATGTTTTTTTTGAATTATCATTATTCAATTGGCTGTTTCATTTCAATTTCATCCACACACACACACACACACACACACAAAGATAATGACAGAAGGAGACTAAAATCCCCCATGCATCAGCTCCATCTTGCTTTTCTGCTCAAGAGCTTCTCAAACAAAAACAGTTTTCACCTGGCTTCCGAGAAGTCTTAAAAAATATTGACACTCCTAAGCCTCCATTTGCCATTCATTTTTTTTATATTTCATCTATACTCGATTAAATGTTTGATAAGTAAAATATCATGAACCTTTGAAAAATGACAATCCCAAGTTACCAGAGCCCAAGGTGATTTCTTGATGTGACGAAGTGGGTGAGATCTCTTTACTCACCACTCGTCCCTTTCTACAAGTCATCTTGCACATCATCATATTATTTTCTACGTGTTCATTTCTGCTATAATTTAGCATTGCTAAGGTAACATTGCTTCGATCGCTATCCTGCATTTGTTTGTGTTAGCATTATGTTACAGTTCACATCAAAGCATATGTAAGTTAAAGCAAACACAGACATAAGTTACTTTCAGTTATCTTTATTAAGTTGTAGGTTTGGAAATTGATTAATCAAATTGACTTACTATTGTTTGCTCCTTTGTTCAGAGCTACCATGCAGGTCTGTTGTTTCCTGGTTTTTATGGTGTTGGTGATGTCATGGGTTAAACCAACTAGTGGGGGTTTCTTTGTATTCGAAATGCTAAGTTTGATAGCTTATTGTTTGTTAGTAAAATGTGTTGAGATGCAAACCTTTCAGATGGTCATTTTGAAATGTAATGAGCTTGGGAAGGGAACTAAATGATCATTTATATTTCCTGGTGTTACAGTCACTGCAGGAGTGGAGGTGTGGATTGAACACCCCATTTATTCGTTTGCATTTATTTTTTTTCGCTTCTTGAGGAGGAAAAAACAAGGTGAGGCCGTGCTGCCGTGAACATGTGTGAGTTCATTTCAGATTTTTTTTTCTTTGATTTTGACAAGTTACATGTGTAATGGAGAGCACTGTTAATAAGAGTCAACATGTCTGCTGAGTCTGCCTACCAACCACCTTCCTTTGACATTTGAGCCAAACTATCTTACAGACTATACTTATATAAAGAAAAGTAGAAAATGAATTATCATCATTTTCCTTTGAAAACAAATCGGGAATTCCACAGTGAAGTGTCTACTGACCCAGAGGACTGAAAAGGTTGTGTGAAGACGGTTGTGTGAAGCTTTTGCTGGCTCCAGAGGGAGCTGATAAATTGCCTTTCATCAGGTGTTTATTGTGTCATACTACCATTTTCTTGACTTCCAAACTACTTCCACTAGTTCTTTACTCAGTTAAATGTTTACTATATAGCTTTATACTTATGGCTAATGTGTAAAATGTGGTTGTTAAAAGTTTTGCTTAATTGTGCTGTTGCTTTTTATCTCTTTGCATTGTTGCTAATTCTAAATATTGAATATTTCATCATATTATTGCATCAATGTTTTACTTCCAGAGCTTATGCACAAGCATAAAAATGTGGATTCAGATTTGTTTAATTAAAGACTGTTCAGGAAATGGTTCAGCATGTTGGTTGATCATTTATAACAATTGTGTCAAAAACAGCTTTTATTGGCCACGATTAGGCTACAGTGCTGCCTGTTGGCCTTGTTTGGGCTGAAAAGAACATTTTCATTGTTTGACATAATAAATCTATTTCAGAGCTTAAATAATGAACAGCTTTGTCGCTTGAGAGTTGGAGTCATTTCTTGCAGGATAACTCTGGGCCAGAACGATGCTTACGTTGGCTGTCCTTTAACAACAAGGTCCAGGATGCTGCTGCCACTTAGAAAACAAAGTGTTTATGGGATAGAGATTCAAGCGAGGATTCAATTATTTCATTTGGCAACATGTGCGTCATTAAACTGTTGTTCTCCGTAAGTTAATTTATCTGACACTTTTATGGTGCATTCAGTCTTGTCTGTGTTTAAAAGCTGAATTAGAAAGGTTTGGGTTATTAGATTCATTCAAGAAATTAAATAATATATGTTCTGACCTGAGCCCTCTGGATACTAACTACAATTCAGAGCAAGGAGTAATGATATTGGGTCATATAGCTTTTTTTGTGTGCATATAAATGGTCTTCTAAATTAGAAAATCACAAATGAGTGGGCCAGCAGACCAATCAGAGCAGACTAGGCCCTTGGGCCAAGAGCTAAAACAGACCATTGAAAAAGACGCGCTGCCACAATATATGGTATGAGATAAGTGATGTATATTTTGAGCCTTACGGCATGAAAAAAATATTCTAGTAGACATTAACATTTCGAAAATATGTGCACTTTAATGTCCATGTTTTATCAGAGGGTGGATTATTCCTCTGATTCCTTCAGGACAAACCAAAATAATAGAATTACTATACTGAACATCAGCAACTTCCAGGTGCCACCAGACAGTTAAGACCAGAGCCACATGACTTTTTTGTCGTTGTTGAGAAATGTACCTGAAACAAGATCAGTAATGATGAGGTTGAATTCAATGTAGAAATTGATCACAAACATGTTTCCATTTGACAAGAAGCAATTACAGACTATTTTGGAGATATTGCACGCCATCCTCAGGTCTTAGCTAGCGACCCATCTTTAACTACAGATGTTACAGCTGTTTTTGTTGCCTCTCACCAGGACCCAGAGGAGATGGCACCAGCTGCACTGGCATGAACAAGCCTCTTGGTCAAGATTATTTACGACATGGAACAAAATGCTCGCAGGGAATCAATGCTCCCCGCCATCTTTCTGCTACTGTTTACTTCTGTTGTACATCCTCCCATTGTGTCCCCCTGTGGGGAACCTGTCCTCCAACTTGTATACGACTGTCATTTTTGAAACAGCGCTTTAACGACATATGTGGTCGACCATCTATCGGCAATTACTGTATGTATGCGGCCACTACATGTCAGCTTTGGTGACACACAACATTATAATGGTTCTGCTCATAACTGGTGGAAAAGCAGGCCAGTTCACAAGATGACAACAAAGTTTAAATAACTCTGAACAGAACCAGTTCCCTGTATGTGGGGAAGGTGAAGGGCGCTCTCACACAATCAAAAATAGATCCTATACTTGGTTTCAATCCACCAGTGGAAAGAAAGATAAGCCTGTTTATTTCTGTTTCCTTCATCTGCTGTATTTGTCTCTCAGAAGTTGTCCCCTGGGGTGAGTCTATTATCAGCTGGAAACACTGAGGACCAAGATCCAGAGCTCATGCCTCAGTAGGAGACCAGTAATGACGCGAAGGTCATTTCATGTCCAGAGGCAAAACATGTTGATGTTACATCATGGACAAGGCCAACATACAGAGAGAAACTCACATTCACACTTACTGTCAAATGAGAGACACCAACTAACCTAATCTCAACTGTGGGAGGAACCCGGAGAGAACCCATGCATAACAGTGAGAACACGCAAACTCCACACAGAAACGCCGTGGTCAGTTTGAACTGGGATTTGAACCCAGAACCTTCTTGCTGTGAGGCAGCAGCGCCAACCACCACAGCCCCGTGCAGCCCCACTGTGAGACAGAGATGAAGTGAGTTATCTCTTAAAATAGTCTGCTTCAACATTGCCATCACACTAATTCAATCTACTCTCATTTGCATCCTTACATCCTGCCATCGATCATACTGTCACATATGAATTACACAACCAAATGAATCCAAGGATAAACTTTGTGTATGTGCTTATGATGAATGTGCATTTCTAATGTGAGTTTCCATACAGTCTGCCATATATTCAGTCCCTGCACACACACTCCCCCAAAGACCCTCACACTCTGTTGATGATACGCAGGGAGATAGCAAACCTCATCACAAATCAAGCCCAGCACACTAAGTCTACATGAACTTAACAGCCATGACCTCAGACAGTTAAAATGTACACAGTTTAACTAGAAGAAACGTTTTTTTTTGGGGGGGGGGGGGGGGCAGATTTCCACATTCAGGCTCATGCACTCTTGTAAAAAGTTGCCCAAAAAGCTACTTGGCGCATCAGATAAACTTTTTCAAATCTCAACCGAACGCTACGTTTACATTCGACCTACTAAGTGTAACAATTTTACAATCTTCACAAAATTGATTTTGAATTCTTAAATGACACAAACCACCTCATCTCTTTTCCCCAAAAATCTGGGAAAACCCTTTGTGATTTTGTGTCATGAAAGAATGTTAGAATGATCTAAAACGGAAATCATTTTTAAATTTGCTTCCTGACATTTGCCTTATTTGGCCAGTCAATATGTTTTAACTCATTAAGGTGTAAAAGTACTTCAATGTCAATATGTTTCACATGTCCTTCCATTTACAGATGTTTGTCTTCTACTCTTAACTGATGTATTTTTTTTTTTTTTTTACGACTGCATCTTTTGATGATCATTTCCATTTTTCTGAGGTTACTGAGTTCAAAGCGTTTTTTTGGTGATGTTTGCTAGAAGCAACAATGGTTCGAAAGCGTCCTCCTCTATGTGCATGAAAACCACATAGAGTACAGTGTTTGTAACTGTGCATCCACTCATCCTGCCTGGCCTGGCATGCATGGCTGCCATGTAATAGCCTGAGGCAAATACAAATTGCACCAAGAAACTGCTTTCAGTGTGTTGTTCCTATGTATTAATTGTGACTATTTGAACTCCCCTTGAATTATTTATCCCTGTACAAAAGGGAATAAATATTTATCAAAAATAAATAGCTTGACAAAAAAAAAAAAAAAAAAGAATACTAATGCTTCTTTCCAAATGTTGCATAAGACGTGAGACTTGGGCACTGATGCTGGAATAATTAGATAAAGTATGCTTCACTAAAGCTGAGCACACTACTGTACAGACAGCACCACCACAGGAAATATGCGCTACGCTCACTAGCACTGAGCAGTAAGACAGGAGAATTTAATTTATACAGCCTATAGTTGTTTATTATTATTATTATTTTGCCCCAAACGTACGCCAAACATTTTCCTCTTTCAATTGCATAACATTTTGGCATATTTTATTTCTGAGTCTGAGTCTTCAAAATCTAATTATAGTAGCAAACAATCACAGAAGAAGAGCAATTCCTATGTAGGAGTTTGTGCTGAAATTCACAGACTGACAGTTTGAGGATAAACCATAGATTATTTTTTTAACATGTATTTAGTTATTTAATGACTCAGTTATGTGAACAGCACACATTTGGTTCCTAAGGTAAAGAAGTGAAACCAATGAGAACTCTCACCTCCTCAGACCATTCTACTGACACAGGAAGGAAAAAAATACTCATATTTCTTGTCGCACCATGACCATAACTTGTTTTTGGGGTCCATGGAGTGGTAATGGGGGGGGGGGCAAATCATGAAATTGTCAATGTAAAATTATTTTCGTGTGTTTTATTCTTGTATAAATATTTCATAAAACTTGAATCCAGTAAAATCAAATTATGTCGTCAGTAACACAATACAAAGTGTAGGGTCACCTTTGCTTCATGCTCTACACTGAAGACCTAAAGAAAAACTCTTATATTCTATAATGTTATGAAACCTGCTTCACACACTTCGCCACTGGTTAGTAACCTTTATAACCTCAACAGATGCATGTGTTTACTGTACTTGTTGATTACGTTATTGGTACAGGCTGGATTATGGATGTTTGTTTCAAAAAGGAAGCAGACATTTTGATGATTGTGATTTTTAAATTGGATGTTCCTGAAAACATGAACGATGAGCCCCAGCAATGTTTTTAATTATTCACAACTGTGCTTTTCCTTCTGTGACATGTCACTTAGTCCTCAGTGAAAAGAGAACAGTTGTGGAAATGTATGTTATCCAACAAAAATAATTTTTTAAAATTACGAGTTACCGTAAACGCAACATCAGTGGGTGGGGTCAGTGTTGTCCAATAGGATGAAGCGGACAGAGACACGTCGGTCGTTTCCGGAAACAGACATGTCCGCCTCCGATTCGTAGACATTAGATTTTTTACAAGAACTCCACGATGGTAAGTTAACTGATGAATGAGCTCGTTTGAATAAATATTACTTAGTGTAATGTTCAGCCTGATGTTGACTGGGTTGCATGAACAGAGTTGCTAAAGTTCTTCTTGAGCACGTGACAACAGTAATACTGTCGGTGCATGTTGTTAGCTCTGTCAGCTGGTTCTCTCCCAGGATGCTAACTTGTGCTGTGGTACCTCAGGTGTTACTTCTTCCCTCCTACACCGGGACCATCCTCCGTGTCAGGGGGCAGCTGGAGCTCAAATGTCCGCTGCACAGCACAGACGGTACTGTATTTATTTATGGACTTTAATTTTTATCAGTGGTGGAAGAAGAACTACCACCAAAACACAGCAATCTAAATATACTACATCTAAGTTTTCTACGTGAAAACTTGTATATAGGTACAGAAATATTACCAGAAAGTATACTTAAAGTGTCATGGTGAAAGTATTAAATTTGTCCATGTAACTGATATCTGGTTCTACCTGACATGCACATACAGCTATTAATAAGCAACATTTTACTGTTGAAGTGGCTAATTTTAAAAACTTACAATATAGTCGGGTAGTTTGTTTCTGTGGCTCAAATTTAGGTAAATTTTTTCATACTTTCCTTAAGTCTTTGCTTTTTCATGACATGTAGATTGGACCTCCTAATACATTTATTTAAATGAAACCATGAGGACTGTTGTTAATTTGTTATGTTAGCAGCTGTTATTGTTCACCGGCTCATTTAAAAGCCATACAAGTTAATGCCTAATCAGCCTTTAAATAGTAAAATGACTCATACCGTCTGTTTCTCTTTCCCTCTCAGTGTTGCCGATGCACAAGGCGATCTCAGAAACATTTGAGATCCTTCGCACCCAGGTCAAATCTGAATCCTGTGTTCTGGCAGTCTGTGACAGTCCTGTTGTCATTTGGCCAAACAAAGGCGCTAATGCAACACCTCAAGAAATAACACCAGACACACTGTGTGAAGATATACATCAGTGGATACAGTAAGTTGGCCAAATCTTTTGTTGATTTTGTGGACTAGTCTGTAGTTTTTTTTGTAGATTGTTTTTTTTTTTTTTCTCTTAAATCGCAGGGAAATAATAAATGTTTTTTATGTTCTTCAGGTCAGATGAACAGGAGAGCTTCGGCAAGAAATCTGGAAAAAAGAAAAATAAAAAAAGTTTAGCATCGGTAAGCTTCTAATAGTTACATGGATGTGGGCATTCAGAGACAGAAATATGCATATTTGCAAAGTCTAACCCAGGAGATCAGAAATGCTTCTGTAACACTGCAAATACTACTATCCATAACAATTTACTAGTTTTCCACACTGCAGATACAGGATAATTTAGGATATTTGGAATTTTAATTTTCTGTGTTTATGCCACTGTATTTGTATCTGTCATTTAGAGTGTCATAAGCCTTCACCTGATGATGGAGGTGACAAATATTGGCCCACTCTCAGCTCCCATCCTTAGCAGAACAGTTCAGAAATCCCACTTCATTTCTACGACTCTTCCCATGGACTGTGCTGTCCGTACAAGCGGCAACGACACAATCAAAGAGTACGTCTTATCTTGAAAGAAAGGAAAAATCTGTATTCCTGCAACTGATAAATCTCTGTAAAGTCTTAGTAAACTTTCCTTGACTCACCGCCAAACATAGTACTTGTTTCTCACTTTGAATGTGTTCTGTTCTGGTGTTGCAGTGCCTGCGAACGCCTAGTGGAAGCACTAACTCGTCAGCTCTGTGAGATGGAGAAAGTGACCTTGCAACACATGAAAGGGACGACACTGCTGGTCCCTGAACCGCTCCACTTTCTTCTTCCAGAGCCTAAAGGACTAGTGACTGTGGTTTACCCAGCAGGGCTGCCTGACGACCAACTGGAGACGCAGCGTAAGGTTAGAACCACACACTGAGCTTCTTTAAAATCCAAAATAAACTGGCAAGAAACATGTTAATTCTCCTGATATTAAAGTTTGAACTGTGGTAGAATCTTGGTAGAGAAAATTCAACACTTTTATCCTACCGTTTTATCCAGCAGGCACTGGATCCAGCTTAAGCTCCAGCATGCATTTACATTTACACTGCCTTTCTTAACACTTGATGCACATTCTTTCTTACATTTTTCTCAAAATTAATTTTGCTCAAAATCTCTGTCTGTAGGAACTGCATCAACAGTTTGAGCTACCAGAGGACAGGCCTTATTTTAGAAGAGCCAATGTGTTCCACTTTCCCAGTGAGCCCTACAGAGACGGTTACCTCCGAAACCCTCACCTGGTCCTCACACACCCCACCATGAATGATGGAAAGGTACGGCTATTTACCATCGTACACTCTGTCTCCTCTTTCAAAGATGGATACTTAAGGACTGTGCAAGGCATATTAACCTTAATACATCTGTTTTTTCTGTTTTGTTTGTTTTTTGAAGCCCTACTTGGTCCAGGGGATCTACAGTTATCACCACTACATGCAGGATCGTGTGGACGACAATGGCTGGGGCTGCGCTTATCGCTCCCTGCAGACCATCTGCTCCTGGTTCCAGCAGCAGGGCTATGTCGAGCAGGCTGTCCCCACTCACAAAGAGATCCAACAGGTAGGATTTCTGTTAGTATGATTGCAACACAATAGAAAATGTGCCTGTATTAGCGTTTGTCACTGTTATCCAGGCTTTGGTGGACGCTGGAGACAAGCAGGCCTCCTTTGTGGGATCCCGCCAGTGGATCGGATCCATAGAGGTTCAGGTTGTTCTGAACCAGCTGCTTGGGGTCACTTCAAAGATCATGTTTGTGAGGTGTGATTAAATGCCTGATAGCAACGTGTGTATGATCATGTTTATGTGAACAACATAACATTATCATTTATCCGACTGTTATTTCATGTACTTTTCAGTCAGGGGTCTGAGTTGGCATCCAAAGGCAGAGAACTGGCCAACCACTTCCTTACAGAAGGAACTCCTATCATGATTGGTGAGCTGAATGTCTCATAATAACTATTACTATTTTTATTATTATTATTATTTGTATTTTGTCTTCTCATTAACCTTTAAAAACTGTAACAGTTGGTGTGTATATCTTTTTTTAAGATTATAAAAATGTTTTACTGAAAACTATAATCACAGCTTAGGTTTACAGCAGCACTTTAACAGATATTAGACACATAATCTATGATCCAGATGTTGAGTGAAGGGCCAGGCCAGCTTGAGAATTCAAAACACAAAACTGCACCTCACTGTGCGCAATGTTAAGAATTTTGTCTGATGCTACATTTTTTTTGTAAACACAGGGCTAATCATCCTCATATTCACAATTATCGTATGAGAAACAGTAATGCTTCCTTTATCAATTTTATTTATATACTTATTGTATTAATAGAATGTAAACTCCTAAAAAAATTACCAATTGCCTCTTAAATGCAACACTATATTGCTGATTTAGTGAAAAAGTTCAGTATTTTCAAAAGCAGACATTAATTGTGGTTAACAAGGTCAAAATAGAATGATTGCCAATCAGAGTTACAGTTTTGTTAAAACCTAGTCCTGTGTTGCAGGAGGGGGAGTTTTAGCTCACACAATTCTTGGTGTGGCCTGGAGTGAGACCACCGGGCAGATCCGATATCTCATCCTGGATCCACATTACACAGGAGCAGAAGACTTACAGGTCATCACAGACAAGGTACATGTTGTACACGATCCATATATGGGCTGTATTTCTTTTTGTAAAGCAGAAGACATTTCATGCACAGTACTGACTGTTGTGTGAATCTTGTCTCTCCCAGGGCTGGTGTGGATGGAAAGGACCAGATTTTTGGGATCAAACTGCGTATTATAATCTCTGTCTGCCTCTGAGGCCAAAGATCGTCTGAGCTCTCACAGTCTGTCAGATGGACATTGTTCGGCATTGGTAAAGCATATGGAAAACTTATGGAGCGTCATTTCTGTAACAGTGTTAAATTCTTTTAAATAATTCACCTTTATGTTTTTGGCAACTAAGGCACAAGGCACTATCTATCTATCTATATATATATATATATATATATGTATATATATATTTATATATATATTAATTTTTTTTATCAAAAAATAAATTAATCATCAGTGTTCTTGAATTACTTTCTATTATTTAATATAAAAAAGGCTTATGAATTGCTTAAACTAAACAGGCTCATTTTATTTTGACAGGAAGTACAATACATCAAGTTTTGCTGTTGCTTTATGTTAATGGTAAACAATCTAAAAGTCAATGGTTTTGACTCCCGTAAGCGAACTCCCCTCTGTGTCTGCTTGATGGGAACACCAGCTGATCAGAAGGTATATTCTACTGTACTAAATGGTTGATTATACAAATTATTAAACCGTACTGTGTATTTTATTATGTCCGCAATTTCCTTTTCTTATTTCTTTAAATGATTGGTCAGCTCATTAGATAATTAATCTGAAATTACTAATTGTAAGAGTGTCAAGATTTTATAATTTTTTGTGACATGTTAGCCTGGGACCCAGACGAATTCTGGGAGCTACGCCAGGCTAGTGCCATGTATGATGGTGGATTGAATGTCTTTGGATTTTCCACTGTTGATCGGAGGAAATAATCCGAACAAACCACTTCGTGTTGCGGGAAATTAAAGTAGGCTTATTTTCACTATTTTCTGACTTAACAAAGGTAAATTTATTGTTAGATATAGTCATATCACAGAAAACTTGTGTCACAAAGAATCCGCTTCTCAAACTTTCTGAGCCTTATCTGAGCTGATCCCTCTGATAGTCCATGATTGGAAAACAAACACTCAGTAATTGAGTTTTCACAAC
This sequence comes from Scophthalmus maximus, assembly GCF_022379125.1. Classification (NCBI taxonomy): domain Eukaryota; kingdom Metazoa; phylum Chordata; class Actinopteri; order Pleuronectiformes; family Scophthalmidae; genus Scophthalmus; species Scophthalmus maximus. The sequence continues at coordinate 9,648,925 of NC_061522.1, read as the reverse complement.
CAGTCAGTTGTTGAAGTCAGATGGGTTATTTTCTCTCTTCACCAGCAGAGATAAAGAAATGTGAATTTTTTAGATTTTTTAAATCTTTAAATCTTAAACATTTATCGTTCTTTGTGATTTCTTATCCATGTGTTGATTGTGTTAGAGACTCACAGTAATATCCCCATTCAAACTCCATCTCTCCCCATCCTGCATTGGCATGTAAATTCGATGACACTGACCAGACACAGGTTTATACGATAGATTCCCCCTCGGACTATTGTCCTAGGACATCGGCATTTCATTAGTGTGTCACTTTTAGGTCTAACTATGTTATTAAAAGAAAACCATGACAAATTGAGATTTCAGGGGACGCGCCTCCAGATAATCCCCTTTCTTGTTAATGGAGATGCACTAGGGGGAGCAGTTACTTTGGCATAATAGATCCCCATGGAAAAAATAAATGACCTCCCCTCTGTTCCTCTACTGCTTCTGTCCCTTTATATATTTAAATAGTTTTATATTGGTACTTTTGACTGCAGGGGCAAATCAGATTTCATTTTGTTTCTCTTTTAAATAGCTTCTTAGAACCCAGTTTGTGTTAATATGTTGATACGTGTCATTTGAGAATTCTCGTAATATCAAAATACATAAACACAAAAAGAAATTCACAGGATGAAAATAAATACACATAATTGTTCAGCCGATTCACCAAATGGATCCACTGATATTGTCATGTATGTTGGCTCTTTTTTACTTATTGTGAATTTCAACCAAGAAACCATTCAGAACATTTTTTTATGGTTTACAATGAAAGATCAAGGATTATTTGTCCAATAAAAATTTGTTTCAATTCATAAATTAATTTAATGTTAACCCCATCTTTTGAAGACATATATCTCCAAATAGTGCTAAAGTGAACATTTTATTTAGGCTCAATATTAAAAAATATGGATACAACATATAAATGTTTTTCTTTTTGAGATTTAAATCTGAAATAGGTTACAATCAACCTTGGCATTTTATTTTTTGCCTTGGAAATAGTAATTTGACAAAAAAACCCAAAAAACTTTGCAGCTCCAGCTCGCTCCAGCTTGATTTTGAAAATGACGGGAAACATGGAATGAATATATATAGTATATATATATATATATACTATTCTCTTTCAATCGCATTTTTTGTTTTATCCTCGTGAGATTTGGTAAATTATTATGAAACGATATAATTAAATAACTAACACGTAACCATGGATGTTTTATAATAAGTGATCCTACTTGAAATTACATTTCTTAAATCCCGTCTGCACTTTTACGGCATAGCGCTGCCGCACAACAACCGTTGCCAGGAAGTGACGTCGCGGTTGTAACTAGGCGCCATGTCACACGCCCCGCGTCCACACCGGCTGCAGTAGCCGTCAACGAGGATGGTTTTGATGCAGGTTCGCGGTTCGTTTGTTTGTCGGTTCGTCTTCTCAGCGGAACACAGCGACTGTAAAGAGGCGAGTGCAACTGTAACGTGAAACACCGTCTGTCCTCCGACGTCAGGTAGGAAGTCGCTGTCATACCTTTGAAGTTAGCTAACGCAGTGCAGTGAGCTAGTTAAGCTAGGTTGCTATCGACCTCGGTGGTAGGTTTAAAAGCCTGTTGTTTTTCTCCATGGTGTTTTTTTTTAAAGAATTAACAGCTGTGTCTTTATTGACCTTACTTTATCACTGTCATGCCTGGTCTGTCTCAGAATCTATTGCTAAATACGTTTGTTATACTTTATCTATATATTTGCATGGCATAGTATATGACTAGTATGGATTTATCTGTTTGTTATTTTGTTCATAATTCTAATTAGATGCACCTCGAATGACTGATACCAGTTTTGGCGATTTTTAGCTCCTCAATTACAAATCAATGATAGTATTGCTCAGTTTCCTAGAGCTCAAGGTGACGTCTCCATGTCTTCATTTTGTTTAATCTATGGTCCCAGACCTAGAGATATTCAATTTACAACTATGTTAAAACAGATGAAATGAAATGAGCAAATCTTCATATTTATTGAGCTGGAATCGGTAAATGCTTGGTTCTTCTGCCTGTAAAGTAAATAAAAAGATTGTTTGTCTCAAACCATTGAATAAAAGTGGACTTTTGTATTGTTGATAAGCTACAAAACTAAAGTAAGTTTAATGAGTTTGCTATCTGATTTTAATGTTGTATGGAAGTGATGAAACCTCCAATGAATACAGTGGAGTGGTAGAAAAAGAAATGCTTTCAATCTCTTAAACAGAGCAGCATGGTTAGCTGTTATAAGAAGTATGTGTATTTTTTTAGCAAATGGGCCAAAGCATGGGAAACTATTGTTGTTTAACCTTTGAATTTTCTCATCTTTACACCACCCGACAGGTTCAGTGGACTAGAGCAGACTGCCATGTTCAACTCCAGTGAACTAGAGGGTGAAGTGGATCATTCGTTTTTCGATAGTGATGGTGATGATGTTAACGTCAGCCGAGGTAGAGGGGAAAAGATGGACAGCCCACCAGCAGACGAGAGGCTTCGAGGGAAACGGACTGAAAAAAAAAAAGAGGATTTGTCCCCGAGGATGGATGGGACAAAAAAACACCTGGAGCAAGTGAACAACAGAAGCAGGGAGGAGAGGAAAGAGAGATGCTATCATTCAAAGCAAGAAGAGAGGAGAAGGGCATCCAACAGAACTTCTATCTCCTCTACGTCAGATAAAGGCATCAGTAGCAGCAGTGATAGTGAGGAAGATTATCATTTGCGCTCTAAAAGGCCGGATAAGACATTCATGGCTTTGTTGGTGGAGACCAGGGACGTACATGAGGAAGATGAGTACAGCCTGAGTCCTAATGAGACTGAAGAAGAAGCATTGCCGTCCACTGCCAAACACACGAAAATGAGAAATAAACAATCTCCTAAAAAACTGACAAGAAATTGGCGCACCCGAAGTCCTTCCCCCACTTCAACAGAGGCAGACTCGGATAAATGTTCCAGCAGTGGCGGTTTGGTGTCCCCCACCCTTCCCAAACCCACAAAGTCCTCTTTATTCCCCACAGAGAGACGGGCCAGACTGGGCTCAGCGGGATCGAGGGATTCGCCTACCAGCCGGACAGAGGAGTCAGACGATACAGTGACAGATGTGAGCCCCCTCTCCTCTCCTGACATCAGCCCTCTGCAGTCATTGGACCTGAACCACACACAGGCTGATGAGGGAAGCTTTAAAGAGCAGCAGCAGCAGCAGGAGCAGCAGGAGCAGGAGAGTGTGCCCTCCAGTGGCCTCAGCTATATACATCCAGATGAGAACTCAGATCAGGAAGTGGATGAGTGTGAGTTAAGAAAACTAAGCCGTGTCATTTTTTTTGAGAATCCTTTGTTTATATTTCTTTATGCATTTTGCTTACAGGTATATTTAACAGGGATAATGTACAACAATAAACATAAAAGAAAATGTATCAGTCTTGACAAATGTCCCTGGACAAATGTTAAGAAATAAAAGTAAATTAATAAATGTATAAAATATAATATGATAGTACAATTCAACATACGGTTTTCAAACTATTACATTTACGAAAAAGTGCAATGGGACATAACTCAACACAACATGGAATATACAAGTCTTAGAGAAGGGCAAAATAATTGACAGCAAGGTATACCTTCAGTTCTTTAACTTAAAGTGGCAGTAAGCGATTCTAAAGCAATACGCGTTTTGTATAAAAATCTGCAAATATTTCCTCAACCTCCTTTAGCTGTCAGTTTTGTGTGCGCGGGTTTTCGGCTCAGCTCTGGCTCTGTAAATCGAAAACAGAGAAATGGTGCTAACCGCACCCCACAACACTGCAGGTGCATTTTGTAAACATCACTCATAGACACCTTAAGAGACATCCTGGCGGGTTCCACGGTTTTGACCTAGTGGTTTGCGCATCCGTCTCTCAGCACAGCCTGAGCAGTAAAACCAGAGACAAGCTCTCTCCAAAATCGCCTACTGCCCCTTTAATGTTGACAAAGCTGACTACTGATGAAAAAATCCTCAAGTTGACTTTAATTGAAGTGTTTTTTATTTTTGTGTCCTTATCACCGATCAGCTTCTCTCGGTTCAGAGAGTCAGTTTGGATTCAAACAGGTTGTCAACTTTCCCGGACGGAAGAACCGGAAGAACTTCTCATTCAGCAACAACGAGGTCCGACGGATAGACCTCGAGAACCAGCGGCTGCTTCGGTCGCTGTCACGCCTTTCTGCAGAGTCCATACCGGAAAGTGCAGTGAAAAAGAAAAACAACAAGGAAACCGGAAACTCGTCTGCCATTCGCCTCACTCACAGCGCAGTCAACAGGCAGCGGGAACAGAAACGCATCGAGAGGGAGAATCTGGTGAGTTCTGCTGCTTGGATGATACTTCACATCACCATGACCGTATTAACATTCATGGCAACATTTGTTGGAAAAAAAATCACTGTTTGATTCGATTTGTGGTTTAGTAGGAACTGCTAGGCATTATTTTTTATTTATTACCTATTTTTTAGAATTAGGTTACCTGGGATCATCTGCACCATCAAAGTTAAGTCCAGGTCAAATTTTCAGAATGGCCCTTTGAACCTTTGTCTCTCTCTAATACAACCTATTGTGAACTCATCCCTGTCTGCTGTATGAAAAAAATTGGGCTGGTCCTCATTCGCAACAAGAAGAAAAGTAAATTCCATCGTTCTTATTCATGAAAGTCTCCTGTAAACACAAAGGAAGACTTTGCACCTTGTAAATTGCAGAGGGTTTTTAATGTTTCATGTTTGCCCAGTTTTAAAGTTTTCCCTTCACATCTGCAGCAGTTAGTAATGACTTGTGATTGTCTCTACGCTCTCTATTACTTTCTCGATAAATCGATTAGTTATTTGGTCCATAAAATGGTGAAAAATGTGGATCACTTTTCCCAAAACCCCAAGATGATGTTTTTGATTTGTCCATACACCAAAGATATTTAGTTTACAGTCATAGAGGAGCAAAGAAACCATAACACAGTCACATTGAAGGAGCTGAAATCAGAGAATTTTGACTTTTTTTTTTTTCATAAAAACTACTTGAACCGATTAATCGATTATCAAAATAGTTGTTGATTAATTAAGTAGTCGATTCAAAATCAATTAACTGTGCAGGTCTAACTGCAGCCATCTACAGAAGAATCATCTTGTCACTCATTTTCATAAATTAGTCAAAGATGCATTTAGTTGACTTGATCCACTACACTATCAAAATCAGAAATACTTGATTGATCCAAGGGGGAAATTTGGTCACGATGTTACTGCATCAGTAATTTTCCTGTCTGCCTGACAATGTATCACCAACTGGTGCAGTTTTAATGAAATGTCCTCGTAATTGGTTTAAATTAACCTAGAGAATCTGTAGTTTAGGCACCTTAAGTGATTACTGTCATACTTTTCATATAATAAATACAGATTTTTGTAGCTCTAGTCTGTGTGCAAACACTAAATGATTTTGTGCCCTTATATAAACTTTTATTTTGAATGTTATAAACTGTATGTTTGAGAATACTAGTCAGACAGCTACTGGTGGTTTGGGTTGAGTTAGTGTCAGTCCGAGAGCGTCAGCCCCTGAAAGCAGACACGGATGGACTTGGACAGATGGCAGCAGGTGGCAGGCGAGCAGCGTTGCCACAGAGTGACATTAAAAAGCCAGTTCAGCTGTAGCCTCTCGCCTCATATATTCACTCTGCTTGACCAAATAGTTATAAAAAAAAAAAACACAGGTTCAGACGAGCAGCAGTGTTTAAATATGATTCTTGAAGTTAACGATGAACCACTTGCAGCCGACAGTGAGAAAAACTGTTACTGATCAGACAATTGTTACTGATCAGACAACTGTCATTCATTAATCATTATTGCTGTCATTATTATTACTATTATTACTACGAGGGAATACGTTTCAGTCATTTTCAGGACAAACTGTTCTCCCTCTTGATTCCATCTTTCTGCTCCTTGCCTTCTCTATTCTTGGAGGGGAGTAACTGAATCTGCTGTGTGATCAGTGCATCCACCCCACTCCCCATGTGAGACACCTCGTGTGTCAGGCACAAGTAGAAATTGTTTTACCATCAGTACTTTCAATATTGGTCAGTTAAATGTTATACTTGATTTTCCACTGTGGAGGGGAGATGTTTTAGATTATTCACACTGGAAACAGCACTAGGTGACCAGTCTGTCTGCAGTTGATGTAGGAATCATGGGTGCCTTTTTTATGATCTCTGGAGAAATTGTGTGAACTCCAGTAGTTCAGTGTCTGGAATGTTGAGATTGTTTCGGTTGGCATTACTGTTTGCTTACTGGTGGATTTCTGCACAGCATGCAGGTGGGAGTGTGACTGCATGTATGACATTCAGCCACTTGCCTACACTGTTTTGCTTCATGCTGTTTTGTTGTGTGTGCTGTGAAACACCAGATATATTTAATTAAAAAAAAATAATAATAATTTTTACATGGGGCAATTTTGTGCTTCATTTCTCTCAACTGCTTCTTTGTTTTATAAATGATTCAAACACTTTTTTTATTTTATTATGTGTTCTGTATTGTGGGTCAGTAAAAACATAAACAGTACTTTGCTAGAAAACTTCCATCATTCGTATAATACTCCTGCTTGTGAGCCTCACTGCATATTTAGGCTTTACGGCAGATGTCAGGCATAACACACAGTCACAAAACTGTGCAAATGTTTCGGCCTCAAACTGACAAGAGTCCTTTAAGTTTGTGGACGACATAATGGCTTCAACAGTTTGTCAAAAGTCACAATTTCTGGACATTTGTTTTGGTTGTTAAACTCCAAATTTACAAATTGAATGTTTTTTCTTGAGGGGGGGGGGGGGCGTTGAGAAATTGTGAATTAGAAACATGTGAGATGTGTGCGTGTTCCTTACAGGCTTTCCTGAAGAGACTGGAGTCTGTCAAACCTTCAAATGGGATGAGGCGCTCAGAGCAACTGGCGGACTACCACCGCCGAGCAACACATTTTGGAGCTCCTATATACCCTGTCAGTCAGTCGACCTCAAAGAAAGTCAGATGGACGGACTCAAGTAAGTCATTTTTTCTTTCTTTTTTATAATGCATATATGGTATACATGATAATCAAATACCTGCTCATACAAGTTTTTCAGCCGGACGTATGAGACAATATGAGACTAAACCATGGGGAACAGGAATTGATTGATGTGGATTATCAGTTAGACAAACCCACTGAATTTTTTTATTTTTTTCATCATTCATCATCCATCTATTATCTATATGGCTTTATCCATTAAGCGCCATGGGGGGGCTGGAGCCAATCCCAGCTGACATTGGGTAAGAGGCGGGTTTCACCCTGGACAGTTCGCCAACACACATCTCACATTCACACACATCAATTTAGAGTCTTTGGACTGCTGGAGGAAGCAGGAGTACCCGACGAGAACCCACGCATACACAGGGAGAAGATGCCAACTGGCTTCCAATCGCTTACCACTACACCCCTGGCAGCCTCATTCCTCATATTTTGAACATGTGATGATGAGTGACTGTGTAATCGGAAAACGAATCTCTGTTGTCCACACCAGCAGGCTCCAGGTCCGTCAGTTCCACCCACCACAGCTCCAGAGCAGCGTCCACCACCACCACAGAGTCCAGCAGTTCACCTGGACCCAGGTCAAAACAACTGGGTGCAGCTGCTAAGAAGCACGTTGCTGGTTACCTGTAGTTGTATCTATCGGTATCCATTCATCAGAGCAGATCAGGAATGAAAGGTACAATGTTCAAAGGACTTTTTTTTTCCCCACCCAGCATACCTTTAATTAAATGTGTCAACTATTCAGTGATTCAGTGTTGTCATGTTTGTCCATTGTAATGAAGATGGACTTTTTTTTATCTGCTCCTTGCTGCTGAAATATAGAAAAGGATGCTCTGGGCTCAAAGTCACTGTTATACTCTTGAATAGATCAATGGTGTCTTCTCAATACTTCACGTTAACAGCTGCTAAACATTTATTCAAAATGAAAACATTATTTGAAAGATAATATCTGCTGTTCTGTCTATATTGTTTCTTCTAAAATAAAGCTGCTACTTCCAATAGTTAGCAGTGTGCTATTTATATCCAGGGGAATGGTGGACAGGGAAATATATCTTAATTCGTTTCTACTAAAAGATGCTTGTGACCAACTGGCCGAAAAATAATCTTTGCATTTCTGTGGACACAATTATTTAGAGGAGGATCTTTAGGAAAACCTGAAGTGCTCCCATTTTCAACGGCGCAGGTGTCGGAGCAAAACAGGTAAAATATCATGTATGGACAAATTTTTTTTTGCCAACAATCTACTACAGGTGAAAATCGGGGAGCAGAAGTCGTCTTTTAGTTTAAAGATTGTGGATATTTTCATGAATGAAATTATGGATTAATTCTATTTAGCTGCTTCAGTGTCATGGTCCTGGTACTGTCTGCTGTGAAAAATACCTGTCCAACTACAGTTGGCAGGTTGCCGTGACAACAGAAAGATGCGTCAGAAAAAGGGACTGGACTATTAGACTAATAAATCTTTATTGTTAATAAAATAATGTATGAGGTGGGATACATGGGTCAGAGTGGTCAAAACATAACAACAAATGGCCTCAGCAACTGCTTCACAAACTGACTCTAACGTGACCAGCGTGTGGCGCGTAGTGACGTTCTCCTTTTGTTGTCACGTCTCCAACTGAACCACCCGGCTTGACTTTGTGTCACACAGGAGTTTATTTGTGCCCTTTGGCGCGTGGTAGCTGGGATATATACAGATGTCTGATGAGGCACGTTAACCCAGGTCAGGTATACCTTTCTTCTCCGGGCGGCTGCAGGGGAGCACATGCCCACATTGTAATTCACCACAAGCTGTTCCTCACTCTATCACATGAATTAAGACTTAAAACACAGCAGAGGGTTTCCTTTGGGACTGGGAGATTAGAAACGTTTTAGACTGTGTATTTCTTGATCTCGTCGTACAGCACCAGCACAAAGGCACCGCCCATGCCTCTGATTACGTTGGACCAGGCTCCCTTGAAGAAGGCCTTTGATCCCTCGTCCTTGAGGATCTTCTTCCAGCAGTCCATTGTGCCCTTGTACATGATGTCAGCTGTTGAAATAGAGACATAAGACACGTGGGGCGGGATTCCAGTGGAGTCGTGCGTAAAAAATGTGCCAATTGCGCCAAACTAATACAAATTCATCACTTCAAGGACATGGCTGACGCTCACCTCCTTTGCGCCCGGACTGCATCATCATACGACGTCTGACGGTGTCGAAGGGGTACGAAATGATACCGGCCGCAGCAGTGACAGTCTGTGCAATCATCCAGGTGATGACGATGTGCGTGTTCTTGGGATCTGGCAACATGCCTGCATGAGGAAGGAAGAGGAATCAAGTCAGTCGCATGTCACGAGAAAAATACAAATACACAGATGTGCAAGGTCGGGTCGAACTGGTGTGCGCACCTTTAGCTGTGTCGAAGCATCCGAAGTAGGCCGCTCTGTAGATGATGATGCCCTGAACGGACACGTTGAACCCGAGGTAGAGACCCTTGAGCCCATCGGTTTTGTAGATCTTGCTGATGCAGTTACCAAGGCCGGTGAACTCCCTCTCGGCTGTGCCCTTACCAATGTCGGCGGCGAGTCGTGTTCTGGCGAAGTCGAGCGGGTAGACGAAGCAGAGCGAGGTCGCGCCGGCGGCACCGCCGGATGCCAGGTTGCCGGCGAAGTAGCGCCAGAACTGTGTCTTTTGATCCACTCCACCGAGGAAGACCTTCTTGTACTTGTCTTTGAAGGCGAAGTTCAGGGCTTGGGTGGGGAAGTAGCGGATCACGTTGGCCAGGTTGCCTCTCCAGAAGGAAATGAAGCCCTGCTCCTTCGGGATCCTGACCACGCAGTCCATGATGCCTTTGTACTGCATCTCCACGGTGATCTGTCTGCTGGCATGCTGGACCTGCAAGCAGAGACAATTAGGTAATTAAGTGTATTTAGAAATCAAAAGGGGCGTATATAGCCCATAGTGTGACGAGTTCTCAAGTAAAACTAGATGCAAATAAACTGTCACGCCTTTATTTCATATTAACAACACAATATATTGTTTTGTATTTCACTTTTGATAATTAATTGTAGTTTTATTTACATGAGTAAAGTTGGTGAATAAGTTGGTGTTACATAGTCTCCGCTCAGGCATCATGCACTGTAGTTAGCAGCAGCCCACATGCTCTCCTGTCACTTGAGAATCGGCTGTGTATTAGATTACATTCTCCGAGATAAATTTAGCAATTCACTTTCACGGAATATTACTGCAGTTATCTGATGAAGCGGGGTGACAATTAACTTAATAAACGCACGGATATAGCATCACAAAACTTTATTATAGGTATTTTATTGAAACATATTGTGGACTCATCCCCATCATAGCAGCAACGTTGCAAAGTCCAGTGCGTAAAACCATCTCCACACTGACGCAGACCTCTCACGTTAACATTGACATTACGCACCGGACCAAATTAACCTAAAAGGCAGCAAAATTAGACTTTCCTTCCATTCAAACAAATTCCCAGTTTTGCATTTTGTTGTTCGCCGGTTCGCCAACATTTACGCACACTTTACGCGCAAAAAAAAATCAACGCCAGGCCATGCTGTGCGCAACAGTTGGTTCAATTAATATTACCTGCAGCAACAACTTGACTCTCTCAATAGGAGCAACGGCTGTTTTGGAGATGGCTGCGGCGATGCCACCGGCCAAAAAGTCCTTCATGAAACTGACCACCGCGTCCGACATGGTTGGATGTGTCTTGTGCAAATTTGAGACCCTTGACTGTTCCAAACCTCACCAAGGTCCTCTAGGAAACCCAACGCCGCTCCAAGTGGACGAGGCTCCTCCATCGGTCCTATTATACCGGCGCCATTTATCGCGAGAATTTTGAGTGACTGATTTGCGTCTTGTCGAACAGATAAACGAGGTTGGATAAATATCCGAGGTTGAAGGTGAAGACGTGCGCCATGTTTACGCTCCTTGCCGTGTTCCAAGCCGGGGACGTTTAAAGGACAAGTGATTAGTGTAAAAGAAAATATTTATTTTTAACCTAATCTTCCTGGAAGTTATACATTATATAGTATTATTACAGTATATCCTGCTGGTGAACAGCCTCGTCCTCCACATTCCAAATAAACACTTTGGGACAATTGGGTTTGCAAAATCCTTACAATCAAATAAGGAATAATGGAAGTGAATCTGAAAAAGAGAACCAGACGAGGCTTTTACATCTTTGCTGTCGTAGTAAGGACCATTTTAAAATGTCACGTTAAAAGTGTAATATGACCCACAAATACACAGACTCACGCGGTGTGATTTCATTCATATGATTATTTCTTACTTGATTTTATTCTCATCTATTTTATTTTAGGCTGGCCCTTTTCCTCTTCGTAAAAAAAACTATTTTTCTGCACAGTCACTTTCTGCACCTGTAGAAAAAACCTGCGTCGAACCAGCAGGAGACCAGAGAGAGGGAAAACGGAAAAGAGTATTTTTGTCTTTCCAAGTACGCATGCCACCCGAGAGCGAAAATGATGCGCATCGCCATGACCCAAACCTGTCAATCCTTAGCGTGTTGCAGCTTAAATGCAACATATATACATTAAAAAGAAAAAAACCAGTTAAACAATATTTAAAAGACCGAATGAATGAAACTATTATGGAAATGCTATCAAAGTTATGTTGTCATGGTTTCGAGATTTCATCCTCTCGGTCGTCTCCTCTGCACTTGAACCACCACCTCATGACCGCTAGGTGACACTCTTTGACTGCGAGGATTCGTGTTCAAATATACAGAGTTCTTTACAGGATTCTATCAAACTATTTATTGGATAGATATCCACACTAATAGTATTAGTTATAATACTACTAACTAATATTATGTTTGCTGCCATACACAAACTAGTATTTGAAGGCACCAAATCTAAATTACAGAGTGGTCCTCTGATGTTTATTCAACTGATGCTGCTTAATTTGAGTTTTTTAGAGATTCATTTCACTCCCTTTACATATTATACTGAGGGAATTATAAAACAAACAACTTTGAGATAATCCATCTTAATCCTATGTGGACTGAATTGGGGGTAATTGAGTCGAGTATTTGCTGTAGTTCTAGTTTTGCTATCTTGAAATCTCCTCACAGCTGTGTTGTGCTGTCTGCACCGCTCAGTGGGTGGCACTAGAGAGCTGGGTTGCATTCAAGATCATCACTAACCTCCCGGAAGAGCAAAATGTGGTACTCTGTGAAACAGGTGCTTTTTCATCCCCCCTGGTTTACTCCACACACAATAGAAAATAGCCTGATGCATCACTTTACTTGTTCCCTACAGGGAAACACTCCTAAGTATTCCTCGCCACCAGCCAGGTCAGAGGTCAGGCTCAGCTGCAGGGCTACAACTGGTTGGGGGGATTCAGCATCTTGTTCATGTTGTTGCCTTCAGTAAAGCAGGTGTTAGCTGGCGCATGGGCTTGCACCTGCTTTTTGACAAGTAAGTAAAACTTTTAATGTAAAGTAATACATTTACCCAATAATAATTACCCAATTGTTTGCCAAGTGAGCGTCCTCTAATTCACAGAGCGTCTTCATTCTGAGCCGTCTTTAAAACCATTGTGTTAACTCGTGGTTCAAAACAGGCAATTCTTTTTTTTCTAATAATATGATCAATCCTGTTTCGTCAATGTGACGTTGAACTTCTCAAATTCTCTGGTCTGATCGCAAAGTTACAGTAATTATGATTGTCATATGTCAACTGACTCAGCATTTTGTTGTTAAGCCCATCTAGAATGAGGACGTGTTGTTTCTGCAAATTTACTATTATTTCAAAGGAGAAGTTATTATTTATTTATTCTGTTTATTTTATTTTAACAGTTGCTCATGTATAAGTATTACATTTACAGAGTCTGTTGGTCAACAAATTATCGGGATCAGAAAATAAGCTTTCCCGATTATTTCCAGAAATAGTTTAATTCCGTGTTTGGTGCCGTTGAAGCTCTTTTTCTACTGTTATTTAAATTTGATCTAGATTTACGAAAGTCGTTGCTCAGTAACCTTGGATCTTGGAGGTTGAGGGAGGGGTCATGGAGGGGGTGTGGGCTCGGATTTGCATTTTGAGTATGAAGAGCTGCAGGTGTCAGACAGTTAGACCCCCCCCCCCCCCCCCCACTACCACCACACACATAAACACGCACACAAGCATACACAAAGCCGTTACGCACAGCTCCTAACGCCAATACAGTCACTGATTTCGTATGTTAAGAAGCAACTGTGAAAACCGTCTTGTTTGTCCTCTGATCCCCTACTGTCTATCTCAGCGCAGCAGCAGAGACTCGAAGATAATAGAGATTATGAATGTCAGACAGGGTTAAAACCACAGATATTAGGGTCAAAACTCACCAGCATGGAGCCACTGGTGGCTTCTGACTCCTGACTGGTGGCTTCTGACTGGTTGGGATATTATGTTTTACTTAAATCAAATGAAAGAAATGATAACGGAGTTGAAACACTGAGATTAACTTTAGATTTAGTTTGTATTGATTGCATCATATGTCTATAGTATATATATATAGAAATATGATGAGAACTATTTTTTTCTGCATGTAGATTGCTATACATTTGTTTTTTCTTAACACCATGGCTCATTGAAAATATATATTTTTTTTTACTACAATTGGATTAATCAGTTGCTGCTTTTGGTCTTCATGAGATTTGCTGACTATAAGGAAAATGTAGAATTATACTAAGTCATGGGTTTCGGATATAAATCATAGTACGAGCAGTATTATCCCACAGGTTTTACACAATTATACACATCAAGAAAAGGCTCAGCTCCTTCCTAAGAGAAGATCATGTTGGCTGTTTATTTCCCTCACTTTGCTCGATCCCACGAGTGTCCTGCTTAAAGTCACAATCCTCTCGCATCAAATCCAAGAGGCCAGGATGCACACTGAGTCGTCCTGAGCTGACGGAGAGACTGAGCTCAGGGGAAAGGAGATTATTTTAGTGTTTCTCCTCTCTTCTCTTTGGTGTCATTATTGGCTGTTGGCCTGTTTTCATTAACGCTGGCTGAGGACAATGTGAGTCAGAGGCACATGTGTGCCTGTGTGGGTCTAAAAAAAAGAGAGAGAGAGACAGCATCATGCAGCTGACATTTCTCACCCGCAGTCAGGGCAGTGCCCATTGCAGAGCTGCCAAGGTGGACAAACGCACACACACATGAACACACACACACGCACACACACTGCTGTGGAGAAGGAGGAGAAATCCCCATGACCAATCAGGAAGACCTGGAGACACACAGTCAGTGGGGGACGGAGGGATGGACATGGTGGGAGTGGGGGGTGGAGGGTGAGAGACACTGGGGCCAAGGGAGAGAGACAGAGGGGGAAAAAAGAGGTTCATGGGAAACAGGGGTGGGGTGACATCTAAAAATGGCAAAGAGGGAAATATGTGAGGAGAACTGGGAGAGAGAGGATGAACGTTGAGATTAGAAAGTCTTAAAGCTTATTGTGTTTTGCTGTTTGTCTGTGATAATGTCTGAGTGACAGTCGTCCATGTGTAGTTATCATCCACAAGAATCTAAGCAGAGACTTGGCAGAATATTGGTCTCAAAATCATCTCATATAATGTAAATATACATTTCAGTACATCCCAAAAAAATGCTTGTTTCCCATCATAAATCACTCGTCCTTGACTTAATTTACCAGTCAACACAGTGTTACAACTTGACTTAAGACCTAAAACGGAAAATCATACGTATTGTACACAATTACATAGGCTTAGACATTTGCTGCTTTTATGGTTAAGATTTGGGGAGTGTCCACGGGTTTATGGTCCATGGTCGTACTGTTCACAGTTCAGCTCTGACGCCGGGACTTGGAGACGGCAGAGCAGCCAGGAGCTTCGCAGATTAAGTTCCCTAAATTGGATGAATTAGACAAAGTAAACTTTGCTCCCAGTTCATTTCCAGGGTTTAGAGAGGCTGTAAGAGGAGAATAATTCGGACCAGTCCAAATAGAGGAGAAGACCTTTTGTGTGCATGTTCACTCACTTAAATTTGTGTTTTTGTTCGGCTTTTAGGCTCCCCTGTTAGTTGAATAAATAAAAAAGTCCACTGAGGTTAGATTAATCTTAAACCTGAACCTAAAGAAGTATCACTGTTCCATAAAACATCTTTGCTTTGCCATCTTTCTTTAACTTGTATTCAGAAGTCCCTGTTCACACACCTTGTTTTGTAAATATAGATAAAAATCATTGATACTGATTGTGTCAATCCATGCAATGTACGTTATATGGATAAAGTTAAGGTTTCAAAGAGAAAGGACATCAAAATATCATTCAGTTCCATGAATACATTATGTCCCCCACCAGATGCACATATGTAAATGCAGCAGGGGATTTTTGCCACGACACAATATAAAGCCACTACAATTCCAATGGGCGGATTTCTTGACACCAAAGTGTAGACATTTTTTGAAAAGCAGCACTCATCTCTCACTCATGATAAAAGAATTCCACTTGGACTTCCGTTCGCTGAAAAAAAACAAAAAACCTAATCAATCCAGAGGAGTAATATACCTGTAGCACCATCGAGCTGATGGTTCGTCACACACGAGTGTGTGAACTTCATTCAGCCATTGTTCCGTCTTCTCGGAGAGATAACAGCCTCTTCAAACCTCAAGACCATTTAAGACGGATCCTGAGCCCCTCGTCACGGCCCTCAGGCCCAAATTGTGTGTCGTCGTTTTTAGCCGTGAAATAATCTCGTCCGAAATTAGAGTTTGTAATGAAGAACACTCATTCACTCGGTTTGTCAAGAGTTTGACCAGTGGCACTATTGTGCGATAGTGCATAATGTTGTCGAGAGGTTCTGCACCATTCTCCTCGTGGAGAGAACATCTTTTATGTCCATCTTGTATTCAGAGAGAAAACCTTTGAACAGTAAAGAGGGATGACTTCACCCAGTTATAAACAGTGGGACTAGAAAACGAAGACGTCTTGCCACAGCTTTTTCTTTTCTTAATCACAAACATATTACTCTGAGAATATCAGTCACGTACGTCATCACTTTTGGATTGATTTACAATAGGCATGAAGTGCAGAAACACCAGCACCTGCATGGCTTCTACAAGTATATGAGGGACATATAGTATCAATTAATCTATTGACCTTTTTTTTTTTAAATTAATTGATTCATATTTTTGCCTGTAGAAAGTTATGAAATATATGACGCAAAGACATTCAGTTTACTTACACAAAGAAAAAAAGCACATCTTCACATTTCAGAAGATGCAAACAACTGACTTACTGAAAACAAACATCAATTACCGAAAATGTTTTGCCAGAAACTAAATGTAATTAATATTAAAATAAGTTTCATTTAGTTTTTATTTTTATCATACATTTTATCGTGGATAAAAAACTTCAGTTGGCTTATACATTTGTGTTTTGATCCATTCTTCACCCTTCTCCATTATGTTTCATTTCAATTGAAAAACACCCACTGAACATCACAAAAGTTCAGCCAGACGTAAACGTCTTCATGCTTTTCTGCTCTTTATTGAAAGATTGAAAGAGCCTAACCCTAAAAGTTGTTTCTTTTTAAAAGTCTTAACACCTTTGATAAATCAATTTGTGTGTGTGTGTGTGTGTGTGTGTGTGTGTGTGTGTGTGTGTGTGTGTGTGTGTGTGTGTGTGTGTGTGTGTGTGTGTGTGTGTGTGTGTGTGTGTGTGTGTGTGTGTGTGTGTGTGTGTGTGTGTGTGTGTGTGTGTGTGTGTGTGTGTGTGTGTGTGTGTGTGTTTCACTGACCCTTTGATTGGGGGATAAGTCGCTGCTTGTGCGTCCATTTCGATTCGATGGCCAGAGAGAGGGCTGATTGACCCCGTGACCCTTCCTGTGTGAGGCGACGCTCGTCGGTGTCCGGAGCTCCTGTCAGCGGGTTAATGAGCGACGGCTGCTCGGGGCACGCTGGGCCTTGGCTAAGTGACCGGGCCGGATGACCACCCTCTGCTCTGAGCCTTTCGGCCATCAGTTAAACAGCCCCTCCACCACCACCACCTCCATCCGACACCCGTCACTTAAGCTCAGGTTTGTACAGCTGCTCTGCGCAAGCTTTCACTCAGTGACAACAAGTTTTCACGACTGCCCATTTGTAAGGGCAGTTTAGAATTACAGCGATACTTTAATTTAATCAAAAAATAACATTGACAGCAGACATCTATTCATACACTTTTAAAAAGCTACTGAATAATCACAAGTACGATCTGTGGTTTTTTTTAACTACAAGAAATGAATGACTTCTGGTCATAACCCTTAATGTTGAACCATTGATTTATGCCTTTAATATAAACTGCATATAATCGCCTGATTAATGAATTATAACCAAATACAATGTAGTTATATGCATATATTAAAGCACCCTTAACTTTTGTACAAACTATTCATGAATACTTGAGCTGCAATCTAATAGATTGATGATGGATCCCTACAGTTTGTTATGAAGCATTTATGAAGTGTTTAAAGCACATCAATATATTGTAATGTCTGTGTGTTGAGAATGTATGAAGACATAATATATCATGAATATCTAATATTGTGGTATCAAGCTTTCATTTTCTGTTTATGCATGAGTTATGCTTCATATGGTGAGTTACAGTTGGCGACTGATACATTAAGAGCTTGAACATCTGCTGGCAACTTTATTTTCAAGAGTTTTAAAAGCATCTATTCATTGTTTATATATTTAAGATCTAAATAGGATGAAGGTGAAGTTGCTGCTGTTGATAACGTTAGATCAAATAACAGCAATAAATGTACCATAACATGGAGGATAAAAGAAGATAAATGGAAATAGTCAAAAAGCTATTAATGAACCAGGCACTCTAAGCCTTATGAAAACACAAAGTATTTAATGTATTGTTAGGATTGTTGGGTCAACAGGAAGTTCAGTTCGTCGTTTGCACCTCAAGTCCCGACTTTGCTTTTTCCTCTTTAATTTTTACGCTTCAAACTTTTCTCGTTCATTTCTCCCGTGAGGTCAGCAGATTTGGCCCACGATGCAACGGCGCTCCTTCTCTGTGCACGTGAAGTCTCGGGCCTCGCCACGGCCAAGCAAAAGCGCAGCTGAAAGCAGCCTGTCCCAGTGTGGACGTTTGTTAAAGTGAACAGGGTAATGAATTTTAAACTGCTATAGTAACAGCTCTCAGACATGTGGTTTTAGTGTGTGAGCATGGGTGAGCATGGGTGAGTGGGTGGGCGTGTGTGTGTGTGCGGTTGGGATTTGCAGTTGTGTCTATGTATCTGTATGAATGTAGGGGGATATGTGCATAAATGGGGTGGGGTGGGGGCTGGGAGTCAGCCTCTGTGTATGTGTGAGTGTATGTGCTGAGGATAAAGACCTAGCAAAACCAGCCTGGCTTAGTTGACAGGTGACAAGGGTTGTTTTCAATGGGGATTTTGTAATACCAACAGTGAGGAAAAAGCTGGGGTACCGAGGGACCTCTGAAAAGAGAGAAAGAGGACTTTTCTTCTGGGAGTGAAGGAAGAGAGAAAAGGCCACGGAGGCTTCGGGGGACTTAGGGATCCCACTAATCAAACTGCTCCACCGTCTAGCGCTCTCATTTTTATTCAAAACGTAGAAATGCTAAATCATTCCAATCGGATTGATCCCTGTGTCAGTGCCTGTGTGGCATTTTCATTCTCGCCTTTCCGCCGCGTCCTCAACTTTGACATATCAGTCAAGCAAGGACAGAGCTGTTACAAAGAGGACGGATCCAGAGGCAACCTAATGGTTAAGAAGTGGCATTCTAAGTGTTGTTTGTAAATTTGCATAGTTTAACTGGGCCCTCTTGAAACCGACCGCTCCAAAATGCTTTGTCTTCGGAATGGGTCAAATTCAAATGATGATTTATTGGAAACATAGTAGTATCTTTCTGTCTGTCTGTCTGTCGTCCAACTTGTGTGTGTGTGTGTGTGTGTTTGTGTGGGTGGTAGGTAGTTGGCACAATATCTGCATGATTAATCTCAGTGGACGGCACTCAGATTGCCACGACCTCGGCTCTGCGTCTGCGTCTAAATGTCTTCGTCAGAGACACTTTTCCAAAATTTGAATTTGACTGATCTTACAAGTCCTCTTTCCTCAGTATGTGTGAGAGTATCGAACAGTGGACATCATATTGAAGTTGAAGTTTGATTAGTTTTGAACACATGCATGTATGTCAGTGCCACTTAGCCTCTGGAAACAGTTACACGTCTTCTGGCATCTCTGGAGCAGCTTTAAGTTTGGGAAATCCGAGGCTTGAAAATGGAACAGAAGGGCTTGAATATTCTTATTTATTTATTTTTGAATTACCATAACAGAGGGTGTAACAAAAATATGCTATGCGTTGAGGGATGTATGACGGTGGATCAACTTTATTTGATGTGTAATATTAAACTGCTGGACAATGGCTGTTCATTTTCCAACCCTCTGTAGAGTCCATTTCTCAGTTACTCAACATTTTGCACTTCATCTACTATGTAGGCGTGGATTTAACTTTTAACTATTATTAATACTCTTGTAATACTAACCAAACATTCCCGTACTTACAATTGACTGAATTAACAATTGGTTGCTTTAGGTCAGAGTTTACCTTTACTTCCTTCAATACATGTTCTGCCCCTCCCCTTTACGTTACTAGGGACATTCAGGCAAAGACAGCAAATAAAAGATGAATGGACAGATGAGATGATGACAGCCGAGGTCTCTCAGACCCCAGACTTTGTCATATTTGTGTCAAATGTAAAAATCCCATCATCATTTAAAAATCACATTTATAATCAGTTCTCATTTAGTTGGGAAAAGTCATAAATTAATAATCTAATGTGTTGCATGTGATGTGTGAATGACAGGTATGTTTTTGGGGGGAGAGGCTGTTAAAGACGCTCTCCGAGAACGCAAAACGATTTGCGGGATAAACAATCAGAGCCATGGATTTTTAGATATTCATTGTATGAGTTTCTACATATACATATACTGCATTCTGTATGGGTAGATATTACATGTATACAGAAATGAATCTTATCGAATCCAGGTATCTGTTAATTCGATGCACCACATCATTGGTTTACTTTTGTTATTATATTGCACACACGTTCGACATTATGCCCAGTAGTTACGCCCTGTGTGTGTTCACCTCAGCAACATCTGATTGGATTAGTGGCAGGAGAAATTGGTAATTGTGTTTAAAAGAGATAAGTTTTGAAGGGTTAAAGCCCCCTGCTGTGACCCAGCCTGTCCAGCAGAGAACATTTACCCAGGCAAACAGGCCCCCCCACCGCCACCACACCCACTGCCGTGTCTCGTACCACCCCAGGACTAAAAAAAGGAGGAGCACTGACTCAACTCTCATCCTCTCCACCAGCATCCAAGATTAAATCGTGAAATCATTTAGTGTTTGTGTGGTCTTCGCTGGCTGCGAGGAGAAAGGATGGACCGGGTAGCGAGAGAGAGAGAGAGAGAGATCGAGTCAGTGTGTGGGAACCACATCGGGAGAAATCCCCGGCTGATCCTGGCCAAGACACTTTGTTTTTCCTCCCCTCCTCTCCCACCCCTTCCCTCCCTCTCTTTCTCTCCATCCATTTTTGGGTTTTCATTTTTATTCATAGGGTGATCGGGGTGGAGGGAAGGGTGTCAAAAAAGCAGGGGGCAGTTTATGTGTGTGTTTTCGCGTGTGTGTGCTTTCGCGTGTGTGTGTGGCAGGAAGGGATTGTTAGTCGGCTGATGCCAGTGGATGTAGGTGCAGGCCTGCCAACAATAGCCACAGTGTTGTTTGGGTAGTTGCGTCCAGGACTCTTGGACATTCTTCCCATGTCAGTATAATCACTACTGGGAGGTAGCTCCATTACGGATTACCATATCATTAATAGTATCCATGACTTTTGTTCAAAGGCTACTTGTGTAATGTTGCCTTGTGGATGACGGCTAATCCGCTGAGCTGCAGCTGTAGGAAAGAAGAGGGGTAGATCCCACCATCAGTTTCTCTCTCTCGCTCTCTCTCTCTCTGCCTCTCTCTCTCTCTCACACACACACACACACACACACACACACACACACACACACACACACACACACACACACTACTCCGCACATGCAAACACATATAGAAGCATCTCTCTGTCCAGGCCCACGGGGATCAGGCCACTGAAAGACAGATACAAACAACAGTCAAATACAAAGTTCCCCCCATAGAGAAAAAGAAACATCCATTCTACACTTCCCAACTGATCCCCTCCTTAAAGCCAAAGACCAACCCCCTGCCCCCCGCCCTCTCTCTCCTCCCCTATCCCTGAGTTGGCTCTCGTCCTCCCATTAAAGCCCCTTGCTCTTTAGCGCAGCCCTCCTCTCAGATGGTGGGCCAGATTAGGAGGGGAACAATAACAGTTTTCACATGTAAAATGTGCATCTTGTTAGTCCTTTTTTTCTCTCCTCTCCTCTCGTATGATGGGGAGAGAAAAGGAGAAGCGTAAGCGGCCATTCAGAACGTTATCTGTGGGTGTCTTCTCCCCACAAACACTGGCTTGTTCTGGGGCAGTTTTTAATCCCCCCGTGTTTCTATATCTGCCGCTGGATTTGAGCAGAGAATACTCGGCCGAAAAATAAAATCGAAAACCTTTATTTTTCTTCTTTTTTTCTTTTTCTCAACAGATAGGCATTGACCTGAGAAAGTTTGGGATATCTTCATGCATTTCTCCGTCAACACTACTTTACTTAGACGCTTTTGCATTCTCATGATTTGAGTGCGTCAATTTGTGATGACTTTAGGTTCAAACACGGAAGAAAACAAAAATTTAATAGAAGCATTTTAATTCCCGTCCCAAACCACTATTCATCATATGCATTTCTTCTTATTTTTAAAGTTGAGTTTATTGACTTCTTGTCTACTCTAATAAGAGCAAGTGTGTATCATTATCTCCTATATCGTTTGAAATATTTTCCAAATAAATGAGGAATCCATTGGAAGCAGAGAGAAATCTCTGTACTCAGACGTGGTGTATTGTCCAAAATAATGTCAAAGGGCTGTGTATATTTATTCTGAATGGAGAATATGATGTGGGATTGAAGACTCACTATGTAATGTCTGATACCGAACAAGGTCAAATTGAATCATGGCTGTTGAGAGAACCAGTTTAGTCATTGCTCTGAATGGATCCCAGCCTCGGGGAGCCGGAGAGTCACCCCCAGTGTTGGCATGTTGGCAGGGAAAGCTGCCAAGTCTGAGCGATGCACACTCTCAAGCCCTTGTTTGTTTTCCTAATGGGCTTTACTGTTGTGCATAGAAAAGAAAACACTCCTTCGTGTGCGTGCGTGCGTGCGTGTGTTGCAGGAGTTAAGCGGGGGCATCTGGACCGATATTTTGCCATAAAGTCAGATCAACTCATAGAAACAATAACAAAGAATGTTTAACAAATATACCACATTCAAAATATTGTTTTTAATTTATTTAGAACTTTCAACTGCATCTCATGGTCTTCACCAACAAACACAGTTTCATTTTCTAAAATTCCACTTGCCAAGGCTGTGTGATGCTGGGGGAAAAGTTTTTGTTTTGTTTTGTTCGAATGGTCAAGAATGAACCTTCCCGCTCATATATGAAGAAATAAATTAGTTAATCAATTTACCTTCGTTATCATTGTATAATTACAGACACCTCTAGATCACTGAGAACGACATGTACAGTAATTATGACTAACTCTATGTGCCAGGCTATGTGTAAAATAATCAAGTTCAATTTATGAGAATTGATTGATAAATTGATCTTGGTTTTCCCAGTGGTTTATGGGATGTTGAGCTGTTGTCACATTCCTGTCGTGTCATTATGAACTTTAACATCAGCTTTTGCTAAATTTAGTTTTATTCCGTGTTTTAGCTGGGAAACAGCAACATTACAATTGTATTTGAATCAGTGTTGAAAAACAACATAATTTAACTTCGGGTGTTGATAACAAAAACAACAAAAACCCCTCTTGCATCCGAGTTGTTTGCCTAGTAAAATTAAAAACTACTGAATTTAAAAATCCACTTTGACAAAACAAACACTGCAGTACATGAAGTTATTTTATGTTCTTTCTTTCAGTCTAACAGGTGCAGATATTCGTAATGTTTCATTTCTACTTACGGGAATCTAAAGACGGCTTAAGGTTAAAGGCAACTTGTTTAACTTGGTAAACAGCACCTAGACACTTACTGCGAACAGGGTTTAAACAAACAGCAGTGTGTGTGTGTCTGAGTGCGTGTGTGTGTGTGTCTCAGGATGAATGAAGTCTATTTTCAACACTATCAAAGTGTAGAATCATGAGTGCACCCTGGTGGCCAAATGTCCCGTCTCTCTCCCTCTCTGACTCTATCGTCAAGAAACTGACAATTAGAGCCTTGAACAAACACGTTGAAACGTGCAAACTTCTAGCGATTTGGTCAAATACGTTCTTGTGCTGTTGTAGTTGAAGGAGCTACATTTAAAACTCTTTAATAAAACCATGACACTATCAATGCGGCTCAGTCTGTCTCACTAGGTTGAATGACATTTTTTTCATTTCTGACAGATTTCCTGATGTGGCCGTCGTTTCCACAGTCTGTGTTGTGTCGCTGCATGTTCTTGCTGTCGGACATGGGTGTCCTGCTGTGAAGGTCACGGTGAGGTCAGTGAGGGTATGACCACTTTGCCCCCGCCCCGATGACCACAACCAATATGAC
This sequence comes from Scophthalmus maximus, assembly GCF_022379125.1. Classification (NCBI taxonomy): domain Eukaryota; kingdom Metazoa; phylum Chordata; class Actinopteri; order Pleuronectiformes; family Scophthalmidae; genus Scophthalmus; species Scophthalmus maximus. Next base: position 9,625,156 of record NC_061522.1, on the reverse strand, counting down.
CGAATCTGACGTTGTAAAAGTGTTGGAAACATTCTTTGAATTTTTGATATTGTTTAGGTATTTTTGGAGTTATTGAACATGGCTTTCTATTCTCTCCGTGCCTCTCCTCTTAGTGGGTGAATTTCCTTCTTCGGTTCAGCGTCATCCCCTTTTGTACTAAAGCTGCTTCTCCCCCAAAAAGCTCTTTCAGTTAAAATTTTTTTAAAAAGCGTTCAGTCACACTATCAACATTCAGGAGAGAACGTTTATTGGCAGGATCTCTTTCCGTCTGACCACACGCGGTCGCTTAAGATGAAGTCTTCCACCCTCCCTGGCTGCCAATCTCATTTCTGCTTTACTTATTTCTCTGGATTGGTTACTCAGATCGCGACCTCAGAGGGTGACCCGTGGAGCCCCGGGGGCCCCACCTCAGTGGCCCTACGCTGGCCCCCGGACACGGCTAAACAGAGAGCAGCGGCCGTCATCTCGCCGGACAAAAGGCCCGAACATACCATGCTCGCCCCTCATGAGTCCAGCCAAGCGCACAGGGAGCACATTAGGACCTCTGGGTCTTATTTACCCTTTCTTTTTGGCCCTGCAAAGTCGACCGGGGCGTCAAGTTTGTCAGGTGCCTCAGCTGTGACCGTCTGACCACATCTCTCACACACACACACACACACACACACACACACACACACACACACAGTCTTTCAGGTTCCGAAAAAAGGCTTCATGTTGCATTCTCCCAATTCACCATGTCAGTTTTCATATTCTCCATTCGCCACTGAAGCGTTATGTTTGAGAGAGATTTCTGGCAGGAATAAACCATCCTTGATCACAACCTAAAGCGTTCTCACACATGAGTGCAGGCTCACGAGCACAAGAGTGACCCAGACTTCGTTGAATAGCGAGATGGACATTCCAGTCCTGTTGGAGAGCTTCTGCTCTATAACAGCGAAGAAAGAAATGAGTAACCCTGGAGCAGGAAGATAAAAAAGTCAGAGCTGGTTACAGGGAAACAAACTGACTGAATTGCTCAGCCGTCAAGAGGAAAATGTCATTTGCAAACGGGGATAGGTTAGATTATGTTTGTGGAGTCCACTGGATCCTATTTGTTCTCACATAACAACAAACAATAGATCATTTATTAGTTCGTATCTACTGCAGATATTAAAGGGCTTCTGAATTGTTTAGTTTTATTAACAAACATTCAGAAAACATTATAATATACCATGTTTTAATAAATCAGGTTGTAAACAACTCGGCTGTGAGTAGAAGTGATATAGTATGTTTTGTGTTAACGGATATTTTTTATTTCTCATTTGAATGATATTCTCTTCATTTTTAGACGATCAATGTAATGTTACTCTTAGTATCTGTTGTGATCTATGAGTCACGTGACTTCGAGAGACGCCACCCTGAGTTGTGCAATTTAGAACTAGATTATTATTTTTTTCATTTCACCTTCTCAAAGTTGGAAATTAAACTGAATTGAAAAAATCTAAATGAGATCAAAGTTTAGTAAAGATATAAACCATCAGAAACCCGACATTCCTGCACAAGCAGAAATGGCATGTCTGCCCTTAATTGTTCTAAAAGAGTGAAGAATTATGCAAATATCTTTATGAGGTGGTTCTCTAATTTAATATATTCTTTCAAATATGCATAATTTATTGATGTTGTCAAACCTAATGCCATTAGTCTTGAACAAAAAGGCCTTGAAACGTAGATTATGCCTCTCCATTGGAGACGTCTTGTGAAATTACTCACACGGTGGTGTTATATTTGCCTCCTCTTTTACTCATACGCCCCTTGTGTAAACACACGCAGGAACCGGAATGTATGGCGCCCTTTGTCTTACCACCATGCAAAATTACCTGATTTATCTCGAGCACTTTCCGATGTCACACTGTCTGTGCTCTTGACAAAAGTGCCCCTTGTTGTGGCACGCCAGAGCACCAGACCCACCCTCGTGGAACTCGCGGCGCCGATCTAAGAACACACGTTCTCAACCCTTTTGTCCCGCCAAAAACAAAGAGCTGCACTTTCTCTTGGCAAATGACGCCTTAATTGTGCAAGTTAACAAGCTTGCTCTCTTTTTCTCATGAATAACAAAGAGTTGGGTCCAATTTCGGTTTCTTTTTGTTTGTTGTTTTTTTTGCTCTCCTCCATAGGGTGTTGTTGCACGCTTGTTGGGCCGTTCCCATGCTGCTCTGCCTCCGTATTCCTCAGATCGTCTGAGGCGGCGCTGCGCACGAGACGAACTTGACAAAACGGCGGAAAAAAAGACAAAAGAAAGCAAGAAAAGTGAGGGCGTGACTGAAATGACGGTCCACAGTGGGATATTTTGTACAGTGTTCATTAGGTTTTCATTTATATCGGAGATGTCTTTGACCCTTCCCTGCTCTCCCTCCTTCAAAACACTGCCTCTTTTATCACTCTATTCATTTTTGGCTCCAATATCTCGGCTCTAAATGGAGGTAGGGATGAATGGGACATCTCCATGGATTTGCATAATCTGATGGCATTGCTGGTGAGCGCATGGAGGGTCGTGCCAAGTGTAACAAGGTGAAGCCCTCATCCCTTGGCAGGGGGCACAGACGACTGTGGAAAGTCCTCCGACAGCAAATGTCAGATTTTACAGCATAATGTTCCGATTAATGTCACTTTCTCTTAGTCCTGGGTGAAGAAAAAACAAAAAAAGGCCGACTAGAAAAATACAATTAATCTTTCTTGATTATGCACCTATATTTTCTAGACATTCATTTCTGAGACGTTCATCATCAGATCTAATGTTCTCACTTTTCACACTTTCAACACACGTCGGCTCAGAGATGTGCTCCCACCAGAATCCCTCGCAGACAATCAGAAGGCATTGATATGTGTTGGTTGGTTGTTTTTTTGTCTTGTTTTCTTCCCCTAACAGACTCCATTCATGTCTGCTCTCCTCTTACAGTGGCCGTCATTCTTCAGATGTCGCCGGTGCCAAGGCACTAGGATGGCTGCCTCTCTCTCTGATGGGAAACTGTTGCTCATGTGCTGAGTTGGCTGCCAAGTTTTGGCATTATTAGCGAGGGCAAGAGGGGGGAGGAGGGAGGAGGGGAGGGGAGGGGTGGGGGTTGGTGGGGTTGTACAGAAAGGGGGCCCTTTAAACCCTGTGAGATAGTAGTATCTGTTGTGGGAATGATCTCCATCCCCTTTTCCCCCCTTTTCTTAGCACTCTCACACTGTTTCTGCTTCTCTCACTTCTGCTTTCCCTCTTGTCTCACTCCCCCCCCCCCCCCCCCCCCCCCCCCCCCCCCCCCCCGCTCTCTGTCTTTTCATGCTGCAGATCAGACAACCATCCTGAGGTGAACCGGCGGAGATCAGATGCCACTGGAGCACTGTGATTACCCACCAGACTGACTGACTGTTGGATTTCCCGCAGCTTGTGTACATCTTTGGCTTCGCTCCCAAAGCACGGCAGTAAACCTTCTTCACACACACACACACACACACACACACACACGCACTGAGGCAACACAAGCACACTACACTGCTGAGAGGAAAGAAGATTTGCTGTTGTACACCCAGAAGCTTAGCCGGCTGCCTTAAGTGACCGTGCAGGTGGAAAGATCAGATCAACACTTGGATCCCTCTCTAGGCTAAAGCAGTGGTCTCCAGTGTTTATTTGTTTTTATTTATTTATTTTTTTGGACCGGGGGGGGGGGACTTGTTACCCCTAAAGGAATAGTACAACATTTTGGAGATATGCTTGTTTACATTCTTGCACACAGATAGATTAGAAGATCGATGCAACACCATTAAAGACAAAGCATCACAGCCAGCGTAATTTGCCACAAAAATATGAAACAGGCAGAAAAAGCTGTCCAGCACCTTGATAGCTCACAAATTAACACATTATATTCTTGCATATTAAAACTGAGGGCAGGGCAAGTTTATTTGTATGGCACATTTCCACAACAAGGCAATTCAAAGTGCTTTACATAAAACAATAAAAGACATTAAAATGTAAAAACAATACTGTTCTTTTTTCCATGGGGTGCGTGCCAGACGAGTCCATCAAGAATATGGCGTGCCAACACCAACTATTCCTTTAAAATTACACAACCACAGATTGTTTTTGCTATAGTGTGGACACTAGATATAGGAACAGGTTTTTTTATAAGCCCAATGAAATTTAGGGAGAATAAAAAAAGCAACAACTATTATTTTCTTTCATATCTCATTGATCATCACTGTTAAATATCTCCATCAACCATTTATCTCTGAGTCCCTGCATCACTTATAATATAAAAACACTTTATTGTGGGTCCAGTGTGCATCATACAACACATTGTATTACTGAATAAGATTATTCCTTTCTCTGTGCAGTTAGAGAGGAGGTGCAGTTGTGCAAAGAAATCGCCACTCTGCTGTAATTGAGTTCTAAACACTTGTTTTATTAAAAGCCATTTAAAGTCAAGTACAGAAAACAGTAAACAGAAATATTCTTACAGCACTGGCAGATTCATTTGTTTTTGGAACAAAAACTTGATGGACTCAAGTTATGACCGAAAATGACCTAATAAGAAGAATATGACTACAGTGATCATGTGACCCCCTGAGATTCATCATAGTAGTCAGATTGAACTTGATAGATGAAATTGGATGGCAGGTAAAGTGTGTCAGCAGCTTTAACACACAGTTATTGCACTTGTAGCAGCGAAGATGAAGTGTGTAAAATAGTAAAAGAAACAACAAAACTTCCATAAGGTTGCATGGATGGTTTTGGTTTATTAGCAAAAAAAAATGATACTACAGTCATATCAGAATTTATTTTGGGATGAAATGTTGAACTGTTTAATTCGTTCCCATCTTCATGCCTGATTTGACGGGATGAGGAGATTCATTTTCTCCTCATAAACTTGCCCGGCTTCATTCTCATCAAAGCAAAAGATCTAAGTGCGACTATTTTTTCTTTGAGCAATGAATACATTTTTCAAAAGAGCAGATTGTTAATGTTCAGCATGTGCTATTAATGCGATAGATAAACAAACCATGTGGAGCTTTACCACTGTGGCTCAGTTTACATCACAATAACTGGTGTGGAGGCCTTTCTTCTTCTTCTTCTTTTTATCCTTGCTCAAATTATTATTATTCATGTGATGTACTGTGGCTAAATCTTTCTCATCTGGCTGCACATTAGCCTTTTTTTCTCCTATTTAGAGTCAGGATTTAAACCAATATTGGGGCTGTAGGGATCCAAGTGTTCCCTCAAAGCCTTTTCTCTTTCACCGTATTGTCACTTTTCCATCTGCATTTCATTTCTTTCATTCATTTGCCCTCTTGTTGCTCGTCTTTTCGGTCCACGGCTGGTCAATGTGGGTTTATCCAACCATCCAGGCGATAAATGTGGGCTTATCCATGCATCCGTTATCTACCCGGTCATCCAGAAATTATTCATGCAACCATCCTATCTGTCCGCACATGTAAGGTACACATATGGGGACACCTGCGTCACACCTTTCTTTTCTGTCTTTGAGTGCCATGTCCAGGTACAGGAGCCTAAAGTGTCACTAGAGAGAGAGAGAGAGAGAGAGAGAGAGAGAGAGAGATGTTCAATGATTTCAACCCCGCTTCCTTGCCTCATCTGTGCTTCTAAGTGTTTTCTTGCACTCCTGTCAGAGAGAAACTTTGATTTCATGGTGTTGATTATTTTTCTTCGCAATCACTCAAGGATGAAGCACAAGGACGCAGAGATTGTTCCCCTTTCAGATACACCACAATGGGGCTCCTTGGTTTGAAAAAACAACAAGGAGTTTCCCCCCTTCTCTCTTTCTCTTTTTTTTTTTTTTTTTGAAATTCAACTCTATACAACTTACTTAAAGAAAGACAGAAGGGGTCTGGGAGCAGTTTAATGCATTTATTGAGATGCTGTGGTTACATATAGCAGACACACGCTTGCCAAAGCAGTTCTCTTTTCATCGGGGTAATTCCTTCTGTGGGATCCAAATAGTCTAACTGGTCTCAATATGGCTTTCCTTCACCAAGTGAGGGGAAAAGTTTCAAAAGCTCAAGAGCAGGTTCTTTTTTTTTTTTTTACCAGCTGTGGCAATGTAATGTTGCTCTCTTAGCGTCTCTGTTAGTCGGAAGAAAAATCTTATTTTACTCGTCAGTGAATGCCAACTTTTAACCAGGGAGCCTCTCTTTCATGCATGAACAGCTGCATTTGCCTAAATATATGGAAATAGTCAAACTTGGCTTAAGTTTAGAGGGAGACAATTTTTATGCTGTTGTGACGCATTCTTCTGAAACTCTTTGAGATCCTGGAAATTCAGATTTTCATTCAAAAACATATCGTTCAGTTGCTTTGATTCATATTAACTCTCCTATATGGCCTGTTTGAAAGTATTAATTCAATTATATATCTCTATCAGGAACAAAAAAAACATTTTTTTGATTGAAATCTCAGATTTAAATTCTAAGGGAGGTGGGGAATGATGGATGAATCAATGGTTTTGTTAAGTGTGGGGTTTGTTTAAGTCAGGGGGCCTGTGGCCCAGTGGCCCTCAGGCTCATGTCTGCCCCCTGGAACCTTCTGGTCACCCATTAAACCCACAAGTCAGCCAGACTGAGGAAAAATACTTTTTTGAGTTTTAAGGCATTTTTAAGCGTAGTATAGGTGGAAGTATATGCCACAAATACTGAAATTGGAGCTGATGGAACAACGTGGAGCTTTTGATAAAGTTTGAGTTCAGTTTTTTCTTCTCCAAATTATTCACTTTCTTCTTGTAAAGTCACTTTAAAAAGACATGATTTCATTTTATGTCCTAAAATGATAAGGCTATTTGTATGGCTTTCTACTCACCAGGACACATTTACGTATAATTCACTGAAGACTGAAAATTGAGTTGCACTTGGAAATGTTTTCCCTCTCCTCTGATTTTTAAAAAAATGTATTTTCCATGCCCCGTATTCATACAGGAAGACGACGGGGTTGTAATTATTGTTAATGTGATCTTTACACACTGAAAGTGTCATTTATACCACCTCAAGATTAACGGTGACAAAATAAGCTGATGAATTTTAGTCAGAGTCGTTTATTCACAATATATACAGAAACAGTTCACACAATTCACAGTTATAAATAAGAATAATAACAAAACAAATATAGCTATATTTACATGGCGTGCTGCGCACTGTGCAAACTAAACGTGTTCGCGTGCGTGTGACCGATGAAGTTGAAATAGTGGTGATCGAGTCCCTGCACCGGTGACAAGTATCCGCCGTGCTGCTGTGTGTGCGCAGAGAGCGGCACTGTTGGATACGAGATGCCCGGGCTGCGCGCCGAGCCGTGCCAGGAGAAGTGTCCCGGTGGACTCTGCTGGTACGCGGAGTCAGACGGACTTTGGCTCTGGTGCTCCGGAGAGGAGTGCAACTGGCCCAGGTAGTCGGATGGTTCTGGCATCGCGCCGACGGAGCCGAACACGGGCTCGGTGACCACACGGGACTTTGACTGTAGGAAGGCGAGGATCCGCGCGTACTTGATGTCTTTGGTTTCGGCTCTGTCCTCTGTGGTCAGGTAGTGCACCAGGTTCTTCATACACTCGTGGTATCCGTAGTGGAAGTAGTTGGCAAACTCGGCGAGAAGTTCACCTGGAATGAATCAAAGTAAGCAGGGGTTACAACCCTGCCGGTAAACCATCGTGGTCTGAACTCCGGTGCGTAAAACTGGAATAACTAAAGTTACTTAACTAAAAGACAACGTGAAATCAAAAGTTAAACTCATTTACCAATAACTCTGATTCATCTGCAGCCAACGTGGACAAAATGCATTTTATTTTGTCGACAGAATTGTTGGTGATCTGATGCGTAAAGTAAAAAGAGCTGCGTAAAAATGTTTACTGACCTTTTTCTCTTCCCCGGGGAAAATCCGCCGAGTGCAGCGCTCGGAGATACTGAACTGTCATTTCTAAGATCTCAGCCTTCTCCAGTTTTCCAGAGCTCTAAACATAAAAAAAGAAACAGTTCAACATCAAAAGATCTGCATATATCAACCATGTGTAGATTTTACATACATTTTTAACATACACTGATAATTTGTTGAAAATCTATCAATATTGTATAGTAAATAAAAAATCACGTTAAGAGATACTACACATGTTTACAATACCTGTTTTGCCAGTGCCATCGGTACCGTCTTTCCCAGCTCGTTGAGGCAGCGGTTGATTCTGTCCCGCCTTCGTTTCTCGATGACTTTGTGAGAGATGGGAGTTCGCTGCAAAACAGGGAGAGATACAACATGAGCACACGGAATCAGTGCATCGACGCTCGGATATTTCATCAGCTAAAACACACGACAGTTAAATTAGAATTAGAGAACGACGAAATCGTTTGGGGACGCACTGCTGAGGTCTCCACACTAAATCCTGGCGACTATTGCGCGCCATGCGCTGTGCTGTTGCTCCAGAGCGCGCAGCGGACACTGTGCGCTCCGGACAGTTTGTGTAACTCTGAGGCCCCACTGGACATGGTTTAACATATCATTTAGTATATTCGAAATATTTTACGTTTTTTGTGACGTAAATAATAACATTACTGCCACCAAATATTGCGTAAATGTCAGATAGGCTCTTTTACACCAACACTGCTCCCTTATCATCCTGTACCGCGCGCCACAAGCCGGTGCACAGTAGAGTTATGGACCACCGGCGTAAAAATAACTCCAAATAGTTGTTCGGCAATATTTCTTGTAAACGGCGAAGTACAAAATTCCAAATTGCAACTCAAAAGTGCTAAAAGTGTCACGTTGCACAAATATTTCAGGCCACAAAATGCAGAGCGCACGTGGAAGCGCATACCTTCCTGTCCTTCATCTTCGATGCCATCGACGATTTCTGACAGAAGTCTCAAAAGTGAGTTTAGCTGCGAGTTGGAGAGATGTGGTACTCTGGCAGGAGATGAAGCAGACTGAGGTCTGAGGAGAAAACTGGCCCTTATAAGGGGATCATCCAAGGGACTCTGGCATTCATGGTGTAAATTATTCCATGGGATTAGAGCCGTGCATGCTTTGGGTAAATGTGTGCATTTCGGATCAGTTAAAGAAATAGTAAAAATCTAAAGCCATGGGCTAGCAGGGGGGCAAACCTGCTTTGTTAACCCACGTGGCTGTTCAAAAGACACGTGATTACTTTTGGAATATTATTTGCATAGTAAGAACCCAGGCGGGAAACAAGAACTGAGCGCTGGGATCGGCTGATCCGGCGGGGCGCACTGTGCGCACCGAAAACAAAGCCGGCGAAAAAAGAAACCCTCTTTCTTCCAACTCGCGTTTCTCACACGATCGCCTGTTTACAAATCCCAGCAAGCGATCTTAACTCTCGTCCAAGCCCGGTCCGAGTTTTAAGGCCTGTCCAGTGTCATTAGAGTAATTAAGTAAGCCTTTAATAGGCTGTTCCGCCAAGTTCAGGGGAGATCTTTTGGAGACCGAGTCCCCCCGTTTGTTCTCGGCGTTTCTCACACGACTTGGTGACACGTCCATCTTTTATGAGAGATGGCAAGCTTTTTGTTTACATTCTTTATTTCGTTGGACTCCCAGGCAGGTGTGTGATTAGCCCTGGCACACGAGCGTCGTCTGCGTCAGGGCCAGCGTCTCCAACAGCCTCTGGCACACGAGGGTTACCCACCACTGGAGACTCTTTGGAGAGGCTCAATTTGTATCCTATTATCCTATAAGAAAATGTCTATTCAGTCGAATGAATAGTTTCATTGGCCTAAATTTTAATAATGCTGTGAAAGAAAGGGAGAAATAAAGAAGAATGCAGCTGGTGTGAACGCGCATTATGCCCCGTCACCTGCAAGATGGGTAGCCTGGAGACCCCTATTCATTTGCCTAATTTCGGTCAACTTAACAAACTTTGGGAGAAATTATACTGCCATTGTTATGAAGGGTGAAGCTTTCTGATCGAATTAACAGCATGTTTTGATCCGGTAAATGTCATTAGAAAGAAAGAAACAATCGCGTTTAAAGGGGCCTGGGTAATGCGCCAAGTGGAGACGCCAAAGCGCAAACTGCACAAAGGGTGCTAGTAAATGCCACAGGGGACTTTTGTACCCTCACATTGCTCAAGTTTTTCCCCCCAAACAAAGGGCATTATTTTATACTTGAATACATTTCATACAACAATTGGCTGTTTTCTTCAAACATATTTTCACAGCAAGGTTAACAACAGGTTTATTGTGTGCGCTCCTTCTCACAGATTCGAACTGCTCCCATGCGCCAAAACAGTTTGCTCCGACTCTTTCTTTCTTTCTTTTTTAAACCGAGGACGTTTTAATCTCGAAACTTTCACCGTGCTTGGATATATTTGATCCTGTGGGCGACGTCGAAGGATAAAAAAGCAGCGGAGATTGATAAAGAATAGCTCACAAGACCTCTGAAGCGTTTGGAGAGTGTTTAGAGCACCATGGAGAGAAAAGCGCGAGCGAGCGGGACGGGGGCATTAAATCCAATTACTTGACTGTGCAGTTTTAAACACTTTTTATGTGTTTGTCCTTTGAAATATGCAGGGATTTGTGTGTGTGCCGTTGCTTCTTTTTTTTTTAGAATGAGTGAATTAAACACTGGAAGTTTCTGCTGGCAGATTTTGTAACGCAGAGTGTTGCGTCAGAATGAAACCAAATGGTGCGTCAGGATATTTCTTTATTTCAGTTATTGCGCTACTGTCATGTGACATTTTTAGTTCCGTGTTAGTTAAAATGGTCTGACAACTATCCGGTTCGGTGAATAAACATTGAATTTTGTACTATGTAAAATATTAGTCAAATTGCTGCATTTTCACCTTTTTACCACAGTTAGGCTTTTTACCACAGTTAGGTAACCTATAAGTTTTGCTCTAAAAAAGAATGCTTTAAGGGAAACATTATTCCTTAACTGAAAAAATATATATATTAACTTCTCAAATTTGTCTGGATTAGTCAGAATGGCTGCAATCTCGTATAGGACGAAAAGCACATACACGCTGAACTAATTTATAATGTTTGGCAACATTTTGAATTATATTTATCATATTGGCTCCTCTGGACACTGATGTGCAGGGCAAGGGAAGATCTAATTTCAAGATGAGTCAGGAATTAACGGGGGGGGGGGGGGGGGGTATTTTGGATGGAATATAAAGAAATCACGTTATAACAACAACAACAAAAATCCCTTCGTATAGTGGAGGCTTCACTGATACTTGAGCGTAATGTCACTATGGTTACCAGATACAGCAGCAGACATGATGATGCCCAATCTATGTTTATTTTTTCTCCCACACAAAACTAGAATAAAACAATGTCCATGTATAAAATCATTGAATAGAAATCCATCTGGTGGTAGCAATGACATTCTTTTCAACATGAAGCCATGCACTTCTATTATACACGACAGACCTTTAGATGGCGATGTATTTGGCACATATTTATATACCAGTTTTAGTCCACTGTCTCATATAAACAACCTTGTTAGAATATGTCAGTAAAGTGACTGACTGACTGACGCGTCTGCTGGATGAATTCGTGCAGGGGAATCTGTGTTTTGATCTCCAGTGTTATTATCAGTTTAACTGTACGTCAGCAAGTTACAGGTTATTAACGTCCAAACATGAACAAGCCTCCAGCCATGAAGTCTGATTATAGACTGATCCGTGTTGTGCAGCAGCAGCAGCAGTTTGAGCGGACCCCGTGTTGTCAGGCGCTGCGCTCTGACCCGTGGTGACCTCTGAGGGTCCCCGACACAATCCTTTGGCTTGGTGCGCCACCCTCAGCCTGAACTGCGGCGGTTCACACGGTCCCCATTGATTGAGCTGCATGGAAACGGTTTAAGCTGAGTTCAGACTATATGGTTCAGCAGCCACAGGCCCCATGAGAGACAAACGGCAGCCACTCGAACGGAGGTTTCACAGAATAAAAGCATGTAAAACACGCGAGGACATGGAATTTATATTCAGCTCATGAGATTTGCAGTCAAATCAGAGGTAGATAATAATAATAAAGCCCTTAAATCTTTACAGGATTATGATACGATTTGGTAAGTCAAATAAAGTCAAAATTCAAAGTCACTATTTTACCACTGACTCCTGATAAACTTTAATATAAATCTCACTACACTCATTTTTCATACTGCTCATTTTTTTCATTATAAGCGCAAAACTGCTCCCTCTTGTGGTATATAATGGCAACTGCAGTATCCTGAATGCTCACTGGAAGAGATGAGAGAGAGAGAGAGGAGGAAAAAAAAAATCGAAATTATTTTATTTTTTCAGTTATATTTCTCTTAGAAACACCACATAAAAAAACTATTCTTTAGATTACAGAGGATATTCGTGGAGATATCGTGGAGCATAGTTCTGAAGAGAAAGATAACTGAATGTATCTTCTATCAGTGGTATTTTGTGATATTATGTCATAGACTGAAAATAATAAGTATCAGGAGCCCTCCTGAAATTGTAATTATTCCATGGAAATGTCTAAAAAACTTAACTTAAATCTGAAATATATGTTTCCCCGAGAATTAAAATAAAAGAGGCACATTCATTATGTATTGAAGTCCGCTTTGCATGATGCTGCTGTAACCCTGTGTTTACTTACTTTAGAGTAGTATTACTAGGATTAAGTTACAAGTCTCGTTTTCAAATTGTACTTTAGAAAGAGTGCATCACTAATAAAATATACTAAAAGTATTAAAATGAATATTATAAGTCAGACAGTTGTATTTCATACTGTATGCATTACATTACATAATATTACAATCATTTCAGCAGGATTTTAATGTAGTCGCTTGACAACAAACTGAACTCTGACTAAAGTATTTGTAAGTTTTCCAAACAACTGGAAATGTTTTTAAATTCATCTTACCAACATGAAAACCAAATCAAAGTTCTCACCATGCTTCCAGGGAATAACATTCAGGTGGAGAAATATTGAAATGTTGTTATTTTTTGACTATCTAAAGAAAAACACCTCTGAAGAACATTAATATATGGCCCTGCTGAAAGATGACCGCACTGAAAAAAGTACTTGTATTACAATGTCAGAGTAAAAAATGAAAAATGAATTACCTTAGGATGGTCCACAACACATTGTTTTATAAAGGTGGGGTATTGGATGATTGGTACGAGTATATTAAAAAAGATACGTCTAAACAGCAGTTTACTGTTGCAAGTGGTGGAGGTGCAGCTCACTGTTGGGCAGTCCAGTCTGTAACAGTGAGAACGCCCTACTATTTTTAACTAAGGTCGAAACTGTGGTGAAAGTTACTAAGTTACTAAAGTACTGGGATTAAGTACAATTTTGAGGCACCTGTACTTTACTTCGCTTTAACAATGCTGTTTGTACAACAACATACTGTCCACTTTTCTGCAGATTGAGTGCTATTATGTTTATTACTAGGTAATTTTTTAAAATCCTGATGAACCTTTACTTTACTTTTAACACTGTTATAATGTTAAAGTAAACGATCTGAACACTTCTTCCACCAGTGGTTCCCAGAAGTTTTATTTTTGTGAACTGAAAACATCCACTGTTTTGTTAGTTCAACCAGTTTAATTTCACTCTAACCTGTATTTATAAAAGTACTGTGGGTTTAAACAGTGCCAGAGCACTAGAATTATGAAAAACACAAATCATGTGAATTGGAAACAGACTCTATGTATTTATTAGAGTAACAACTAACTTAAGCTTGGAATTAAGTTAGAGTAAGAAGTAACGTGAGTAGAAATACTTTAACTCAAGTACAGTAGTTAAGTTACTCGTACTCAGTTACTTCTGTTTTTATAGGATGTGGCTGCGAGTGCCTGGTACGTGCACAAACGCCCTTTGTAGCGACAGCGTCGACCAATGACGGCAGGCCTCGTAAACGTCGAGGCAGAGCAACGCGACCTCTGATTGGCCGAGCGGCTGAACGGGGGCGCAGACGGACCACACCACCGCCGCCGCTGCTGCCGCCGCTGCTCCTTCAAGAACCAGGTTAAAGTCTCCGGATCTGTTGCTGCGCACTGGTCAGTGGAAACATTTATGACTTGAAAAACGCGGAAATGTCGCCGTCGACGAGTCACCGACCGTCTACAGGTGTTTATCTGAGGACGGAGTCGAGTCCTCTCCTCACCACTACTATATGCGTCGTGTTATTTATGCGCCGTGCCTCAGAATATACCTGATACCCGATCCACGTTTTCAGTCCGTTCTCCTCCACAGCGTAACTTTACTTGAGGTGTCCCACGTCATGCGCACCAACCGTTGGCTTAAATCGGAACAGTGTGTGTGTGTGCGTGTGTGTTCATCGTCATCATCATCATCATCATCATCATCATCATTCTTCATCCGTCGCTGACAGAAACCCGCGTGTGTATGAATCTGTCGCGTCAAGTCACAGCAGACAGGGACACGTAGCGCAGGGCTGATGACGAGACTCTGCTTCCAACGATCCTTTGTCTATAAGTCTTATTATCCAACATGTGTACACACACACACACACATATATATATATATATATATATATATATATATATATATATAACCTGCCCTGCCACACGGACGCCATCGTTTGTCTATGCAAGATTGTGACGAGTGGGAAAAAGAGGAACAATGTTGCCATTTTCCCCAAGAGCATGGTCGTGGCCATATATCAGTTATATTCTCTCTGTCACGTCGTGTGACCTGCTCACCTCCAGGAGGAGGAGGTCACAGTTGCACACTGTGGCTGTTTGACAAAATTTAATTTTTTTTTTGTTGCTACATGCAGATCTGAGGCACTCTTGACACTTGTTGGAATGGCATGAGGTCTGGATTCATTTCTTTAATTGTATCATGAGGTATTAGTGTTTAACACCTTTCAAATTCATCTGCATTGTCTGACCAGTGCTGGATTCAAAAAGAAAGACGATGCAGTTGTTGTTGTTCATCATTCTTATGTAGTTCCGTGTTCGATTCATGAAATATTATAAGAAAAATCTGTTCTGGACTATTTCTGTCATTTCCTCTCATCAGAGCAGAGACAGGAAGCAGAAACTCTCCGACTGTAAGTGATGATCAAGTTCGGGAGCAGCTTCCTGCTCCAAAAAAAAAAAAAGTTCATGTCACAATAAGGACGTGAAAGCTGATCGTCACTAAACACTTAAGTCAGTCGGCTAAAATCTAGAAGCCCCTCACTTTGCAGGCTGCGTGTTCAGTTTGGCTCCTGGGGGACAGAGGGGTGTATGTGTGTGTGTTGGTGGTGAATATTGTCTTTGTGACGGTGGGTGGGGGCAGTTCAGGCACGTGCTTGGTACTGAAGACGATTTCTGGCAAACGTCCTCCGACAGGAATCTGCGGAATGTAGCTCGAGTGTTTTTCGTCGTTTTCCTCCCCTTCTGAACATTAAGAGAAAAAAAAAAAGCTACTTTGGAGTCACATGAGTGAGTTACATGACGGAAATGAGATGGCAGCAGAGTGACTGGGCAGACTCCGTCATGTGTCTTATGCCTTTTGAGTACAGGAGTAAGCTTTCATCGGAGCACAAACAGAGGGACACTCTGTGGTCTTGTGATTCGGAAGCAGACCACCACCCTGTCATCACTCTGCTCTGGTCAGTGGCGGAGAAACAAACGGAGGATTTAGCTCGACAAACCCAAATAATTGTACCAAATAATTTTTCTAACGTGGCATTTTCGGAAAAATCATCCTTCTGTTTCAATAGCTGTTCAAACCGGAGTACAGTGGTGGAAAGCTGGCCCCTCTTGACAGTCTCTGTGTGTAATCTGCTCGCGAATAATTCACGTAGGGTTCGGTGTGAACGCACCCCACTTTTAACGAGTGTATGGTCTGTTAAGGAGTTGATGGTTTCACCTTTGACACAATTAGGGACGTTAATCGAAAACATGCGAAGCTTTGGAGCCTTTCTTTGCCCTATATGTGAACTGAATATTCAGTCTGTTGGTTGACGAAAAGAAAGTATGAAGATGACCATGTCGGGCTTTAGGGTGCTGTGATGGTCATTTTGTTTTTTTTAATATTTTCTGACAATTTAGAGACTAAAACTCAAATTATTAATCGTGAAAATAACTTCAACAACAACTTATCAGTGATGAATGTCATGTTTTTAAAGAGCTAATTGCTTCGGCTGTAGCGTAAAGACAGAAAGAGTCTTGAGTCTCGCTTTTAATTATAACGAAGAAAGCAAATCTGTATATTTCCAAGTTTCCAACAGTGAGTTGAGGCAGTGCCGGAGTTTCTCCACTTATATATTTAAAGTATAATGTGGCTTAAAATCACCACAGAGGATGAAGCTGAATCTCATTTTGATTTTTGCTCCCCAGAGTTTCAGATTCATGACAGTATTTTCTTCATTGGCCCGCTGCGTAGCCACCGTGTGCCCTGCTGATGCCGTGTCGGTAGCAGTTGACGAGTGCGTAACCTTTGTTCCACTTCCCCTCCTCCCACCCTCCCTCCCCTCCCCTATACATTTCTCCACTGTTTGACCATGTGACTGGGAGTGTGCAGTTTCACCAGGGGGGTCAGGACCTTCAGTCTTGAGCGCGGTCGTCTTGTGCAAGGTCATCCTCTGTGTATTAAACCCAGGGTTGAATGTGACCTGCGGGGGCTGTGGACACGAGTCGTGGCAGACTAATGACCAAAACCACAAGCGCTTCAACGCGCATCCTGCAGCCGGGCAGTGATGATCAACCCCCATAACCCATTCCTGAATGTCTTGTTGCTGCATGTCAGCTCATGTCTCTACCTGTTCACCTTTTTCACAACTTGCCTTTAGTCTCATCCAACATCCTTACGGAGCATTCTTACACTATCCCCCCGGGGGAATGCTCTATTTGTAAAAACAGATGCATTATCAATGAGGTCCTGGCAGCTGGATCGAATAAGTCAATAACATGGATTTCACATGTCAACATTTTACATTTTTAGAATTGAATCGATAGCGAGCCGCTGTATTTGCTTCTACTTGTCTACAACTGAGGAAGTCGTAGGCAAGTTTGAAGAATTCAATAGTTTAGACTGCAACAGCATGGTTGTGTTGCAATATGTCTGGTGCAAACACTGTCTGAACACTTTTGGTTTCAGGTTTACAAGTGTCCTTCCTCTGCAGCGAGCAGTATGATGCAGAGATGTACGTGAGATTAGGGCTGTGACAGAGTTTTATTCATCATTCATCAATCTGCTCCAGTAGTGTATTGCTGCCACCATGACAAATAAGCTGGGCTCATTAAAAAAATGACAATCTTGTAAAGTTGGTGGTGTTGTCAAAAGATCTTAAGGTTAAAGCGGAAGGTCCCAGGCAAAATGTAAGCATCCTCACCAGATGCTGAGACATGATGCCAATGCTAAAGAAGTGAAATGCTTATGATGACAAAACATCCTTCGTCCTTGTATTTCAGTGTAGCGTTAGTCCCAGGAACATGAGGGTGGTAATGCTAGACTGTGATGTCAGTCTAAAATGATGCTCTCCTTTGGAAGTAACATTTGGTGAGCCGACGATTGCATCTTACATTCCACCAGGTAGATGCATCTATAAATCGATTCTTTACATATCTGCACTTGTGATTTGGAGTATTGGAAAAGCGAGAAGAAAAAACAGCACCCTTTCAAACTCTTCAATTACCACTTGACACTTGACGGGCCGGCTGTGCCAAGTCAATCTGTGGTTCGAGGGAGAGTTCATTGAGACTATGGGGACATACATTTGTGAGATAAATGACTGCAACAATAATTTGATTATCAAAATAGTTGCGTATATGTTTTTGTTCACGTCGATTCACGTAGCAGCTGAGAGATTAAATACCTCTGACATTTGAAAGCATCCGTCTTGTCAAAATGGGATTACAGTTGTGTTTGTTTGAAGGCCCCGTGTGCTAATGCGGTGGTAATCCCGTGGTGCGGCTGGAATAATGAGCTTAAATCATCTGACCCAACTCAACACCCTAACCGATTATCAGCTCATCTCTTGGTTTTTTCTTCAGAGGAAGAGGAACATGAACATGTCCGAGGAATTCAAGTGCGACTGACTGACCATCTTTGTTTTTTTGTAACTTCCTGGTTGGGGCTTGGGGTGCCACTTTTTTTTCCAAATCTACCATCTGTAGTCCGCTCTCAAGCTGCAGGCTGCTGCCAACTAAACATGATGTTCTGTTATGTGTCAAATGAACCGGCTGCCCTCTCCCCCCCTTTTTTTTTTCCCCCGATGTCCTGTGTGTGCTGGGGTGTGGGGTGACTGGAGAGCTGGCTCTGCCATTGGTTTGTCATCCTCCCAGGCCAAGTATGGAGAGTGGACGTGGTGGTGGAGCGGTTGTTGGAGCACCTTTAGCCTCAAACAACTCTCAGCTGGAGCATGACACCAGTGGCATGTGCCCGCTCTTGGCCATCTGACGGATAGTACAGTTGCGACTTATATATTTCCAGTATCAACTAATCTGTCAATTTCTTTCTGTTGATTGTTTAGTCTGTTTAGTATCTAAAAAAAAAGCTTAACCCTAAGCTCTAAGTTAGTAGTTTGTAATTAGATAAATGACTTAAATGATTGATCAAAAAAAAGTGTAATTGGTTTAATTTCTATCGGTCGATTGATTAATGATTTCATTAGGGGTCAGCCAATGACGATTTACTGTGTACCACAAGATGATATAAATTGATCATCCGTCAGAGATTTTGCTATGCAGGTAACATCATGGAATCTGTTCCTATAATATTTGTCCATTGAGGGTCAAAGCACCTTAATTTGTCTCATATTTAATTTACTGTTTTGTCCAGAAGCTGACTACCTGTGTCGTTATTGTATCAATACCAGATAAAATCCAGAAAATTGACTTTATTGCTATAAATACATTGATATCATGATCTAATTACAAATACCATGGTGGCATTTAGAAAAAAATAATTCTGTACCACCCACCGCCGTGTCTCAGCAACATAACACAAGGTGTCTGTTGCACTCCGCGGAGATCCATCTGTATTTTTCTGACTATAGTCACAGCTGGTTAAACTTAGTTCAGTTTCCAAGGCTTGTTACTTTTTACTGTCTCTGTTGGAGCAGACGGCGTCGGCAGGAAATGTGTAAATCCACATGTAGTGTGCGTCCACGTCTCCCCCCCCCCCCATTTATCGCTTGTGTCACCAGTTGAAAATGAGATGTAGCTAAGACAATTAACTGGAAATTACAACTTCTCAATCCATCTTAGATTCAAAGGAATCTGCACATATTCTCGTTTTTTTCTTTTCTTTCTATCACGGTCAAGTCAATGTTGGCGCCCACACACATCCGTGATGTCAGTATGAAAACAGGGGGATTTGTCAACTTATCTATCGTGTAGAATACACAGACCTTCTTGTTATTAGTGTCATTCTTTGTTCGGCTAGTTTCAGAAGTTCAGATGCTTAGTAACAGGAGAACTGTGCACACCGTGTCCAGGTAATGTCTGATGAGGTATTGTTCTCTCACTCTTGAATAAACATCACCTTGAAATGCTTGAATCACTCAGATCAGCTCTCTGGTTTCTTCAGAACCGGTCCGTCTGAATCGCATTTCCAGCCATCATTGTTTGCGAACTCCTCAGGCTCATGTGTATATATGTTAAATTGTCCTTTGGACGGCAATGCTCATTCGAGTAGAAGTGTTTAGAAGGAAGAAAGAAAGAAAAGAAAAATGAGTTTCACTCTGAGTGGCCGGCGGCGTCTCATGCGTCTGTGTTTCTGTTTGAGAGGGGCGTGTTCCTGCTATTCATAGTTGTGAGAACCTCTGAGGTCTATTAGAGGTCAGTGCGAGTCCTTCTAATAGCAACTATCGCAGCAAACAGGCCATTCAGATAAACTACAACTCTACACCTCTGGTGACACTTTCTGCCTTTTCCTAAAACAAACACTGCGGAGCTGTGAGTATAGAGATTTATTTGACCTTAGTTTAGTGGTAATTATTGACAAATTTCCATTTTAACTTATTTGAAGAGGACTTGGAAGTGGTTTGATCATTTCTTGTCTTTCATGGAGGATAATAGATAAGGTTTAATGTGGAATTTTTTAATTAAACATAAATGTATAACTTTTTTTTCCATAGAAGACAAAAAGAAACCAAACAACCTTGATTACATCTGCTGCAACTTTTTCCTCTTTGTGTGAATTTCAAAGCTGAGGGGGATTTACAATGATCTCTCATTAACACAATTAGCGGAATTGAAGTTGTAATCATAAGCCAATGAAATGATATTTAGCTTGTTCGGCTGCTTTTCTAATACTGTACACTCTGACCCAGTTGGCACCAGTCACAAGTGTCATGGGCGCGGCATTAATAATAGAAGTAGGTGAGAAGTCAATTATTGCCCCTGTGGCGGTTGTTCACCTGTTCATTCACCGACAGGGCTGTTACCTTACGATCCAGAGGTCAAATGAGTTGAGCATGCACATGAAGCCAGCCCGTCTGATAACAAGTGAGAATTGAGAGAAGAGATAAAGAAACATAAAATTTGATTTGAAATGAAATAGTGAGTTATCAATTCATGTATTAACTGAAACAGTTGTATATATTAGTGTGATTTTTAAGTCCAGCTACAGGCTCCCGTGATTTGCTCTTTACATTAACATGTAATTAAAAATTGCAGTTCAATTCTGGCACATTTTATTAGGACAGAGTTATTCATTCAGCACTTTGAAGAAAGGAGTTTCAACCCTGTGAGCTCATCGCTTAAACATTCCGACCACAGAGCTCCAGTCCCCTTCAGGAACGAGTTGCCGTGTTCAGTGTTTAGTCAAGTGTCTGTTGTCATGTCCTTCTTTCCCCTTGGAGGCTTGCGATGTGAAAATATGTGTGGAGTCATATTTCCTTCCTGCGCCTTTTGTTTCTGAGGGCACGGCTGTGGAATAGGAGAGAGCGCGTCTTCCTTTTGTGCACAACATGTGGAAGTGGTGAATAGAAATGACAGCAAAACACACACACAGTCTTTCTGCAGCTTGTTCTTCAACCGTTATTTTTGAAAAACTTCTTTTGGTTTTATGGATTTATTTTAAACATAAAGACGGCTCAGAGAAAGCACATTAGAAATCTATTCAAATGAGAGTAAGCAGTGAGAATGTTCCTTCACTCATTCAAGGACATGAATAACAAGACGTTACTGCTCTATACTTTAATTAATGTTTTTACTGTGTATTCAGAGAGTATTAAGATATCACGTTGACAGGTATTCAGGCTGTTTGCTATGAAATTGAACTGTGGCTCCGGTGCCTCCCATCTCTCTCGATCGTCGTCGAGACGTTTCTACACCTGCAGGATTGTGTGGAGGCGTAGATGTTGAGAAAGCTGTTCTGTGGAACTGAAGGTTTCACAAGAGCACAGTGTATAATAGTACAATTCTTAAACGGAAGATGTTAGGAACAGCCGAGAAGCCACACACACATTTACTTGTGCACATGGCAGCAGGACTTACACAGACGTCTCTAGCGAGCAAAACTGAGGGCGGTGGTCATCTTAATTGAGGCGTCAGCTGTTTGGCCCCCGCTGCGGTCACTTCCCACAGGTTCTCATGTGTGAAAAGAGACAAGATCATCTGAATGGGATCACTGTGCCTCGTCTTCGGTCTGAGTGGGATCTCATGTTGGCATGTAATGGACGAAAACAAACGAACCCATTAATAAACAAGATCAAATCCTACTGTACATCCTGCTGCATCGCCACATCCTTATTAGTAACAATATTAACCAGGAACACCCCCCCCCCCCCCCCCCCCCCCCTCATGATTGGAGACATCTATAAGTCCAAAAAGTCTGAATTATCGAAATAAAAAGTGCTGTTTTTGATTGGGACAGAGATAATCACGCAGGAGAAGAAGTGCTGCAGCATTATGACTAAAAGTTTCCATACTGAACGTTCCCCTCTCTGCCTCCCTGCAGGGTCAGTGCAGAACAGCCATGCAGGCTCAGGAGGTCCTGAGACAGCTGCGCTTTCCCGACCTGGATGACGTCCGGCAGTACGTGCGTGGTTTGCCTACCAACGCGCTCATGGGTATGGGCGCTTTCGCCGCCATCACCACCTACTGGTTTGCCAGTCGGCCGAAAGCCCTCAAACCACCCTGTGATCTCGGCCTGCAGTCGGTGGAGATACCGGTATGTGGAAGTTTTGGTTTTTTTGCTATATCAAATGTCCTTAACACAACACAGGAGAACAAGCTATCCTTTCCATCCGCTGTCTTGCAACGCTGTGTGTTAGAGGAAAAATGTAGTCATGATCCAGCTGCTAAAGAAAAAAAAAGCAGCAGGCCTCATTCAATAGGAATGTGAGTGGGTTCCTCTCCAGGAACGTAATCACAGCTGATGCTGGTGTAGTTTTTCAAATTACATGTTAGGGTTTTCAAGTCTTTATCTCACTGACCTAAAGCAGGCTGTGCTGGTAAAGTTTTGTAATTATGGAGCCACTACCTAATAAGGCAGCCATTGTTAGTGTTTATAAGTTGCATGATGATTCAAGGTTTAGCTAATAAGTGATTTGCCAAAACTTCATTCAAGCCATTAATAAGAAGTGGTCGATATTCTTCTGTTGATTGACTCATTATTTCAGTCTTATTTGAGCCTGTGAAGACGCAAACATGTCAATCGACAACATCATGATAAATCAGTTGACATGAAATCCGAGGTATGAACTCTGCAAAGACAGTAAGCGGATGAAGGAGAAAACTTAGGTGCACTGTACAGGATCCATGTTTGTTTGGTCAAAAAATCAGAGAAGCACATGCTCCGGAGTGCAGATCTACCACAGAATAAACCTGTGTTGTCCATAATGAACCTTGTCGTACTGGTCATAACTTTTTTTTTTTTTGCAGGGCGAAGAACGTGCCAGAAGATCTGTACTGAACGACAGTGACGAAAACATGACGCACTATTACGACGACGCACGCACAATGTACGAGGTGTTCCAGCGAGGGCTCAGAGTGTCGAGTGAGTGCTGCACACAGTTTTTAGATAAATACGAAAAGTCCCCAGAGATATGAGATCAACCGCTTTCCTCTGATTGTAGATAAACGTGAGCTTTTATCTACCCTCACAGATAACGGACCTTGTCTAGGATCAAGAAAACCAAACCAGCCGTACGAGTGGCTGTCTTATAAAGAGGTGAGATGCAGAACTCAGGTGTATGAATCTACCATCGGTCCTCTTCACAGGGCACGACTAGAGAACACTGTGTGTTTTGTTTTGCACAGGTGTCGGACAGAGCCGAGCACATCGGTTCTGCTCTCCTGCACAGAGGACACTCTCAGACGGGAGACAGGTTCATCGGTATTTTTTCCCAGAACAGGCCTGAGGTAAAACATCATACTTGACTTTTAAAAAAAAAAAGAAGAAAAAAAAAGCCTTTTCACTTCCATTTTGCCTAAATTCATTCACTGCTCACTACAGTCCACTGTGAAATTTGCTCGGCCAGAATACGGTCCAGATCCGCTCCATTGGGAAGTGATTTCCCTTCCGCAGAAAACTTGCCGGTCCAATCACAACTGTTTATCTGATAATGGGCGGGGTTTATACCACCACGCGACTGTTGTGAACGACCAAGGCCGCCGCTAATGAAC
The DNA here is from genome assembly GCF_022379125.1 of Scophthalmus maximus. NCBI lineage: Eukaryota > Metazoa > Chordata > Actinopteri > Pleuronectiformes > Scophthalmidae > Scophthalmus > Scophthalmus maximus. The sequence continues at coordinate 9,601,622 of NC_061522.1, read as the reverse complement.
GAGCGTTTGACTAAAAGTACCCGATATTTTCAAATTTTACCGACAAAAAACGGCAACACTCTTTCAGACAGTGCGGAATCATCATCACAGACATCTCCTCTCTGTGCACTCTCGCCTGTTGGTAACGCCTCTTGGAAATCGAAAATGAAACCGAGATGTACCAGACTAATACGTATTTGCGTATCGATCTGGCTTTTTTCTTACGGTTGCAGGTTGAAGGTAACTAAATAAATAAATAGTTTTTTGATTTTTGGTAGTTTTACAACCAATGTGAAAGGTCTTTAAAGCTACAGTGTGTAATATTTAGAAGAACTTATTCATAGAATAATATTGTCCATAACATATATATATATATATATATATATATGTGTATAATCACCTGCAACAAAGAACCAAGGTTTTTTCGTCAACTTTGAATGAGATAATATAGTTACATTAGGTGGACCCGACTTTCGTGTAAGTTGCCGTGTTTGCTACGTCGTGTTGAATACGGTTGCACAATAGGGTCCGGAATACGTCGCATTCGACTTAAGTTTCCAGGGCTGTCGGAAACCGTCGGAAAATGCCAATTTGAACAAATGGCCTCTGCGTGGTTGATTTGTTTTGGTTGGCTGTTCCACCGTCTGCCATTTCCATCACGGGGTCGAGACACCAGGAGAGTCGCTATTTTTCTGCAAAAAAATGCAGCCAAGAGAATAACATTCTTTCACCATCACACTGTGCAACTTGTCAATTTCCTCTTTAAGATGAATTATGTCATTAATAAGTGGTTAATTTCAAATCCATCCCAACAGCATTTTCTTGGGATGGTAAAGAAATCTGTGGTTTACACACAAAGGCACTTGAAACCACATTATCAACTGTCATTTTTTGGGTATTGAGTCATAAGCTATTGAAATTTAAATTTCTAGTTAGTAATGTTTTGTTTTGTTTTTTGTCTCTTGTCTCTCAGTGGACCATTTCAGAGCTGGCCTGTCACACATACTCCATGGTAGTGGTCCCACTGTACGACACACTCGGCACAGAGGCCATCGCCTACATTATCGACAGAGGTAAAAGCACCGCCACGCGTTAACCCACGCATCACCTGCGGCGCTTTAACAGAGCCTTAGATCCAGGGCGCTGCTGATGCAAGGTAATTGGTTAATTTGGTGGCGTATGTTTCGCAGCTGCTATCTCAACTGTGATCTGCGATGTAGCCGAAAAGGCTCAGCTGATTCTGGACAGCGGGAAGGGGCAAACTGTGAAGACGATTGTGCTCATGGAGGCGTTTGACGGCGACCTGGTGACCCGTGGACGGGAGTGTGGCATCGAGATCCTGAGTTTGAAAGACTTTGAGGTGAGAATGACGACTAAATCTTCCCTCTTTTTTTTTTTTCAAGCTTATCATCTGAATGATCTTTTCTTTGCTTTATTAAAACGTGTATCTACTGAACAGCGTCAACAGACGTGTTGGAAGAGCTGATCCTATTGTCGTTGTCATTCACAGATGTTCTGGTTAGAGCCTAATATTGGGCCCTCGGGTGCTGTGTGGTTAAAGCAAGATTATTATCAGCACTTCCTGCAGATGCACTCTAATCACTCTTATTGTCTTGTGTATTCTCCAGGCCTTGGGTAAAGCCAACCACCAGAAACCAGTGGTGAGTAGGAACAGTACATTTTGTTCGTTTTTGCACATTACAAAATATTTCCATCATGTCTTCTAATGCAACAGCACTTAAGGCTCCATTGTGCATCAGTGTATGTGTTTTGATTACAGCCCCCGAAACCCGAGGACCTCGCACTTATCTGCTTTACATCTGGAACAACAGGTGATTACACAACCCGCTGCAACTTCAGACTTTTTTGTTTTACATATCTCTAACCTGTTTTTATTTTATTTTTTTACATTGTGTATAATCTTGAGCTTTAAATGCTTTCCAGGAAACCCAAAAGGTGGAATGCTTACTCACGGAAATGTGATCTCCAACACTGCAGCGTTCCTTAGAGTAACAGAGGTAAACACACGGTTGGCTACTTAACCCTCAAGCTTGATGCTTTCGCGTCTCTTCCTTCAGAACACGTCTTTCACATTTTTGTATTCATTCATCCAAGGGTGTGATTTCCATTGGTGACACCCACCCCCTCACGTCTCCCTGCCTAACTTCTCTAAACAGTGTTGCTATAATTCAGTTGAATTTAGTTAAAATATTCATTGATGTCTGACTCACTTTCAGTTATTATTACTGCATGGTTATACACAAAACACTTTACAAGCATCAGAGAGGAATTTACAGATTATTTAGCCCTAAATAAATTAAATTAAATGTGATTTTAAGTAGGGTTAGTGTATTAATAAGGCAGCTATTTACACATTGGCACATTTTTTCTATTATTACAGAAAGCAGTCGTCTTTATTAGAATTATTATGAATGCATCCAGGAGATCCGGATCTAATACAATATATGCATTGGTTATCTTTCTAATCTAGCTTCAATTCTAAAATCCTGCCTGACCCTCTCTGACCCCGTTATATAATTCCTGTCCTCTTCATGTGTATGTTGTCATCCAGGGCTCACTGAGGCCGAGCTCTAAAGATGTGCTCATCTCCTTCCTCCCTTTGGCCCATATGTTTGAGAGGGTGGTGGAGGTACAGTATGCCAGGCTTGACCTGCATACGTGCATGTGTTTTCTTTTGTGTGTGTGTGTGTGTGTCCTCCGCAGGTGCACTGCATGCTGAACCTCCATGACATTCACGTATCCTATCTGCCCCTAGCTCACATGTTTGAGAGGGTTGTACAGGTATGTTCTGTTCTCATTTACCTGACATTTGTTGCATAGTGAAATAGGTGGAGATTAAAGTATCAGAATTATTGTGAAACAAGTAGCATTGGTTCTCTGGAGGCCGTTTTTTAATTTAGAGTCTGTTGCCCTTTAAAATGTTAGGGTTTTTTGAAAGCATTTGTATTTTACAAGAAGTTGATTTTATCTGTAAATGAGAGAGATGATATGTCGGAGGTCTGGGAATATTAATAGCACCAGTAATCTGCAATTTGGTTTTAATCTAAAGCTTTATGTTTGGTGGCATGTTGTTTTGATGATGATTTTCCTTGAACCTAACATCAGCAGCTTTTATTGTATCCCAATACTTTTTGTGTACTGCACTTTTTAGTATCAAAAAGTGGGAATCAAAAACTTGGCCAAATTGTTAGCCTTGTCTATTTCATCTTTTAACAGATTTTTTAATCTTTGAAAAATAATTCAGCAAATCTTTTGACTGTGTTTTACATTCTGCTTTGTTTTGAGACAAAATTTAACACTCAACTTTTTAACACTCATTTGATAACTTCACAAACTTCATATAATTATGGTTTGGTATTGGTAGGGGAAATAAAATGGGCTTCCAGCTGTTTTAATCCTTTTTGATGAATGTTTTGAAGTGTTTCATAAATGTCCAAGGAGCCATTGGCTAGTAAGTTAACAAACAGGAAGAGCTTCTGAATGTGAAGAAGCCAGCAGTTTAGTTTGAATAAGAAACAATGGAAGTGTAGTGTCTCCGGAGTGCAACAAGAGCGCCCTCTTGTGGCGTAAAAACATCACACCGGTTCAACTTGCACAAGCAAGATTAAGCAGCTCTGTCTTCATCAGGGCGTCGTCCTCATCCACGGGGCTCGAATCGGCTACTTCCAAGGAGACATTCGACTGTTGATGGACGATTTAAAAACGCTGCAACCGACGGTGTTCCCTGTGGTCCCGCGTCTCCTCAACCGTATGTTTGATAAGGTCAGCCAAGACTCAGATGATTCACGGTTTTCATGTCACATTTTTCTCTATCTATAATTCACTCTATATTTAGTTTTTTTTTACCAAACATATTTTATTTTTCTGGTTTGCCGCTTGGTTTAAATGTTTTTATCTGAAATGTGTCAACTCTATGTGGCAGGACTCTCGGAAAAATAAAGCTTTTCTTCGCTTCTACACAGGTATTCTGTCAGGCCAACACGCCGCTGAAGAAATGGCTGCTCGACTTTGCCTTCAGCAGGAAGGAGGCAGAGATGAAAAATGGTGTGATCAGAAGGGACAGCATGTGGGACAAACTCATCTTCAAAAAAGTACAGGTACATGTGACATCTATTTAATCATCAAAAGTCTTTTATTCGCTTTAAAACGAATTCGCTTTGGTTCCGTTAGCAGGTACATAAATATTATAAATACCTGTTTTTATGCATTTGATATATTCTAAATTCTATAGTTGAGCATCTTAAATAAAGTTATTTCTTTCCCTTTCAATGTTTGTCAATTCTATATGATGCATAATAAATAATGGCAAGTTTTTGTATGACTCAGGAGACTCGATCCCGACTCCTTCAGTCTGTAGACTGAAGGTGGAAAAACTGAAAACTCAAGTGTGAATGAATGAAGGTGACAGTCCAATTTTTCAGTGTGACACTTCAGTTTTACCGCTCAGTTTCACACTTCTTTGCAGGCGAGTCTTGGTGGTCGCGTGAGACTCATGATCACGGGAGCAGCACCGGTGTCACCAACCATCCTGACGTTCCTGCGAGCCGCTCTGGGTTGCCAGGTGAAGCCCCATCCACCTGCCCGTCTCACTTAATGTTTGGCAATTGTTTTTATGAATGTGACCCATAACTGTTTCTCGTTGTTGTAGTTTTATGAAGGCTACGGTCAAACTGAATGTACCGCTGGATGCTCCATGTCAATGCCAGGAGACTGGACAGCAGGTAGATCTTCTTCGAGCCGTCGCTTTTGTCCAATCTGGTGTCAAATTTAAAAAAAAAGAAGATTTTTCCTAATTTATTCCGATGATGAAACTGACCGGTTGCCTCCTCTGCGTCCTCAGGTCACGTCGGGCCTCCTCTGCCCTGCAACGCTATCAAACTGGTGGATGTGGCAGAAATGAATTACCTGGCAGTCAACGGAGAAGGAGAGGTGAGGAGTTCTGATCAGAAATCTGACACATGCAGTGGGATGGGGCGAAAATATTTATTTAGTTTTTGACATTTTACACAACGAACAGAACTTTTGATTTACAGGAATTGAGGTGTTGACAGTGAAATAAACCATAAAAACTTCCAAAAAAAAGTATGCATGCATATAAATGAGTCACAGTTTTCATGTTTGAATGATATATACCTTCATTTTGGCCGGCATTTTTTATTGTGAAACTACCCCATGTCTTCATTTTCTATGTCTGAATAGCAGCAGACAGATTTAGTGCTCACTCACATTTTCTCACAGCACCTCAGCAAACATACAATATGATAAGTGCAAAAAAGGATTCAGGGTTTGAACTCGCCTGTCTTTATTCTGCACACAATTAATGAATCACATGTCATCTGTACAAACAAGCGCTAAACCAGGAAGGCCTTTTAGATGAAACTGTTCAAATGTGCGGCGTGTAATCACGATTTTAAAAAATGCCCAAAGAGACAGGAATGGAACAGGAGCAAGCAAGTATTTTGAAGGAAATCCCGTTTGGCATTGCAGTGAAAATGCCATGGTAAATTATGACTTCCAGCACTTTATGAAATAAGAATAAATAAAATATGAACATTTCTTTGCGATCAATGATTAAAACCACTTACCTCTGTCGCTCTTAGGTGTGTGTCAAAGGACCAAATGTATTCCAGGGATACCTGAAGGACCCCGAGAAAACAGCCGAGGCGATCGACAAGGACGGATGGCTGCACACAGGAGACATTGGGAAATGGCTTCCTGTAAGCGAAACAGGCCGAAATGCAACACTGAGCTAAAAATATATAATATATATATATATATATATGATTTCCATTGGGTGAATTTGAAATAGCATCAGGTGCCATTTCAATGTCAAGTTGAGTTTCTCTTGTGGTTTGTGGCAGAATGGCAGCCTTAAGATCGTTGACAGAAAAAAGCACATTTTCAAGCTGGCACAAGGGGAATACATCGCCCCCGAGAAAATAGAAACCATCTATAATCGCAGTGATCCGGTGGCCCAGATATTCGTCCATGGGGACAGCTTACAGGTGAGTGATCTTACTCCAACTTGTGTTGAAGAATCTAAACCACTGTTTCCTTTTTGTATCTACTATAGCCGTTTTCAGACATGGACTCCGGAAAATTGGGAGCCTGGCGTTAGCATATGGCAAATGCAGCATGAGATCGTCCGAAGAGAATTGTTTTTGTCTACAGTCGTCAACTGGCTCAGTGTGAATCTTCAGGATATGTTCCTTCTGTATTCCCAGCTTGGGGTCTGACTTTTTCCGGAAATTTTTACTAAAGGGGGGTTGGCGGCAGGAATAGTTGTGGAAAATGTCTGGAGCTTCAGTACGTCAGAAAGCAGCTCAATACTCGTCTGGTAGTTTGTAACATTTTGCTCTTCGTGTTGTGTTTTAAAGGCGTGCCTCGTGGGGATAGTGGTGCCCGATCCAGACTTTTTACCTATTTGGGTGAAGAAAAAAGGGATTGAAGGATCCTATACCGAACTGTGCAGTAAAAAGGTCAGATTTGTTACCGTCTGCAGTCCAACCTTACTGCTGTTATTTTCTTTTCGGACTGACAATATTAATTCCTCTGACTGTCTGTAGGAGGTGAAGGACGGCATTCTGGAGGACATCCTGAGGTTGGGCAAAGAAGCAGGACTCAAGTCTTTTGAACAGGTGACCGCGTTTGACTTGACAAAATTGTTCTTTCTGGAAAACGGCAACAACATAGTTTGACCTCCCCTTGGAGCTCCTTTGCAGATTCCTGTACACATTCGCAAATCTCAGTACACATTTCCAGATTCTTTTACACAACTCCGATCATGCACACGGATTGAGATAGTTACGCGACTCTCCACACAGACACAAATAATATTGCTACAATATTTGGCCCAATAGTTGACAGTTCAAATGATTATGAATAATCGTCCTGCTCTTCTGTGTCATCCTGCTCACAGGTGATACACGTGATACACGCCTTTAGAAAAAAATCTCACTCCGTCCTTGATATTTAGCCTGCAAAAAAACATATCGGTGAGCCTATGGAGTCACTTCTTTGAAGAGTTCACACACAGCGATTAAAGACGGACGATTAAATTTGGCTCCAAGTTGGCATCCGTTCATCACTTTGTTCTTTGGACAGTTTGTAATCCAAAGGATTAATTGATAACATTTGTACAAATAATTTATTATCGTGAATAATTATCAACATTTGTGTTTAATTCTTCTTTTGGACTTTGTCTCCTCTGCAGGTGAGGGACATAGCTTTACATCCCGAGATGTTTTCCATCCAGAACGGCCTCTTGACGCCCACGCTGAAGGCCAAGAGGACCGAGCTCCGGAGCCACTTCAGAGAGCAGATTGACAAACTTTACGCCAAAATTAAGATATAAACTGGGACCGGGGAGCAATGTAGGGAGGTGACAATCATTTTGAGTGCACAGCCAACAAAAAATAGTCTTGTGATGGGGCTTTGACCCGCTTTTCCTGCCAGTGACAGTCTTTGCAATTTTTGTGGGAACTAATTTCAGTTAAAAGTGCATATTGTTCTCACTTCAGTTAGTGAGTGTACAGCTAAATGTTCTCTGCTATTACTGGCTCATTAGTCCAGATTATCCCAGAGTATATCATCGTGTTACTGGTATAATTTATACAATTTAATTTAATTTGTATCGCGCCAAATCACAACATACATTATCTCGCGGCACTGTACAAGGATAAGAGTTAAATAACACAAAATGGGGGGAAAGTGAGACATGCTCATGCCTTAACTAAGTCTGACTACTTCATGGTCAGAAAAGTTCAACCTCTGCAAACATTTCTCTCATGTTTTCTTGAGTGTCAGTCAGAAGAAGAAGAAAAAAATACTGTAAATGTGCTTTTTAAAACAGGTTTGCTGTGTCTCAAATCAGATACTGCAGTTAGTAAACCGACACCCACACGACCCACACACGTGTTCAATCGGCAGTCATTTTCACAAGTTTGAAAAGATGTTGGTGGGCCCCCCCTCCACTTCTGCTAAGTCACCTTTGCTGCCTTAAAATGGAGCTTGTGAGCTAATGGTTATGACAAAGAGGAAGTCGTACATGCAGGTTCAAGGCACGAGAAGAGGGCTGCTTTACAAGGGCAACATGTAGGCCAATGTTAACGTTACTGTCTGTAACTCCAGAAGCCACAAAATGCAAACGATTTTGCAAAAGAGCAGATGGGTGACGTCACACAGGAAACACAAAAGGAAAAGGACAGGATGAAAAGATGAGGCTGATAAGGGAATTTAAATAGTATTCAAAAATGATAGAATAACTAAAATGACAATATATTGATTTAGCATCCAACCAAAAGTGTCCATGTCCAAACCGTGCTCTTATAGTTCACTGCATGTTGTCACACTTTTATTGAGACACAGCACGACAAACATTGACTATTTATATACCAGGCTATTTAATGTTGTGGTTATCTACTGAAGCTGATAACCTGTAAATAGTGTATCGTGCCTGTTACTCCCTGTGTTGTGAATTCCCTGCATTCCCACGTTCCTCAGAGCTGAAGGCTGAAGGGCCTGAAATCCGCTCTAGTGCACAATGTATTTAAAAAGGCTGACTGGGAATCGTGTTGCCAGACAGATGTTTTGTTCTTCTTGGCCTTGTTTTTTCTTTTAAGACTGCGTGAAAAATATTGAATGTTACTTTATTCTACATGATGCTCCTTCCTTTCAAATTTCAAAGTGCCACAAGCTGCAAGATAAAAAGCTGCATTCTATCATTTGTATGATACACAATTATTCAGGGGAAATATTTGGAAACAACGGTTTCACATTTCATGTTCATCATCACTTCATTTTGTTGACATTTCATTTTTTTTTTAAATCTAAATTAATTCCAGGCCCTTGTCAACATTTCATATTAACTTTCACGGACGATCCATGATACTATCAGTGCTGTGAGCGACGGAACGGCATTTCAGCCGTTTAACAAAAAGGCTTTGTTGTGAATGTGTTTTTTTTTTTTATTATAATACACATCAAGTTGTGTCCAGGACTGTCAGATCAAGCCATATTGTTTTTATTTTTTGTTCCAGACTGTTCTGATATTGAAAAGGGCAACAGTGCAGTTTTGTGTTGAAGTACAGTCTCCATAACTGTACCAAATAAATACTTCCTTCCAAACCGGGGTGTTCAGCTTCTGTCTTTTAATCATCTGAAATATGAGAGAAATCTGTATTTTTTAATGTAATTGTTAAAGTGCAACTTGTATGGCCTCTGCATTATAATATATATTGCTTTAATTTAAGTCCCCTTATTTATCTTTAGTTAACAGTATGCACGTTTAATAAATGACACTAATGTTGTTTTAAGCAGCAATAAGGATATTTTAAATGTTTTTATTAATGTGCGGTATGTTTCACCAATTATAAAGCCTTTTTTCTTTTTTTTATGATTGTGTTATACATTTGAGCCCGACCGATATGGATATTTGGGGCCCGATGCCGATATCGATATTTGGGAGTACAAGATTCCCGATATGATACATCGGTCGAAATGAATATATATATATAAAAAAAATTGTTGAAAATATCATTATCAAACCTTTGTGACAAAGACATGTAATTGAGGCATGATATTTTACTTTAACCATGAACTCTATCATAAATACATATAAATTGAAAATACAAAAACAATCAAAATACATAGAAGTTATTACAAACATTTATTTTACATAAACTGGAAACATAAATACACATTTAAAGGCGAATATCGCCCCATATAACGGTCGGGCTCTACTATACGGTATGATCATTCTCTACCTATTAATACAGGAGGAGTTACAGTTGTTGGAGGACACATTTACGGTAAACATCATACAAATATGTTGGTAAAAAAGTGAAACTGCTTAAAAGAAGGAATTAAAGTAAAGGAGTATATTAGATGCTGTACAGCCAGTGCAAGATAACGTTACCTTTTACTGGGAGTCAAACTCTGCCATGCAATGAAGCAGAAGCTGATCAGAGATCTCCCGGCTGGTTTGCTCAAAGTCGTCCAGACTCGCTAAGTAGTCCTGATCGTTCTGTCCATCTTCCCAGGCATCCGCAGGTTGTTCCTCTGTGCTCTGCGGGGCCCGGTGTGCTGTCTGGCTGGGTTCGATGTTGCCAGCGTCGTCCATTAAGTAAGCCTGGTCCTCCTCATCCTGCCATTTGACACAAGACATGGTCACAAGTTGCTGCTAAAAGAGATGACAGGCAGGCAAATGTGGCTCTGTCGGTGAGGATGCCAGTGAACATAAAAGCAAACAAACCAGTGTCATGATGTAGCCGACGCAGATCTCCTGTGGCAGTGGGTAACCTGTAACAGCAGAAATGATCAGGTTGAGCAACCACCACAATTCTGCATCTTATCACATGTGCTCTTGAGTGATTTTAAATATAAAAAGTCAGAGGAGCAGCTCTTTAGCTCCATAACATACTTGAGGATCTGAAGTTCCTGCAGTCAGGATCGTGACACTTCTGGTACCACACTTCCTCTTTGAGATCCACAACAATCCTGCGGAGGAGAATAATGAGACCAAATGAGACGAGTGGAGCAAACTCAAAGACAGATGAGAGGACACACAAAACATACTGTACGTACATTATGTTGTTGCTTTTATGAAACGCTCCAACATTTTCACACCAGCGGTATTTGAGGATGTCGTAGACGAGGAGGTGCTCCGCGACAAAGTAATTCCATCGCCGGATGCCTGTTGAGACACGACAGACAAGTGTGTACGCCGGTGAAGTCAGTCGTTGGAATGTCCGCACACTGCAACTCATCAAACCTCATTAGAAACAAGAGGCTGCCGCTGGGTAATATATATATATACGGGAAAAGAGAAATATCACAGTATTTTTTACCATATACAGCATTTTTATAGTGTGTGCTATTTTACATATGACGACAATCCCAAGGAAGAAAATCTATAACATATATAGGATGATCAAAGACGTGAGAGCATCAATTTGTTCACTCTCAGCTACAAAAATACAACCTCTGAATTTTATTTCATTAAACTTTAAAGCAGCTTTTAAAAACAAATAAAACATGAGGACTCATGACAAAGACAAAGAACAAGACAATTAATTGAGTTTAGTTATTTTGTCCAAGAAAAATATCAAACATTGCTCCAGTTTATCAGGTATATGAGGGCCTTAGGATTATTATGAAAGGTTTTGCAAAAAGCACATCCTGTTTCAGGACCAACACTTACTTCCTTGTATCCCATCCTTTCTTACAACGGTTAGCACAAAGTTGTCTACTTCCTGGTGAGGGGACGTCAGGCAGCCAGCGAGTGAGCCTGCGATGGATGGGAGAAAAAGTTACACAAATAAAAACGATTCATGTTGAAAAACATGAAGTCATGTAATATGATGAAAAATAATCATTTGTTTTCAGTTCTGCGTTAACCTGGATTTGTGGCTGATCCCTGCTGACATTGACGTCTCGGGGCCGACAATTCCTTTGTTTCTGGGACGTCCCACGTCAAAATCCTCTGTCCTGTGAAACTGATGATATTCAGAAATAAGATCTAACCCTGCGGGTTTAATGACAGTTATATCTCCATCGGACAAAAATAATCTGTCAGAGTTCCTCACAGTACCTGACATTACAGACCAGGGACGCCAAGAAGACACTTTCCTCAGGAGACATCCCCTTCTCAGGTTTGGTGATAAACTGGTTGCTGTCTGCCACAGTGAAGGCAGCATTCTTTCCCACTTTTGACGACTTGTAAAGACGGAAATTTCTGTTCTTAGTGTAGACACCTACATTGTAGACATTGCAAATAAAAAGCATATGTACAAACCGGCAAGGTTCACAAAGCTTGATACGTATAGTGGGTGCAAAAAATATATGAAGGTAAGATCTTAACCCAGGTAAGTGCATGAGAGTAAAAGTAAAACTGACGCTTGTTTCTTCTCTTACCGAGATCAACAAAGAGACAGTCTTGACCATCCTTGTTTTTCACCCTGAGGAACTCAAGGTCCGTCTCTTCCTGCTTATGCCTCTTGGTCTGTGGACTTCCAGCAACCTCATCCGTTTCTTCTACCTTCCCCTCAGGAACAACACGTGTTCTGATGTCAGAATATCATTAGAGTTAGTAATGATGGCATATAAGAAATGTGAAAAAATGTGTTTTTCACGGTTCTAGAAAAAACAACTAAAACAAACCGTGTTTCATTGTTTTCTGGCACCGAATTCATCCCGGCATCCAGGCAACTTCCATTTTTGGTTTTGCTCAGGACTGGTAGAAGAACCGCGTGGATAAACCTACCTTTAAAAAATATGTATATGTATACATCAGACAGAATATATAAGTTACATAAGCACATAAAACACGTTGTTGTTGCCTCCACTCAACACCGAACATACCAACGTGTATGTTGTCTTTGAAAACTGCATTTTGGAGGTTGAAGATGAGATGTTGACTGAACTTCTCCTCGGTGCTGGAGTCGAGACTGAGGACGTTCTTTGCAGAGCATTCGATCCCGTAAACTTCCATTAGCTTGTCGCAGACATACTGTCGATACACAAAACACAGACAGGTAAATAAATATATACACACACTGCATCTCTACAGTCTAATAAACAACACCCAATCTAACAGGATGTTTCTCCTACTGATGGATTCAAGTCGACAGAAGCTATTTTAAGCCTTTTTTTAAACCTTTTTTTCAGTAAAAACATGTTGCTGTTTGCAGACGCTCACATAAAAACTTGTTCTGCTTTTCTCCATTTAATATCATTGTAACTTCAATAAATCCGTGTGTTTTAGAGTTCGTGAGACAAAACAAGGCCAAAAGATTAATCTTAGGCTCCGAGAAACTGAGTAATTGTTCACAATTTTTTGACATTTTATAGGCTTAACAATTAATCAATTCAATAATCAACAGATCAACCGATAAGTCTGTTGCAGCCAAAAAGCCAAATACTTTTACAAATAACTATGTGACATCATAACTCATAAACCGCACAACTGAATCATTATCTGCACGTAAAGGAAGCTGCGCGTTGAAAACAGAGAGCAACAACATGAATGTTTAAATAAACAAAAACAAATTACCTGGATGAGGGAAGACACCATAGTTTTCCCATCAGCCCCTTTGTTTGAAGGCCTGTGGAACTCCAGGTCAAAGTAAAGCTTACAAACGGCGCCCTCTGGAATCACCTCGTAGCAGTGCATCAAGGTCTGAGTGTAAGTCCTTAAAAAAAATATATATATATATTTTTTTTTTTACAGGACTTACACTGTGATAAGTTATCACCCTCAATACACATTGGAGCAATAGAAGATCCGCCTCACTTTGCAGTGTAAAGCCAATATTTACCTGTAATAATGCCACAGCTCACTGTAACTGGTAACCAGGTAGATCCTTTGACCTTGAGTTGTCTTTTCATTTTCAAGTGCAAAAACATGCACAGCCTGGGGGGTGAAAAAGCAGTGTACAAATGTAAGCAGTTTTTTTCCCTGATAAGACAGAAAATGACTTCATCTGCAGTACAAACTGGCGAGACAGCGCAGCATCATCAGAGTCTCGCGTCACCTCTCTGCAGCTCTGAGCGAAGCTGACAGCCGGACTTTGGCGAGGGAAGAGCTTCCACACGGAGGAAGGCTGGCACGGCCACAGTCGAGGTTTGTAGCGCGTGGCCAGGGGATTGAGCTGGAATGACTGAGCGAGCCACTCAACCTTCTTCATCCGGTCTCCCCATTTACTCATCCTAGAGGTCAGAGGTCAGCTACAAGCAACCCGAAGGAGGTAGGAATTCAGAGAGTTGGTCGAAGGCAGTTGAGGAACTCTCTGAGTGAATAGATGGATGATCTGTGGTCCTCCTGTCATTCTTCCAGCTGGAAAAAAAAAGAACGGATTATACAAAAAGGTGTTTCTGTTTTAAAGTCTCCCCTCACTGAATGTGGAAGTGGTCTCATTTGGTTCCTACTGCAGATGAACTATTTAACTCATCTACCTCCGCCTGGACTTTGTGATCAACGAACTGGACTCAATGTAATCATATTTTTCAGCACCTTGAACACTTGACTTACACTACAAACTCTATCAATCTACATTATAAATCCATCTATCCTTCATTTTAATTTTTTCAATGCATAACATTTACTTGTAACAGAATGTATAGTGTGGTATTAGTACTTTAGCTTGTAACAGAACGTAAACACTGTGGTATTAGTACCTTAGCTTGTAACAGAACGTATACACTGTGGTATTAGTACTTTAGCTTGTAACAGAACGTATACACTGTGGTATTAGTACTTTAGCTTGTAACAGAACGTATACACTGTGGTAGTAGTACTTTAGCTTGTAACAGAACGTAAACACTGTGGTATTAGTACCTTAGCTTGTAACAGAACGTATACACTGGGGTATTAGTACTTTAGCTTGTTACAGAACATATACACTGTGGTATTAGTACTTTAGCTTGTTACAGAACATATACACTGTGGTATTAGTACTTTAGCTTGTAACAGAACGTATACACTGTGGTATTAGTACTTTAGCTTGTAACAGAACGTATACACTGTGGTATTAGTACTTCAGCTCGTAACAGAACGTATACACTGTGGTATTAGTACTTTAGCTCGTAACAGAACATATACACTGTGGTATTAGTACTTTAGCTTGTAACAGAACGTATACACTGTGGTATTAGTACTTTAGCTTGTAACAGAACGTAAACACTGTGGTATTAGTACCTTAGCGTGTAACAGAACGTATGCACTGTGGTAGTAGTACTTTAGCTTGTAACAGAACGTAAGCACTGTGGTATTAGTACTTTAGCTTGAAACAGAACGTATAAACTGTGATATTAGTACTTTAGCTTGAAACAGAACGTAAACACTGTGATATTAGTACTTTAGCTTGAAACAGAACGTAAACACTGTGATATTAGTACTTTAGCTTGAAACAGAACGTAAACACTGTGATATTAGTACTTTAGCTTGAAACAGAACGTAAACACTGTGATATTAGTACTTTAGCTTGAAACAGAACGTACCGGTATACACTGTGATATTAGTACTTTAGCTTGAAACAGAACGTATACACTGTGATATTAGTACTTTAGCTTGAAACAGAACGTACCAGTATACACTGTGATATTAGTACTTTAGCTTGAAACAGAACGTATACACTGTGGTATTAGTACTTTAGCTTGAAACAGAACGTAAACACTGTGATATTAGTACTTTAGCTTGAAACAGAACGTAAACACTGTGATATTAGTACTTTAGCTTGAAACAGAACGTAAACACTGTGATATTAGTACTTTAGCTTGAAACAGAACGTAAACACTGTGATATTAGTACTTTAGCTTGAAACAGAACGTAAACACTGTGATATTAGTACTTTAGCTTGAAACAGAACGTAAACACTGTGATATTAGTACTTTAGCTTGAAACAGTACGTAAACACTGTGATATTAGTACTTTAGCTTGAAACAGAACGTACCAGTATACACTGTGATATTAGTACTTTAGCTTGAAACAGTACGTATACACTGTGGTATTAGTACTTTAGCTTGTTGCACTGTAATAGTATACTTTGGTAATAGTAACTTTACTTGTGACAGAGTACACGCAGTGATATTAGTAATTCTACTGAGTGAAGTACTTGGATCTAAACGGACTTCCTCGTCCTCTCTGTCGCCGACACTCGACTCTAGCGTCAGCTAGATTAGCAGCATTAACATTAACGTTAACATTAACGTTAACGCGGTTGTTGTCAGCAGGAGACAGTTGGTGATAAACTCACCATTAGTTGAGGTTCAGTGATGAAACAGTCCAGTTCGTCGTGTTACCGTGGAGTTCTATGTCAAACAGTTGCAACAACAAACACGAGCTTCCGCGTCTGTTTTCTTTTTTGGCGCGCTTGGAACCGGAAGTAGAAGCGTTTCCGGTCACAACACTAAGTGGGGAAACAAAAATCACATGGATATGCTAGATTCAAATGTACCGACTTTTATTACAACATGAACATTTTATTACATATAACAAAGTTCAACCAAACTACTTTAAAATGCACAATCCGCGTATCGTGCCGGGTTATTATCGACCGCACAAAACTAACACTTCTTTTGTTTTGTTTTTTCAAAATAAAAGGAAATATATAAATATATGACACACTGTAACAACAAGCTACAACAAAGCATAAAGACCAACTGTGTTTGGTGCTGGAAGAGTTGGTTGTATGGTAGATCCTAAATCTTAGTGTTGTAGACATTTTTTTCTATTTCTCATCATTTCATTACAAGCATTGAAGTTTGCTTAGTATTAATAGGATAAGTCAATAAAATATTATCTCTAAACAACTTTATTGAAGTAGGTTCCCTTCAATGTCCACACTACCTCTGGGGGAATTTCAGATTGGCTTATTGAATGATAATGATGATCACTTTAAAACATTTTCTCTTTTACAATTGTCGACACAAGCTGATGGCAGACAGCGTTTCACATTGGTACTGTTTCCTGTGTGCTGCAGGTTACATTTGAAAGACTTGAATGTCGTCATCTCACAAACAGAATAGCTATCTCCATGGTAACACTCTGTATTTACCACTTTCTGTCTTGCACAAATTCCGCGACTATGACACACCCGAGACAGCCTTCAGCTACCCACCAACTGCCCTGGCTTGCCATAGATTAGATGGCCTCACATAGTGCCTGAGACACTCATCATTGCACTTTCTCAGGAGAGGACCAAAATTCCTCAACACATACCTACCACCTGCATGATGGAAGTACAGTATCATAAAATGAATGTCTACATTATACTGTGGAATTTAACTTGAACAAGAAGCATGTCAGAGCCTCACACCCCTCCCTGATAGGTAAATATCATTGTAAATATATGTACTCACATTAAACTTTATTACTATATTTAATCCAACTAAAACTAATCAACAAAATACATTTTCTAATGGTGTTCCAGACTTCATACAGTGAAACATTTACTCCCGCCTGACAGTATTTGGTCTATATTTGTAGACAATCCAGCACCACTCCTGTTCCTTCCATGCTATGAAGAAAATTGCCATTGAGTCAGTTCTCTGGAAATTTGAGCTCTAGCAGGCGAAGACTGTACAAGTAAGGGAGGGAGGAAGGAAGGAAGTGAGAGGTCTGGAGGTGGAACCTTGCAGGATGGGAGGTAGCTGTTGACAAGCCAGAAAACACCACTCACAGTCATTAGATCAGCATTTGTGCAGTGAGGAATGTTCTACTTTATTCAACTTTATAAGCTGTATAATATAGAGCGGGCATCAAATACATTTTCTGTTCTGTTTTTTTTATTGCTTTTTAAGATTTGAGGATTTAAGATAATATTTAAAAGGCCTGTAGTATTTTGACATTAGGGGTGGAGTATTGGTTTTCCTTACTGTAATCAAAGCAGAATACATCTACAGCTTGATGTGTCTCATAAAATGCCCAGTATGACCTGTATACTGATGAAACATTTATTATCTATGTTTTATTAATGTTGAAATTTAAATGAGTCCGTATCGAAGCCATGCCCATATATTTCATATTTCATGTGATTGGATGTGGCTGAACTTCTCCCTTCACTTCCACTGGAAGTAAACCAAAATTAGATTTTTTTCGTTTTTATGCCCAGAATGAACAGGAGGGACGACTACACCAAGAAAAAACACATTTCAATGTTGATATAGGCCCGTGAGTATTGAAAAAAAAAACTGAACCTATACATGTTTTCATAAACAACCACAGACAACAATCCATTTTGGGAGTTCATCATTTTACAATGTGGAATGGAAAAAAAAATTAAATAAGAAAATAGCAAGAGGTTACAACAGTAATTAAATAGCTGTAAGACCAAATAACTAGAAACCAGACCTCCCAGTGGAAACAATCGTTCTTTCCACAGGAAAGGAAAAGGGAGCTGCCTGGTGAGATAAGGTTTTTTTTTAAACTTCCCAGAGAAGTTTTTTTCTGCGTAGGATGATCACACCCCTGCAGTATTCAGTACATGAACTTGATTTTCTTTTTTTGCAGTGCTCCAAGAAATTAATGCTCCTTGCTTAAGGTATGTGCATTACAACAATTTCAACATTTTCAATCTGTTTTCCATTTTAGTGTTGACACTTTGGTTAGATGATTTCTTGTCTAGAGTAAGGGGATGGGCACCGTATTCCCAGGGAGAAAAAAACTGATAAAGGAAGGTTGAAGGCTTGTCTAAACAAATCATTTGTGCAACAAGCCAGACCATCCCAGACATTTCTTATTCAAGTTGGATCCTGAAATGTTTTTCTCTGGTTTCTGGTATAGCAGTCAGTGTGTGAACGGACATAGACAAGAAGAAACCCTTTAAAATGTGGGACACGAGAAAAGCGCTTCTTGCTGCACTCGTGTTCACGGCGCTCTACTACAGCGTAAGTATTATTCATCTTACAAATAACAGTTCACTGTTGTGGTGTTACATGTTGAAAACTCTTCTATTCTAAACAGCATCTTAATTTCCATACCCAAATTAAGGTGGCAGCAGAGCGTGCAACACTACTGGACATGGCCCTAGATGCTGTCGATTACCTGTTCGCCAAATGCCGTAAAGAGGCCATGGAGAAGATTGTCCATTCAGGCCTTTTGAGACAAGAGCTAAACCTCAATACGGGATTCCAGAAAGCATGGAATGGCAGCGCCCAGTGTTCGAAGCTGATCCCTGGGGGAATAAAAGAACATACTGCTGCACTCTTGGCATACGCTAATGGTGATTTTCAGTTTATAAAAACCTTCAACAAAGAAGTGAAGATGATGGGCGGAAATTACAGCACCTATGAAAACAAATTCAATTTCAAAGCTCTTCACTTCCTGCTCATGGATTACATGATGCTGCAGAAGCCAAAGAATTGCGAGACTGCATATGTTTTACCAGAGAACACAGAGTATAAAGCGCAAAAGGGCTCAAAAGTGAGACTTGGAAGGTTCACCACAGCTGAGGTCGACTTCAGCTCGCTGCAGGACTCAGATGATTTGGAAGGAAAAGTCATTTTAAATATCACTTCTTGCTACTTTGTCAAACTGGGGGACAACATTTGCAAGGAGGAAATGGGCAACGTCTTGTTATCTCCGGCTGAAATGTTCACCGTGGAGGGTGTAAACACCAGAAAAGTGGATGATGGGTATTACACCGAGATCGTTTTGAAACCTTCAGGTCTGAGGACCACGCCCAGCTGCCACCTCGTCTCACGGTAAGAGATATTTTCTTCACAAAATGAAATACTCTGATCATCATCAGTCCTATCATGATGAACAAGGAGTAGTCTCTAAATCCTGAGGTTGCACTGAATGTGATTTCTTCATCAAAACGGCCTGAGTGAGCTTTGAATGATAGACACATAATAATAATAATAAATTAAGATTGTTTTGGAGTCAAATACAACCTCTTCACATGTTGTCTTTGTAGCGACTCTGCTACAATGTGGCAGCAACAGGTGCAGCTGTCGGTCCTAATGTCAAATGAAGAACTGAGAAAATGGAAATGGACAGAAAAACTGTCTGTGACATTTGTCATCACAACTGATTAGTTGTTGATTCAATTCAATATCTTATGTTTTCAACTGGGTTTTTTTCAAAATCAACAAGTTTAATGCAGTGAAATTTTTAATTATTTACAGTGAAGGACACAGAAAAAAATCTTTCATGTGAAATACTCAGAAAAGTCGGTCGAAAAAATGATTAATTAGTTAGAAAATGTAATCTTCATGCCAATAGTGAGGCTGAATTGGAGTTTTCAGGGCCTTTAAGATATTTTGATATGAAAACATATGAATCACTCTGTTTGTCTCCTAGGTCCCCAGCTGTCGTCTCCACCCAGTGGCTTGTGTTGGTGCTTGTGGCCTCGTCTCTTTTTTTCTTCATTTGTTGAACAAGAACAAGTAGGATCTGAGATGAGTCATGAAAAGTCAAAGCAGTGCTTTGTTTTGTTTTTTACAGTTGAACAATGAAGAGAACATTTTGCTCTGATGTTTGCCAATTAAGGTGCTTCAAGCTTTTGTAGTTGGCAGCAAAAATATGGTTTTATCATTGTTGTTTAATTACTTGCCACATTTTAAACATCAACTGTGTATTAAGATGGACAATGTGTCACCACTTCCTCTTAGTGTGCACTCGTTCTACCAATCACAAGAAAGTCTGAGCCTCAGTCTCAGTTTCAGCCACTAGGGGGCACTCAAGATATTCAATATATTATGTCATCCACGTCTATGGCCTTAAAATAAAATCCTGTCTTCTTTATGTATATTTGCAAATAAGGCAACATTTACTTTCGTATTTCTAAGAAAAGCCAATTTCTTTTTAATAGATGTGTTTGTCTTTTATACCTTTATTAACAAGTTTACAGATGAGTGAACCCTGGACAGATCGGAACTGTTGCAGTTGTGCTGCAAAATCAGACAGTCTCAGCTGATAACATGAGCTTTTAGATGTATGAGTGGAGCTTTAAAAATATATATTAAAAAATTAACCGGCCGAACAAAAATCCAGCGTGGCCCCTTACGCACTTAATGCTTCCTGCTTCTGATATGAGCCAAAAAAAATCAACGATTGTAAGTCGCTTTGGACAAAAGCGTTAGCAAAATTAATCTAATGCAATGTAATGTCTTGCTTCTTAATTGTTACACTGTATGTATGTTACAGTACTGAACATTGAGCATCTTTTCATGTGTCTTTCATGTGTAACCCAATAATCATCTCCTTTCACATTACACTTTTATCATATAGCAACAAAATTCAGCTTAAACAATAAATATTATTTGTGTCTCTGTTTTAAGTCTGCATCAAATATCAGAATATTACAGCACATACTGTATTCACATTTATCATGTACATAACAATCCACAGATACAAGCACTAAAGCGCAACTCTAAAGTACATTTGAAGATGGCACATGCTATCTCCAACTAACAAAAATGCAAGCAAGCACTTGTGAATTTACATTTGGTCATAAAATGCAGGCAACGTCCAACCAGCTTCAGTTAATATCAGTGTCACAGATTTAAAGGCATTAAATGGTGTGATGGCATTAAATACACAGTATATCTACCACGAGTACAGCATTTAATGAATACACATACTACAAGTACCATGTTATGTAATAGCACGCGAGGATAACATTAAGTAAATGTCAAACGCAGCTTAAACTATATGGTTTATGATGCTGACTAAGCATTTCAATGTATCATATATAATAATATATAAAACATACAAATAGCCCAACCAAAGAAAGTACAGCACATGAGCACATATGTAATTTCCAATCAGGAAAATAGAAAGTATTACAGCAAATTTGTCAATGAGATGCTGTAAACCTTCCAGCAACACAATTTCTAAAAACATTTTTTTTACATACACATTATTTAAATTATGGACGGTTTGAAATAATTTTGGGGGGATTTTGCAGAATTGCCATACATTATTTAGCCAATTTTCACAAATAACCCCACCTACATACATTTTAAGATACAAAATTGCAGTAAAATAAAATGTTGTAATAAAAGCAGCATTTTACAATTAAAAACAAATGAACATTTTAATATAAATTAATCACATTAATACTTGAGTTAAAAGTTAAAAATGTCGAGTTAAAATAAACAAAATTGTTGCTTTAGGGAAAGGTGTTTTCAAAGTCGGGCCCCCGTCAGACTAAAGTTTAGGAAACTGCCCCCTACCCCCTTCCCCTCCTCCAATATGGGAAGTTTAAGGCAAGTTTGCCCTTCTAAGGACTGTGTTATATTTATGAACTCTGAGCAGGTTTATGGCCACTTAATTCAATAGATATCATAGATGTCAGATTGGATTGAACTATGAAAGAGTATGTAACTCTTTTTCTGAATTTTGATAGGTGGCCCAGATTTGACCACACCCATTCCAAAACGTATCATCTCCATTAGTAATCAACAAAAAACACTAGAATCAACATTCATCAAATTGAAATAATGTTTTTATGTTATTTTTAACTGTCAGCATTCAGCTGGAGTGTGTACAGTGGAGACAACTAACTGTCTATTAATAGGCTCAGAGTTGAGTCTTGACCTGTTTCCATTAGAACTAGTGCTCTTGTCTTTGCTGAGGATGCTGGTATCGTTCCGAGAGAGGGTGCACATGCTGCTCTGGTAACCTGGCCGGAGTCTTGTGTTCTGGAGCTCCAGCTCGTCGTAGCTCGAGACGTGGACAAAGGGACACCAGCGGAAAACATGCTTGAAACCGGCCCGGAACCTGTACCCAAACCAAACCCTGACGTGTAATCATGCTGTTGTGAAGACACTTATATATACAGCATTTACACATGTGTCTGTTTTTGGGGTCGTGGCATATTTGTACTCACCTGCTGTTGAGGCAGCAGTAGATGATGGGGTTGTACATGGTGGAGCTCATTGCCAGCCACAGCACTGACAGGTAAACCTGCTGGATGTACTTCCACTTGCTCAGGCGCTTGTTGAGACCCGTCACAATGAAGTAGACATGGTAGGGCAACCAGCACAGGGCAAAGGTCACCACCACAATGATCATCATCTTCACCACCTGCGAGCGGAAAGAGAACAATGCAAGAGTCGTCAGCGGGAGAGACATCGAGCTCAGTGTTTGGGTAAAAACAAAACACTGAGCTGACAGATGCTCAACTAAAACTCTCGGAGAGCTGACAGGTTAATAATTCTAATAATAATTCATTTAAACTTACCCTAACCCTATACTTAAACTTTAAACTTTTAAAAAGAAAATTCCTGGAGAAACAACGCACTCTCTTAACAACATCTCACTGTGACTTTGGAGCTGCCAGGTACTTTTCATGTTCACATTTTTCTCTGAAGTCAGGAGTTTGTTGCCCGTTTCCCCTCATTCTGACAACAATGACGTCGCCAATCGATGAGTCGGGGATGTCTGCCGTATGAAGAGAGGGAAAGGTCAGCGGTGACGCACCAGATCCAGCAGGTTTCAGGTGGGACAGAGGGGAGAGAGAGGAGGCCGCAGATCTCACCAGTGTGTTACAGCACAATGCCGAGCGGCGGGGGGTTAAAAGGAGTAGGCGTTGGAGCATCACACCATCGAGCTCATGTGTGAGACTGTGACGAGAGCGACTTCCTCCTTTTATCTTCGGTCCTGATGGAATCGTGAGCTCGTCGGCCCTCGAATCAAGCACGACATTTGTCTTGCAGCTCTCCTGACACTTATGTATCTCTTTTATCTTTCTCAGCTCAATTTCGCCAGCAATCTCAGTCTCTGAAGATTTATGTTCCTATGAAGCCCCTGAACAGATTGTAAATGGCAAACCTGCACCTGTCGCCATCTCTATTTCTGCGCTCTGAATATGTGCTTGTGTCTCTGGCACAAAAAATGCTAATCCAGTTTAGAGGGGGTGGGAATCTATTCTCAAGTCAGTTGTATTTTGAAGTTTACATTTTTGCTTCCTTCTTTGGCTGCAGTTTGTGGGAAAATCAAGATGTAATTGTCAAGTTTTTTAACAACTGTTTTTTTTTTTTTTACATCATTAACATCCTTTGTCACTGAATACTTTTGCCGCTGAACCTTTGTGTCATCTCTGCATAATCATAATCCGGCATGTTAACCTGCAGTGATTTGTAAAATGCATCAATAAATTGTATTCTTTGGCATTAATCCCGGTGCCGTCTCGATAGATGTTCGTCATGACAGCTGTGATGACCTTAATCCCCGGTTAACCCGACACTCACAGTAGCTGCAGCAGAGCACGCTGTGTAGTCTGGATGAAGATGCCACACGACAGTAAAACAGGTGCCGCCGGATGCTTTTCTCTTTTTCTAGGCAGCAGCTGAAAAAACAAGCTGTGTGCGCCAATAGTGTATATTGATGCATGGCAAAATAAAGTTGTGAATTCCCCTCATAGTACTGAACTAATGTTCTTTGCAGCTCTGCACAGCACATTGTTTCGTTACAATTAACTGTGACCTTCCACCTCAAACTAACTGAATAGAGAAAGTGTAAATATATCTTAAATAAATGTGGCGTTTACCTTCCGTTTGGCTCTGAGCTGTCCGTGGTAGCTATCAGATGTGTCTCCAGGGATCTGCCCTCCCCAGAGGGTCACTCCCACGATGGTATAGGTGATGCTCATCACCGCTAAAGGCAGGACGTAGACCAGAACTGTCACTACGATATGATACCTGCACAAGTAAGCAGACAAAGCACCAGTATATTATCACATAATGACGATGAAGATTGAAGAGAGGCGGAACATACTGTGTAAGGAGTTAAAGATATAATACTGCATGTAACTGTTGCACATTAAATTGTCTGAAAACGACCAGACCAACCTTGTTTAATATTATTTCTCAAATAATATTAAACAAGGTAATGGTCCATTTTGTTTGGTCGCCCGTCAAAGACGTCATATCCTTTTTTTACAATACGGTTTTTAGAGCTTGGTCACTTTTTACTATATATATAAACGGGATAATGGATTTTAGTGTGTGTGGCCCTGTGATAGGCTGGCGTCCTGTCCAGGGTGTACCCCGCCTCTCGCTCAATGTTAGCTGGGATTGGCTCCAGCGACCCCCCGCGACCCTTAAATGGATAAAGCGGTAGACGATGAATGATGAATGAATGAAAATGGATTTTAGTCATCGTAAGGTCTCAATCTAAAGTGCCCATATTATGTTTTTCAGCTTTTCCCCTTTCTTTTATTGTGTCAAAGGTCGGCTCAGCGTGGGCCAAGATATGGGACAAGAAATGTGTACTTTCAACATTGCAGCATGTATCTAACCTAATCTAGTAGACGCCAAATTAAAATGATGTACCTGTTAATGGCCAAAGTATAAGAAACATGATTTCACATCTTTGACATGACAGTGATGATGAAGCCTGAAATGAGCAACAATAAAGGGGGTCATCAGCGTGTCGGTGTTCTCACATGAAGGGGTCGGCGGCCATGCGGGGCCAGGCCACGTAGCAGAGCGTCCTGTGGGGCAGAGCTCGGGTGGTGGAGAAGTAGCAGAGAGGGAAGGCCAGAACCACGGCCAGACTCCAGATGCAGACGATGACTCCCATGGTGGCCTTGGCTGACAGGCGAGGTTTCAGGGGGTGGATTATGGCCATGTACCTATATACGGGGGGGGGGGGGGGGGCGAATACCAGCAAATGCAGAAAAAAAAGAAGCATTTTCTGTTTGTTGTGCTTGATGAAGTTCTGTGTCATGAGCAATGGGTGTTTATCGAAATTATTTATAACTGGCATCTAGTAGAATAGGTCACAGTAACTGTATCTGTCAAGTTCAAAGCTTTTCAACAAATGGGGTCAGTGGTTAAAGAAAACAATGAAACATTTTTTTTTAATATATCCCAATACTGACAGGCTCTATTAATTATCATTATCATTGCTGATTCTTGCTAAGCTATTCTGCAGTAAAAAGTGCTCATTGGATGCTCTCATCAGCTGGCATTTCTTTTATTTAACTGGTTGATAAATAAAATGATGAAATTATGCATTGGGCTCAGGTTTTGAAGTTTCTTGACCGCATTTGCAGTATAAACCAACATTTAAAAAAAGGAATAGAAACTTTTTCACTATAAAAGAACATTACATGTACTGTATGTGAAATATGTTTTACAACTGTTTTTACTCCAACGTTTAAATAAGAAAGAAACCCAAATTTCTGAATTTGTTTGGATGCAATACTGTGAAATGTAAATTGTATTTTAATTTGAATGATCTGGAAGGATGGAGCCACTTTAATAGGAAAAGGAGAAAAAAAACGACATTATTACAGTGGGAAAACATATTTTCCAAAGAAACACTGGGTGACATCCACTTCTTCTCCACTCTCCACAACTCACCTGTCGATGGATATCGCCGTCATGGAGTAGATGCTGGCGAACACGGCGGTGACGGGGAAGAAGTTGTGGAACCTGCAGTACACCTCCCCGAAGTACCACTCTCCGTGAGCCGCGTACACGAAGTTGATGAGCGTGTTGAACGCCGCCATGGACGCGTCGCACAACGCCAAGTTCAGCAGGAAATAGTTGGTCACCGTCCTCATCCGCCGGTGCGCCAGGATGATCCAGGTCACGATCAGGTTCCCGAAAACGGCCACGGCGAGCACGGCGCTGTACGCCAGCGCCCAGAGCGCGACGCGCCACGCCGGCTGCACGAACTGGTTGGTCAGATTCCTGGTGGAGTTGGCTCCGTCCCGTTCAGAGGCCATTCCTCAAGAGTCCCCCCCCCCCCCCCCCGGCCGTCCCCCGCCCCGGGCCGTCGGACCTGCGTCAGTGCGCGCGGGCCGGCGGGCGCCTCTGATGGGCGAACATTACGCGCAAAGAGTGTGACCAGGGAGACGAGGCGCGCGAGTGGTGCTGATGCAGCCACTCCCTGTCATCACCCACAGAGATGCAGCAGAGGTTCAAAACTTGTCAAATCAGTTCATCAGTTTCAACCTTCCAGTCAAAATATTAAAAAAAAAAAAAAAATCTGCTAAGCTGGTATGAGCTATTATGAAACAAAATGAAAGGAGAATGATGAGAACCAAGCTGGCGTGGCTCATAGATGTGAAATGACTCATTCCATGACATTTATATGACATTCAACCTGACATCCAAACCTTGATCAACAGGTGTGTATCATGGATCATGTGTTCGCTTCCTCTCCTAATGATGATGTTGACTCCAAAATGTCCAACCCTTTTTTAAGCCAGAGATAGAATGTCCTGCATTGGCACACTGTGGGAAGCCTTTGGATCAGTGTGAGTGCGATACAGTTAATCCTCAATAGATGTGAGATGAAAAGAAAAGCTTATGAGCTTTTGGCTTCAGGAGTCTGTGAATGTTTGTCTGCAATAGGACGGATCAAGTCAGGCCATGAAGTGTTGAACGAGTAAAAGTCTTTTGCTCACTATTTTTCAAACCTTATTTCAGTGTTAAGTTCAGGACGAAATCCTCCCACTGAGTAGATGGTCTCCAGTTTACTACAGAATATCCAGAATTTGTTTTCTCCCTTTTTGAAATTTTTGAATGTACAGCATGTATAACTGAAAAGATCTCTGATCTACCTAAAATGTTACACACACAGAAATCATCTTTTTGGGGTTTTAATTAAAGAGCACTGGGACACGTTGACCTATAAGGTATCGTTTTATCTTTATAGTTTATTGATTTGCATAGACCTTCTTGAGCAATTTACTCTGCTCAGCTCACTTTTTTATTTGGGACATTTTGAATTGTTATTAACCCTGTGGTTATACACAGAACATACTTTTTCTTACAGTTACATATATATAGCTATACATCATGTAGAGACAAATGAAAGGCATTTCTTTCTGAAGCAGTGATTTACAAACCTTCACTGAAAAAGGCAAAAACAAGATATGATCATTTTCAAGTAGACTGTTTTGCATAGTTGTTGTTTTCGGCTGCATTTGTATGTATGAATAATAAAACAAGATTTTGGAACCTTAACATATCATAAATCATAAATGTATATAATAATATTTTTAATATTTCAGAATCTTCTTCTTTTTTTGCATTGTGGTTCTCTGGTAGTTATATATTTTCATATTTTATATATTACTTTTTGCTCACATTTACAACTGTGTCAATGTTGAAAACAAGATACCGTGCATGTTGGGCAAGGACAGTTAAAAAGCTGCTGAGCAACGACAAAGTCAAAAAGCATATCAAATCAGCAAAGGTGAACCTAAAATCATTGGTTCAATCACTAAAAACACCACAGAGATCCAACTTCAGATGCTATAATCCATACAGAAAACACCTCATTAGAGTCTTTTACTCCTGCTGAGCTCGACTGCCAATTACCTGAACGTGCACCCGCCGCTGTGCTGCGTGTTTTTAATGAACTGCATTGTGCAATGTGTTGTTTCACTTCTAAACTCTTTCTCCTCAGCCACGGCGTGCACGGTTTGGAATCCCCAACAAGTAAAACATAGAAGTAGACTGGTAGATTCTGAGTTAATGGGTCATTACAGCACACAAACATTTACAAGTAGTACACACTGAGACCACAGGAAGGTCAAAAAGTCTGTTTCCTCTCAGCAAGACCTCATTACCCAGAGGCCACCTCTTTTGGGCCACTCCCCATCTCAAATGTCACTGCTCCAATCTCGTCTAAACCCGCCCTGTCCTAAATACTAAAAAAGGTCACGAGCTGTTCAGCAACAAACGATAATATCATTAGCTGCATTCAAGAAACTATTTCCTTTTATATTTTTATGAATAATTCAGGTATCGTTGGATCACAAGGGGGGTGAAGGGCAGGGGCGATGAGTGTGTCTCTTTGTCTGGTGTCTGAGCTGTGTGTAACGGTAATACGCGACTGATCTGTGCAAAAGACAATAACAGTGAATTTGACCGTCAAGAGAGGTTCCGTACAGTGGTGCAGTCAAGTCAAATCACAATCATTCTACATCCTAAATAAGCATATGAAAATATAGATTATATTCTGCCTATTCCTGAAATGACTTGGATGTAATTGTTCACAATTTAGTTTTGTCTTTACTAGAAACAAAGCTCTGAAAGATGGTTGGTCTGTTCGTGTCTCAGCAGCAGCAACCGTTTCACATTGGCGCAGTTTTATTATTGCATATAAGAAACTCTTCCTCAGTGAGATGCCAAACAGACAGGCATGAAACCCCTCTGCAAAGTCCACGGTCCATATAACTACAACAACAGTAATCTGTATTCACGAAACCTAGTTTAAAACAAATGTATTTATTTTGAAAATATTTATTAATTTCAGAGCTGTGTTTTTCATGAAATGCTGAGGCAGAAAAATACTTAATAGTAAGTATAATTTTAGATTAAACAAATTGTTTCCGACCTTTATTCACTATCTACTTTGGGCCTATGATAAACTAGACATTACAATATTTATTTGGCTAGAGAACAAGTTTTTTTTACATTACTTTTACTTAAGTAAACATGAATACATCTTTCACAACTGCACATTCGGAGAGATTTTAAGATAAATCAATAAGATATACTCAATTTTCCTGGATCATGTTGAACCAAAGTGATCTCAAAGCAAGCCTCCAAACTTCGAGGGAACAGCAATAATCATAAAAATGCTTGGTTTTAGTTCAATAATTATTTGCAGAATTTGACGCTGCCCCCTGGTGGCGTCAGAATGGTATGGCTCAGATGTTGGGATACCGACAATAATTGCGCTGCACAAAATTTCTGCAATAATGTCTCTTGTCTATCTTAGCTCAGTCTGTTAAACAATGCTGGAGGGAGGGTTGATATGTGGGTTTTAAATACATACAGTAATGGAAATGAAAACCAAACCCAAAAGATTTTACAAAAGATAAAATACAAAACATACAAAATCACCAATACAATTTATGTATTAGAGTTACAATAGTAGATTCAGTCCTGAGTCCTGTTTCTTATTCCCTTTTGGCACTACAAAATAAATCTGGTAAGCCTCTATAATGTTGTAATTTCTGCATTTATTGTTGGGATTGAGAGCTCATGCTTGTGTTTGTATAGTGACGAACAATATGTTAATATGTGTGAGTTACATGTTTACTTACAATGATTGTACGGCGAGGTCAGTCCCTGCCAGCATAAATTTAATGACTTGCACTGGTAAACAAAAAAACAAAAGCATGATAGTTGTTATCTGAGTCTTTCCTTGAGTTGCACCAAGGCTATTAAATTCATTAAGCCATTTTAAAAGTCAACAGCCTGTAGCTTATTTACTGAACTGTCCTTCAACTACAATTATTTGTGTTCAGGAAGTGGTCGGTGCAATCATTCCCCGGAGGACAATTGTTCAAATAAGAACTGGAAAAACCTCTTTAACCGCTCCTAAATTGTTATATACTGTTAACATTTGCATGCAAAGTTTATTTAAAGGTTAACAAACCTACTGGGAACCTAACGACTCACTCTCTGTCCTCCGGGAAGACTTCTGCACTTTTCACCCCAGTTTCTGACCAGGCGCTGAACTTCGTCAATCTTTACTTTTTAATTTGCGGGCTCGATCAAAGGTTAAATGCGAGATATTTGCACAACAGAAAGAAAATACAAGTATAGTAACAGTAGCTTATGATACTCAGTCAAATATCAACACATTAAGTCCAATCAATTAAAATAAAAAGAAGCGGAGAACAAACCCAAATCAGGCAATGCTAAACTTTTAATATTGTAATAATGCCATTTCATAGTGATGTTATATGAAATACGGTCATATAGGATTTTCAGACCATATTCTTGTTAACCTTGACCATTGACCAATCGGCTCCAAAAGTTAAATTACCTCCCAAAATTACGGCCTCCGTGCATACTGTAAGGAACTGAACTGAAACCGAGGGAAGGAGAGAATAAGGGACTGAGTGAGTGAGTGAGAGTGCGATAGAAGCTTATGATCAAGTGTCTAATCTGACAGGATTACATGTCTATATGGAGTTTAGGACTCTCTTTTAGAGAGAGAGAGAGATAGAAGGAAGACACCAGAAAGCTCATGGGGAGGGGAATGACGAGAAAGATGTGAGGTCATTAATTTTTTTAACATTTACTAGGTAAGTGATTCTTCTCTCCCAAGTGGCACACAGGATGTACGTGCGGGACAGGACCAGAGAGAAGAAAAAAAACCTACATTCTGCTACACTGATTTTATATTGTTTGTTTTGGAATGAACTGAAATGAAATGAAGTGAAAACAGGTCGAGAACCAGAGATGAGTTAGAGAAAGATAAAGTTTGTGTTGTTTTGAGTGGGACTTATTTTTGCCGCTGATTTGCAACGGCACTCACTTGGCACAATAAAGGTTGTATAAGATGAGCAGTTTTCAGACATGAACTGCGGAACATGTCCGGAAAATTGCTGTTCGGATATGAATAATGCAGCAGGAGTCAGACGCGCTCACAACAGCAGGGACATTTCAGGAACATTCAGGCGACGCCTGGCTATAGAGCTCCCACTCACTCACCACCAATTGCTGTATTCTCACATGGGCTCTCTCTGACTTCGGACTTCGGACTTTCCGGAAATTTCACTAGGGGTCTGGCAATCCTTGAATCTGATATAAATATTAAAACAATAAGAAACTATCAAATTGTACTTTATTAAAGTAAATGTACACAATTGTGGGGTTACTGTTGACAATGTAAACCCTCAAACTGTCCTGTGACTAACTTACAGTAGGTTATGCATACATTTACACCAGTTAAAAAGGGGTTACAAGAATTTTTGTCAATTTTCTTTGAATATCAAATTGTAAGTAGTGTGAACATGTGACGTTCTTCTTGCTACAACCACCTTCTGCACTTTTCAGAAAAAAAGAGCCAAGATCTCACATTTAATATACAAATACAAAAACGGATCATTATTATTCTGTTCTATCTTATTTGCATTATTGGAAATATTTTTTGTGTTTTCTGTACAGCTGCTCGGAATCAGTCGTCTCTATCAGTAGATGCTCTTGTTTAGTATCAGCCGAGAAACTTAGAATGTAGTCGTGTTCTTGTTGTTGTCGTTGGACCTCAAAGTTGCGACACTGTTCCATGGAGCAGAGTCGCTCCTGCTGGTTTGGTGGAAAATAATAGAGTCAGAGATCTTGTTACATCATAAAAAGTCTGGCTGCGTGTAATTTGAGCTGAAGAAAGTGAAAGAGGAGGGACAAAGGGAAATATAAAGAAACACAAGGAAGTCGGAGAACCAGCTGTACGTTGGAACTGCGTCTGCATGTCTGGTTTGTGTCCATTCCAGTCTGTACATGTAAAAGGGTTCGGGACTGGAGCGCAGCTCGCACAGCAAGCAGCTGGTTTGCTTCGGTTGCAGGTTGGGAAATACTGCATTGCTCTCGCGATACAACTCACTGTCTAAGTTCAAAGGTTACTGAGGTTCAGTACATGCCGTACCGGGCGAGGTTTGGCAGAAAGGTAAGACGTGCAGCCCTTCAGCGTTGTTGTTTACAGTTTATGCAAATGTTGCTGGTGGAGTTGATCCACGTGTTAATGTTGTTCTTACTCCGCTGATAATGTCAGTTGAACTGCGCAGACCAGCACTTTAACAGCTGATCGGCAGGTTGTGAAAGATTTTTCGACTGTGGTATTCAATTCTCAATTTGTTCATTTGCGACTGTGCAATTCAATGTCAGTATTAATCTCACTGTACCTGGAACAGTCC
Source organism: Scophthalmus maximus (assembly GCF_022379125.1). Lineage (NCBI taxonomy): Eukaryota > Metazoa > Chordata > Actinopteri > Pleuronectiformes > Scophthalmidae > Scophthalmus > Scophthalmus maximus. The sequence goes on along the minus strand of NC_061522.1, from coordinate 9,569,502 downwards.
AACTCTGGAACAAACAGAACGACTTATGTGGTTGGTTTTCTCTGCATAATGGAGCAGTTTTCACAAAACTTTACACAATGAGAATTGATTGTTTAATATTTATTTTGTTCACTGCTGATGTTGTATTGAGTGTTTCAAATGCACACTCGATAGACAGAAATGGCAATGATACAAAATGAATGACAATTTTCCAGATTAGTCAGCACAAATTTGCAAAGTAGCAGGTTTAATATGATTATCGAATATACTGTTGAATTTAATCTCCTTCTTTCATCTTTCAAAACTGAAATAGACTGGAGCTCATTATAAATTCACAGATAAATAACAAATTCAACAGCATTTGCAGGTGAAGAAATTACTCAAATATCAGAAGAATTACTAAAAAGATAGCTGAGAAAAGAATCTGAAGGCACTGAAGGTTTTGCTACTGTAAGGAGAGCAGCTGCTTCATCGTTTGTATCTTGAACACAGCGGTATTAACAACTTAAGGTTTATGACTTTGACTGGCAAACAAAAAACTAAAGTCAGGACAGTTGTTATCTATATCGTTCCTTGAGTTCGCACCACCTAAAACTATTTTCTTTGTAAAGTCAACAGCCTGTAGTTTATTTACTGAACTACTCTCAAGCAAATGTGTATTCAGGAAGCCGTCTGTGCAATTATTCACAGGGAGACAACGTTCAAAATACTAAATGGAAAAGCTGCTTTAACAGCCCCTATATACTCATAGTATATTAACGGCTGCGTGCAATGCTTATTTAAATATTAGCAAACATATTGGGAACTGCTTTAATATTCAGTCAGCTATTACTTGAAATGACTCACTGTCTGTCATCCAGGACGACCTTCGCGCTTTTTGACCCCAGTTTCTAAGCTATTGAGCCGCACTCTCGTCTGCCTAGTTGGTGTATAGCATGATTCATGAATCTGAATACTTTTAAACTTGCCGGCTTCCCCAAAGCTAAAATTCGGGACATTTCCACAAATGAGAGAAAATACAATCATCACCTAAAAGTCTCTTTTTTCCCCCTGTGCTGACAGATGGAGTGCGTCTCTTTACCACCACTGTCCAATTTTGCCATCTGTGGTGGCACCCATGGGAATGAGTTGACAGGCGTGTACATCTTGAGAGAAATGCAGAAACACAACGTGGAAAAGGTTGGATCTGTCTCTATAACCACTGTCCTGTCAAACCCACGAGCTGTGGACGCTTGCAGGAGATACACGGACAGAGATCTCAACCGCTGTTTCACAGACGACCTCCTGAGGTACGTTTTCAAAAGTGGCACAAAAACTTTTGGAGAGAACTGATCAACAATATCCCTACTTCTGTAGTGAATCTGAAAACTGGTAGACAAGAGAGTTTTATACATGAGAAATCTCATTATGATGTCTCTCTGGCTTCTAGTTCCCCGATCACAGAATCCACGCCCTACGAGTTGAGGCGAGCCCAGGAGCTGAATGCCCACCTCGGCCCCAAAGGAAGCGAAGAGGCCGTGGATCTGCTATGCGATATGCACAACACCACCTCCAACATGGGCCTGTGCATCATATTTAACTCTGCAGACTGGCTCATCCTGCACATTTGCAAATACTTACAGGTAAGATCAGGGGTGCAGCGACCAGCAACTTTAATCCCATTGAAAAGATATCAGGCTCCGACACCCCAGGTCACCCCAACCCTGGGGAGGTTCTTGGTTTTATTTCTTCCGTATTGATAAAAATACATTTCCACAGACCCCTTGTAATTATGCCACCTCAGCACAATGCTGCACGCCTCTTTCTTTAGCTGGGACCAGGGTTGGTTCATTGGTGTGGGGCAGGGGTGTAGCACCAAATTCTGGGCCCTATACATAAGCAGTCTCTATGGGCCCCCCCTAGCTATGATGCTGATTAAATTATGATACTGTGTGTGTGTGTGTGTGTGTGTGTGTGTGTGTGTGTGTTCTAATAGTAACTAGCTAGCTAACTCCTACCGTATTCAAGTAGTTCAAGTTACAGTTTGCTAGTTAGCTATCAATAGCAGCTGTGTCGGTCTCAGCTAGGTAGCTGCTAGCTAGCTGTCGTAGTAGGATTTTGCTAATAGCTAGCCCCCTTTCTTTTGAAAGAAATCAATTGGCAGTTGTTTTCCCGTGGTACGTTCTTCCTTTTGTTTCCTCTGGGACCCAGACTTTACTTTCTTGAGGGAACACAGAAGTCAGAGGAAGTCACCGGACAGTAGAGTAGCTGACAGATTCTCCTGCTAAGTGGTGATGGTCGGACCAAACCATTTTCAGCCTTTTGTAAGGGGTGAAAGGGCCCTGACAGAACCTCCACGCTTTGTTTGTTTTTCTAATATATGGTCTCTCAACCAATGTCTGTTATGACACCAATTACTTAGAAAACACTATTTCAAACAATAAAAACCTTAATTCCAGGCTTTCTACGCCCCTTGGGCCCCTGGTAGTCTGCCCCCCCCAGTGCTCCGCCCGTGTCGTGAGGACACGGCGGACATGTACGAGCAGCTCTGTCGGAGTTGGCGTTGACTAGATGTCGGCGAGAGGGGCGGCGACGTGTGAACACTCGGAACGTTGTTCGTTGTGGACCAGGTTAACAGGTCGACTTTCCGCCACTCACCGTCTTCGCCCACCTTCTAGTTGAGCGACTCCGGTTGACCCGCGGTCGCCGCTCGCTGGACGATGAGACACCGCGGCAGGACCATAGATCAGGACCGAACCAACCGGGGCGGGGGGGGGGTGAAAACGTCTCTATGATAGTTAACCTTTTGCCAAAAACAAGGGAAGAAAAACAAACCTTTAGCTTTAAAGTACATTTATACATTAAATATCTGTTATTGTAGATTCATAATTATTGGGGGGGCGGGGGGTAGCGTGTCAAAAAATGCGAACAACCCCTCTTAGACACAGGACATCAGAAGCACACGTTTCCATTTCAGTACATACTAGACTCGTTTGACTGTACACGACGGTTGTGCGAGGCGTTGGTGGTATAGTGGTGAGCATAGCTGCCTTCCAAGCAGTTGACCCGGGTTCGATTCCCGGCCAACGCAGCTGTTTTCTTTTGTTTTGTGTGTTTTTACAGCCGTTCATTTGCGATTTAGCATACGTTTGCTGGAACTGCATATCTCATCATGCATTTTCTTTACAAATGTTCAATTAAATACTGGAAAAAATGTCAAAATGCCGCGGTGCGATCTTCATATAAATAATTTTAATTTTCAAAATGAATTTGCACAAATATATATATATATATATATATAAAAATTTCGGGAGGGGGTTAGGCTATAAACCATTGCCAATATTTAAGAGTTTCAACAATGTGATCAAGATATAAACACAATAATGTTTGATAAAGATCCATCAAAGTAAAGAACTGTGACCAAGATATGTACTTAGCGGGCCTTTTTTTTTTTAAATTTACAGTTAAACAAGCCTAGGTCTTGTGCCATGCTGGCAGCTGTGTGAAGCAACACAGTGGTGTTTTGGGCTAACGTGCTTACAGTAGAGATTTTTGAGCCAAACAGGTATAATATTAATCTTAGTTTTAGAGTTATGTAGTCAATAAAACCGAGGGACTGGACAAACGATGTTGGATTAATGGAAGAACCAACTGTGTTAGTAGGGTCGGAAAAATATGACTCTGTGGCCAAAGTTAACTCAGTATTGAAAGCATGTTGTGCTGTAAATAGTTTCCTTTATGTGGTTTCAGAGCAAGATAACGTCTATGCCTGTGAGAGCACTCCAGATGGATTTACCCCTGTTTTCTTTTGTTTTGTGTGTTTTTACAGCCGTTCATTTGCGATTTAGCATACGTTTGCTGGAACTGCATATCTCATCATGCATTTTCTTTACAAATGTTCAATTAAATACTGGAAAAAATGTCAAAATGCCGCGGTGCGATCTTCATATAAATAATTTTAATTTTCAAAATGAATTTGCACAAATATATATATATATATATATATAAAAATTTCGGGAGGGGGTTAGGCTATAAACCATTGCCAATATTTAAGAGTTTCAACAATGTGATCAAGATATAAACACAATAATGTTTGATAAAGATCCATCAAAGTAAAGAACTGTGACCAAGATATGTACTTAGCGGGCCTTTTTTTTTTTAAATTTACAGTTAAACAAGCCTAGGTCTTGTGCCATGCTGGCAGCTGTGTGAAGCAACACAGTGGTGTTTTGGGCTAACGTGCTTACAGTAGAGATTTTTGAGCCAAACAGGTATAATATTAATCTTAGTTTTAGAGTTATGTAGTCAATAAAACCGAGGGACTGGACAAACGATGTTGGATTAATGGAAGAACCAACTGTGTTAGTAGGGTCGGAAAAATATGACTCTGTGGCCAAAGTTAACTCAGTATTGAAAGCATGTTGTGCTGTAAATAGTTTCCTTTATGTGGTTTCAGAGCAAGATAACGTCTATGCCTGTGAGAGCACTCCAGATGGATTTACCCCTCTCTGAAGCCTTTTCCGTAGATTCACTGGGAAAACACGGCTTCTGTAAGTGTGTGAATATATATGTTTGACTCTTTGACAGCACCAAAGTAAAGAATAATTGAGATGTTTGAAGCGTTCGATTTTTTGAATTGTTCATCTGATTCTCCACAGCATTTGAAATCGGTCCTCAACCTCATGGTGTGCTCAGAGCTGATGTCTTCAACACGATGAAGGAAGCAGTGGATCTCACAATAGAATGGCTTCAGCAATTCAACTCTGGTAGGAAACACCACTGACATTTAACGACGTGTGGTCACCAAGCTTCTGTTGTCCTGGAACAGTCGGAGTTCTTTTACACACAACAACTCATTGTCTTTGATTATACTGTGTATGTCTATGATTTTAATCGTCTTTTTGTGAAACTGTGAAGCACTCTGTTAGTGTGGTTTTTAAAGGGCATGACAAAGTTTAAAGTACATAAAACTACTAACTAATGTAACCCATGCGGTATCTGGCCACAGAGGTAATTCTGGTTTTATTCAGCATTTTGATATATCTCCCACCGTGATTTGTGTCTCTACCCCATGATAATGAACATGCCAGGAGGAACGTAAAAGCATATATCTCAAAAACCTGGCCGGACAACTGCAACTAACCGCGGGTCAAGATACCAAAAGTAGTGACAATTTGGTTGCGCCCTTAAAATGACCTCTGTAATTCTGTAGTTGTGAGCCTCCTGGACCACACCAGCAGGACTTCTCATTACTAACACTGTCCTTTGCCAACAGGAAGAACTTTTGAAGGTGGCGAAGTAGAAGCATATACCAGGTGGAAGACCGTCCACTACCCGAGAGATCCTACGACCGATGAGATCACTGCTGCTATACACCCCCAGCTGCAGGTACAGGACACCATGGGGAAAATGCGTGCACACTAAAGCATTCACTGAAAGAAACAGTGACATTTTGGTGTAATGTGCCTATTTGCTTTCTCGCCAAGGAGAGGTGAAAAGACAATGTCAGTAAATCAAATATTAAGCGAAAGCCAGCGGCTGTGAGGTCCTGAAGTCTTGTTGTCACTATAAGTTTGTCAGTGACACTAAGGAAAAGCCCAGAGAATAACTTGCTTTAAAACTAAACATTGCTGTTTGTGCATCAGCTTTTGTTGAGATTAAGAAAAGAGATACAACATGTTCCTTGGTGAGCTGAGGAGCTGCTGGAAGGTGGATTTAGCCACCTTTGAACAGACTCGGGCCTACTCTTTCCCTGTATTTCAGTCAAGTTAGGCAGCTGGTGGTAGTTACATGTTTACTGTACAGACGTAAGTCATATCAAGATTCTTATTTAATTATTTACAAGGAAGCAAAAAAAAGAAGCTTTTTCGCAAAATGTGTAATTATCCCACATTTTACATGCTTAAATCCAAAGAGCAAGGGACCTGGCATGGAAGACTGTAAATGCCATATTTGCATAAAAACGCTGCCCTGGTGCATAATCCCCTGACAACTGTTAGTGTTCCCTGTCTTCTTCCAGGATAACGACTTCAAGCTTCTCCAACCTGGCGATCCCATTTTCCTGTCATTGTCCGGGGAGACGGTGAAGCACGAGGGAGACGCACTCTACCCCGTCTTTGTCAACGAATGTGCCTACTATGAGCAGAAGATAGCTTACCATTTAACACAAAAGAGCACTCTGACCTTACCGTCCATAAATGTGAAGAAGGACTGAGAGCAAAGCAACAGAGCGAGACCAATAATATACTGTAGAGATTTTAAATTATAAATTGATTTCTTCTGTGCACATTCAAGAATGAATACACAACATTTAGGTTTTAGTATTCTACACAATAACTTGATTATGTGATGCAATGCAGTGAAGCAGCGCTGCAATATGTGAAGGCTTAAAATTAATGGCTTGTGTAACACAAGAGTTTGCTGTTGATGTACATTACTGAAGGATATTGCACAGATTACAATTTTCCATCCGCGAATATTGAATTGTACGAACTATTCTAAGGACATAGATTTATAATTATCATTATTTTTCATTGTGGCAACAATGTCAAATCAACCTGTTGATTAAAATTGAAACATGGATCACTTTAAACACTGGTGTTTTGACTTGAATTTCATCTTCATACGGTCATAGGAAATTTACATGAATTGATTTCATATGGAGCTGCACAGTTGCCAACAGAAATGGGTTTTTCAGTCAAAGGAAAGTTAAGGGCTTTGTTATGTAGAGTAGAGGGAGGAAAAAACCTTTATTTAGTTGGGCATATTAAACTATAACTAAACTATAGAATGGCTGGATGATACAATGTGATAATAATTAAAATTGGTGGATTAGACCTGGCACTGGTCTCTTTAGTAACACACAGTTAATAAGCATTACTCCATTCTATCACATGATGAAAGGATCAACTATTACAATGGTGTAATAATATAATTACTACAGTGATATAATGCCACTGTGAGGTCAAACTTTCATAATATGATGATAAATGATGATTAAAATGATGTCAAAATGTCAAATTTATTAATACACAAACAAGTAGTGTGCATCAGAACACAAAAACATTTACAAAAGACAGTGTATACACATCAGACGTGTTACATGACACTGTGATACAAAAACATCACAATTTCTGCTGCTGGTACAATGAGTAATTTGGAAATTTGACTCACAAAAAAAGTAAATTCATTTACTTCCCACACAATTGTTGAGGATAAAAATAAAGATCCAGGAGCTTTTACACTTGCAAAAGAAGATTTGCAAATGACACTGGGCTATCACCCATTACCATTATAGGTAAGTAAGACAAACCAGTTTTTGGCTGTCAAACCAGTCAGTTGTGTAAGTGTGGGATTAAAAAACAGTAGTTTTAAACAGTTAAACTCGGTCATTATAAAAATGTAAAATGGCAGTGGTTCAGTTTAGGGCGGAAACATAAATGGTAAAAAAAAACATGGTCCCACATTTTTTTCTCTCTCTCTCGTGGCTTCAAATCAATTGACTCTTCTTGAAATGTTAACCGAGTTAATAAATATTAGATGTATAAACATGGCTGACAATGGAAGATGAGTGGTTACATTTTTAGTGAGTGACATTTAGCCGACAAACACCACAGACTGAAATCAACAATTACCACAGATGACGGAAATATCAGCTTGAAAATGCATGCACAGCAAAGGCTCCATACTCGAGAAAAAAATTTAAATAAAATCTGGTTAAATAATTTTCATGCACTATTAGAGAAAGATACCCTGACTTATATTACTGCGGGTGTGTTATTTTGCGACAGTGCACGTTTACAGCTGATGTAAGAGCAAATGTGGTGAGCATGTTTAAAAGCAATGGCAACCGAAAAAATAAGGCAACAAAGTACTGCACAGCAACACAGTTAACAACAGAATGAACTAATAAGTGAGATAACACAACTCAAAGATATAACAGCCCTATAAATGAGCATTTATGATGATTAGCAGTCTGGTTTTCTTCAGGTCTGTGATACCACGGGAACTGTGTTTTTCTATCTATAAAATACAGTCAATTCTTCTAATTGAAATCTTTTCCTACAGACAAAAGGGTTGTAATGACGTCTTCAGACCAGTAGGCTGTTTTACGGTAGTATACACTGTTAAGAGTAGTTTTTCTCTTTTTTAAGCAACCCTGTAAGCCGACATGCGGGTGTAGTTCTTGCGGTGACTCCTGGCCGCCCACAGGAACAAAGCAGCCGCCATCATCTGCAGAGGGAAGGAGATGAGGGCGAGGTATAGGGACCAGCCCAGCGAGCCCTCCACCCCCTCTGGTGGTGTGGTGTACTGGTGGAGCAAATCCACCCCCGCCAAGAAACAGCAGACGCTGCCCAGCGAGCACAGACCTGATGAGTACAAGAACAAAGAGTTTGAATCAAAGAAAATCACTGCTCAGTGAAAAAATCCAAATTTTACATCGTAAAAATTGCAGACTAATTAAATATATTTTCTACAGGCAGGGTTTTATTAATATAAAGCATCAAAACAGAGACTCTCTGCCTTGTCTGACTGATGTCAGAGGAAATTATTACAGCGTTGTGAAATCTTAACATTAACCTCCACGTGAAAGCGAGCGGAGGTGCTACATCACACGGTGAATGCCACAACAATTTAAGTGATTTTTTTTAGGTTACAAGAGATACATCCAGGAAGTGTCTTATTCGACCTCAACAAATGACAATTATTCATTGATTATATCCTGTGTTGCTTTAACAAGCAGCACGTTAAAATATGTGTTGAAATTACAAAATCTTCTTACAAGTCAGGGAAAGTAAAGGGAGGATGTCGGAGTACAAACTCACCTCAGTTAGTTTAAAGTTAGATCCTCTGGGTTAGTGTTAAGACACAGATGTGAACCAAATGAATTGGTTTATACAACGTGTCGTCCGACCACATAGCAAAGCAAAAGTCTTTCTAAGTGCTGCGAACAATTGAGGTGCTGCTGGGTCAAAAGCCGACCGTCGTAGAGAGGTGTTAGTAGGGTTACACACTCTCAGACAATATCTTCTGGAAGGTCGGGTGCTATTCAATTTTTATACTGTTAAACCTTACACAAATTATATAATATATAATAATAATAACTCAGGTTTAACTGGACTTAACTGTATTTACTTTTTATCTGTGCTAATTCCAAGTTTTATGTGCAATCCTGGTACACTGTATATATTCTGTTCACATTGTAGATATTATTTTTTAATTTTTTATATTACCTTGTGTTTATATTGTAAATTAACTTTTTTGCCGATGTTTCTAAGTTATCTACTCTTGTCTTATCTTATGTTTGCAAGGAAGTCTGCTGGACTGACAGTTCATTGTGATGGCAGATGTTTGCATTAAGCTCAGCACTTTGCCTGAATTACTGTCTTGACACGTATGATCTCAATCGACGCCAGTCACTGGTTTGAATAATGATTTGTGTATTACCAGCATTTCTCTCACTCACCTGCAAGGAGGTGGAGCACCCCCACGCCAAAGGTGGGGGTGAAGCTGCGGCACAGGCAGGCGCAGACCCCAACGAGGCCGCTGAGGAACACCAAGGCCAGAGACACCAAGGGCAGGAGAAACTGGCATCTCCACAGATCTGTACAGACAGATGGTATCAATAACAGGATAAATGTACCCACGTCCAAAAACATTATCTACAGTTTAAAGATAGCAGAAATGCAAAGTCAGCCTCCAACCCGGTGCAACTGGGTGTAAGACGAGAAATGATAAACAAGCTCGAGCAGGTGGACTTACATGTTCTCAGCAGATCTTCTTCACTGTTGTGGTTTCCAGGGTATTTGAACTTTGGAATAAACTGCTGAGGAAGAGTGAAGCTCACACACTGCGTCTCCATCTTGGGATCTAAAGGCAGAGAGAATAAACTCTTTTTTAATTGTTGTTGTGCTGCGAATCAAAGAGCCGGAATTATGTCATTTCAACGTTGGACTTGTTTGGATGCAGCATTTCAACTATCTCTACCAAAATTTCCTTTCTACGAATACAGACTGATTATTTGATATCTGACATATCGCCCCAATGTCAGCTGGGATCGGATTATTCTATTGAAGTCTTACCTGGCTCTTTGAACCAGTGTGACTGGCCAGGGACCAGAATGCACCTCCACCACAGTCCCAGAGTGCCGTTCAGCCGGAACATGGTGTCGCTGTAGGTCTTCTCGTCAAACTCTCCGTTGACGAACTCCTCTCTGAGCTCTGAGGCGTTGCTGCCCTCGTGTTTACCTGGTGGACTGTTGTACTGGTACCACTGCTGAGTGCCCACGGCCACAGACAGGTACACGGTGGCCATCAGGCTCAGCACCGAGCCGATGACCAGAGCCGTGGCGTATCTATTATCTACCATGGTCCAGAGGAAAAGGGGATTCTACAAAAGGAAACTGCTCATTGATTACAAAAAAACCCCAAAACAAAACAAAAAAAAGTAGTTTGGCTTTAAGAAGAAAACCTGGATCTTTTGGTTAGAAATGATATTTCCTCTTGGTGTTTTGGCACCAAGGCATGTCTGTTAGCCTTGTGGCAGAGTCACAGTGTCCGATCATTTTACTTCACTGCTGCAATTCGAGAGGCGCTCACAACCTGCACAGAGGAATCAGACAGACACACACACACACACACACACGCGCGCAGGTGAAAGTTTAGCTCATTTATAAATCAAATGCGGAAGCATATCACGTTTGGCTGCCTGCTAAACTTTATTGATAAACCACAAATGACAAGAGTAAAGTAAATGAGTAAAGTTATTAGCTACTAATAACTAAGACAGCTGTGACAACGTTAGCATGAGACTAGCTAGCTGACGCTAATCACAGTTGGCCACAGCTGGCTGCATAATTACCCAGACGTTTAGCATTGAATATATTTAATTCGAGGTTGTTGTTGTTGTTGTTTTTTACCTCATCTTTGGACAAACAGCCCAGGCATAAGCGTGAAGATCTGTGTTGGTTAGATTCCCAGCTAGTCCATCAAGGAGCCTTAGCTCTTTTTCTTCCTGGTTACAGTTACTCTTCTTCCTGGGTTTGATTGACGGCTGGCAGCCCGCCCATATGGCCCATTACCGCCCCCTGCTGGTAGAGAGCGTGGATCCATCAGATGTTTATTATGAAGGTTATTCTGCTGCACACACAACCTTTAAAAAAAATTTGAATCTTTTAATTCTGGATCCCAGTCTTGTTTTCTACATATATATATCCACCTATTAGATCTAGGTCGATATATTTAGCCAGGAGGACAACAGCCAAAATCAACACAGAGGATACCAGTTATGGTATATGGAGGCTGATAAAAAGAAATGCCAGAAAAGAAATGTGAGGAGTTTTCATTTTTTTGGAATGTAAAATGTCCTGCTCAGAACATAAAACTACGATATGGGATCCTCATCAAAATGTTTTTGAATAAATGTAAAAATAGATAGATGAATAAAGTGCAAAATGTAACATATTTTTTAACTTGCAACCATCAATATTTGTTTTAAATATTAAAAACAGGTATAAGTCAAATAATGGGCATTATAATACACACCTCATATATTCATAAGTGATTAATCTTCAAAAAATTAAGATTAAGATTAGTCCCTATTCATTTTATCTTCTAAATCTGCCATCAAGACGCAGTTTAGTCACAGATTAATATTCTTTATATATCTTTACTGGGAAATCTTACTTCATCAAGTTATATCTATTTTATACATATCACCTAATTTAAATTTTAAATGAAATAATTCTTCATTTAATTTTTTTGCAATGAAAGGCATAAGCGTGACAAACGTCAAATCATACAGGTTGTAAAAAATGTCATTTAAAAATTAAAGCAAATCTAGGTATCAGTAGTCCAACAATGTATTTATGTTGTACGAGTATTTCCCTGATTTGATTTTTCACATAAAAAAAATAAAAACATTCTCTGGAACAGAGGTTGCTGTGCGTTGGTAAAATACAGTACATTTCATAGAGATAATTGATGACAAATCCCATATCCCATTTACATCAAACTCACTTGACATGTCCTGATTTCGGACTGTACATCAGTTAGAAGTGCAAATTGATTAATTTCATGCAGGACCGAGTTCCTTCATCAGCCCAACGAATCCTCTCTGGAAAACAGTTCCAAGTGCCGCTTGTAGTGAGAGGCAGCTGTTGCATTCAGGATGGGGGTGTTTGTAAACTCCACAGTGCATGGCCCTGGGCTGCACGGAGCCCGCTCCAGCTCCAGGATGGTCACATTGTTGGGCGCAGTAGTGGTGAGGAGGTTGGCCGGAACGAAAAGCGTCACCTGGGGGCCTCGAACGGGCCAGTAACGTCCCAAATTGAAGCCATTAATCCAGATCTGTCCCTGAAAAAACACCAAATTAGAGACAGATTGATTAATCGCTGCTAAAGACCAAACAGTCAAACAACAGGTATTTTATTCAAATGGATTAATCTGAAGATTTTTTTTTTTAACAAACAACGATTAATCGCTTAAGTTGCTGAACTGACCAAAGTGTGTCATTCATAGTTAACCAGTTTAATTTGAAAGATCCTTAACTCTCTATAAACTCTATATCATTAATAATAATAATTATGTCATAATAATCTAATAGCGGTTACGTTTTGGAGGGTTTTGAAAAAAAATATTTAGGTTGTTATCTGCTGCTTTGACAGGATGCAGCATCACTTTCAAGTACCATATTGTTTGGTCCCCTACATGCTCCTCCACTCATGTTATACCCAACAAAGCAGCCACAGTCAGATCATTATCGTTTTTGCTTTTAGATACAGTCCATGTGGATCGATTTGTTTTCATATGGACGTGGATTGTGTGTGTGAGCTGAGACCAAATGTCTGGATTGAGTCAGTTTCCACAAATAATTAAATTATGTAGTCTCTATGCTCTAACTAAGTTTATCCTGTATCGGTTACATGCCTTTCTCCATTTGGGCAGTTTGATGTAGGTGTCCTGAGGGAGGTCCGGGATGCCGTCAGGGATGACGAAGCTGCCGCCGTAAAATGTCGGGAGGGAGAGAGCGGCGGGCCGAGGAGGGTCTGTTGCTGTGGCCTCTTTTTCCTTGATGACGCCCTCGTTGATAGCTTTATCTATACTGAGACTGTACATGGTCCAGCCTGCGAGCGTGTTATTCCCCAGAGTCAGGTTGGTAACTAAACCCTGTGAAATGAAGCAAATCGCCCATTAATTATGATTTTATTATTCACACCTATGTCCCAGAGATTTTCTTATTTTTTTTACATCACAGAAAGAAAAAAAACTATAAAAAATATCTTCAGGTTATATTTGAATGTAGTATTTTAGGAATTCAAACACAAATAAACATTTAGTTTGAAGTAGGCGAAAATGAAAACCAACCTTGAAGTCTTTAAAGTCTTGATGTCCATAGTTGACTCGTCCCATGTTCTCCACCAGAATGTCCACCTGACTACCAGCATTCCCGGTCACATTTATGGTTATGACTCTGTCCCTTTCGAGAATCCCCACAGCCACCTTGAGAGGTGATCGGATGACAGACCTCTGATTTTTATCATTTTTATTATAGGGTATTCTGCAAAGTGTTCACCTACAGAAGAACTCTTTATGCTCATAAAAAAGTCTAAAATAACTAAAATGATGATGTGCGATAAAGACATTTTAGATGGATCGTATAATGTGTTTAGGCTTCATGGCCAGTCCATCTTTTAAGTGATTTAGTGATGAGCAATGTCAAACTTGTGTATAATATCTGATAAAGAAAACTCACCCCATCTATGGACACATACGCTCTATCATGGACTCCGTTCAGTGGGGAGGAGAGAGGAGTCGGTGTGCTGCAGTTGGCAGGTAGAGTCGTCCTGTACAGCACAAAACCCAAAGCCTAAAAAGGACATAGGGGGAAAAATGTTAACACATAAATAAATGATCAATGATTATGACCTGTACACATAAACCAAAAAAAACAAGATACTGTACCTGGTTCAGGTCAAGGAAAGTCAGAGGATACATGCTTTTGACCGGGCCGGAGAAAGCCAGATATTTTAAGGAATCTGATATCGTCTGGAGCTGCGGAGGGAGAGGGTCACTTTATTTTAATCACTCTTGATGTTTTCATTCTTGCGGTGAGTTGTTGCAATAAAATATATGGAATTTATTGATTATGTTTTAAAAAGCAAAGGTTTTAATAAGTTAAGGGAGGGGAGCACCTACCTTTTTCATGCTGACAGCGCCATATGCATACTTTGGAGTAGTTGGTGGTATTGGTCCCTCTGGTATCTTACGGTACTACAGCAGGGAGACATTGTTTGAGCTCAAAAACATGATAAAAAAACAATGTTTCATGATTTATTCTCTCTGGTTTTGCACGTTAAGCTCTCGCTGTCAAAAAAATGAGAGGGCTGCACCAGCGAACATACCATTTTGATCACCTCTCGGATTGCAAAGTACTTCTCTGTGAGGTCTCCGGCTTCTGTGAGCGGGGCATTGAAGTCATAGCTCGTGGGCTGGGGCGCGTACGGGATGTTGGCACCTGCGGACAGAAAGAGGCAATAAGACACAACATCTTTTGTGTGAGTCAGGACAAATCAAACCAGTCAGTCCGGGTGAACTCACCATTCCAGTATCCGAAGGTTGTTCCACCTATGAACATGTACCTGTGTTGAAAGACAGTTTATTAACTTCAAACTCCAAAAAGAAGACATGGCCCACGTGTCTCTTCTGTATTTTCTGTGACACGTAACACATGGGAGGGGCACAGCGACATTATGTTACCATATAATTTAACACGTGAGGAGAATCCAGTTAGGACATAATTTCAGCTGCAGACTCAAATAAAGAATAAGTGAGGGAGTGTCGCAAAGTTGCTTGTTGGGTTCATTTAAACATTATACATTATAAATAGAGCAATGTAATCTCTCTTCAAGCTGTTGTGGGTTTGCAAATGTACAGTGTTGTGTTGAATCTGTTGTATAATTGTATGTCTTGATGTCTCTATCTGTAGTTCTCCCAGAAATCCGTTCACTCACATGTTGACGTTTGCTCCCGTGGCCAGGACCTCGTTCAGGGACTTGGCCACTCGGGTAGACGAGATGACGGAGTGAGGCGACCCCCAGTGGTCCAGCCAGCCGGTGTAAAATTCAGAGTTCACCTGAGATAAATAAGAAGCAAACCCCATGAGTATCTGTGTGTGTCTTTAAGAATCAGAGATTACAAAATGTATCTGGGGGAAATACTTTCCAAAGGTCCATGAGGTTCAGCGAGTCTCTGTGCCTGAAAGGCAGCAGTTACATTTGTACCTAGAGCGAACAAAGATACCGTAAACACACAATGTATTTGTGTAACTTCCTCATGACGTCTGACCAATAGAAATGTGAAAATGAGTCAATGTAGAGAAAGAAAGACAAACGATGAGCATTTAAATCACAAAAAATGCAGCTACTATGTGTCTAACTTCATGTTGTGTAAACAATTTAACTATACCTGATGATATCCAACATCCAACATACAGGATATGATGATGATTTACTTTGGCAAAAGAGAGATTTCTGTGTGTCGGACACCTACCAGGCCCAAAGTCAACAGTGGCATAGACGTCTTGTATTGAGCCACATTTAATATAGCTGATCCCAGGCCCATCTGTGGTGAAGAGCACCACCTCGTTGCCCAGGTAGGACCTGAACAGCTTGGTCAGGTGACGAATGTAGTCGTGATCACAAGCGTAGTAACTGCCATACTCATTCTCCACCTACCGAACACAGGGAACATCATTGTTCTCTATACAAGTGCTTCAGCAGCGATTCGTGATGAACAACGACAGACACAAACTGCTCACCTGTACGCTGATGATGGGACCACCGTTCTGATACAGAAACGGTTTCACAGTTGACAGTAACTTCCCCATCCACCTGTCCACTGCTGCGATGTAATCTGAAAAACACAAGTCACAAGTGTTGTATATGCGGCGGCATGCGATCCACCCGTCTCTCCTCTCGGTCAACTCCGATTCTCACCTGGATCCGACGTTCGCAGCTTGATATCTTTCTTCTTGAGCAGCCAGGCAGGCATCCCACCCTGCTCAGACAGAATTACACAGACAATGACGACACAGTGGGTTTTTGGTTTGTTTGTTTGTTTTAATGGCTAAATATGAACCATATCATACAGTCTAAGTTAATACTAGACCTAAAATATACAGCATCTCTAAGTGTTAAACACAAGTGGCTGTAAAAAGTTTCTAAAGTCTTAGATAATCTATGGCAGTTGACTCATTTTTTCCCACACAACTATACTCGTCCGTCTGCCCAAATGTAAAGATAGATAATAGAAAAATAAGTCACTGCAGAGGAAGGGGCATGTTTAGTATGTTTGCCTCAGCTCTGATACAATAAAGTAAAAAAAAAATCATGCTCATCATTTCCCAATTGGCTTTGAAACACCAAGAATACGCATGTTCCGACGGCCTTACTCACCATGTCCCACTCTGCACATATGTATGGTCCTGGCCGGAGGATGACCAGTAAACCAATGTCTTGGGCCACCTGGAGGAAATGTCCCAAGTCCCTGTCTCCGCTGAAACTGAACTGACCTGGAATCTCCTCGTGGAAGCTCCAGGGAATGTACCTTTAAAATAAACCTCAACATTTCATACAGACTGTACCTCGTTGCTCGCCAATTACACACAAAACACTATGATACCAATCATTCCCTGCTTGCTGTTAGATTTAATAAACTATACAATGTTCTGTCTTTGTGTATAACACCAATGGATTTCAAAAGAATTCCAGACAATCCAGGGTTTATAAATCAAAACTGACACACATATTTCCCCATTGTACATACTTTTTTTATACATTTAATTGTATTGGACAGTTTTTCACTGATTGCTTTTGTTATTCTTCTGTAAATGTCTTTATCTTTCTCCGTGTGCTTACAGCAACTGCTTTTTAATTTGTTTTGTTCTGCTCCAAAATACCAAAGCAAATTTGCTCTGTGTGAAAACCTACTCACAACAATCACGATTCGTGTTCTGATTCTGAAAAGCAAACAATAAACCAAAGCAAACAATAGCAAGGCTGCTCTTGAATGCAGCATTTTTTGCTGCAGGGATTTGAAGGCACTGTGAAACGCACCTCTACAAAACCTTTGCTGCTGATCTTGTGCGACCATTGAGTGTTGCAAGTTGTTAGGTGTTAAAAGAGTTTCAGATTCTGTCCACTGTGCTAATAGCAGACATTTGAGTCAGAAGTTTGATCTAGCATGCTGGGCTATGCTGATCTACATTTTTAAACCTCTACCTTTAGCAGCTTTTGTACGGAAGTCAGTTTCAACAAGAAACGGTCTCAACATCAGCCTGAGACTGACACAAAAGAGCAGTGTGAGAAATGAATCTGAAGTCAAAAACCTACGTCTGGATGGCATTCAATCCTGCCATGTGCATCTTGAGCAGCCGGTCTTTCCAGTAGACCCTGGGAATCCTGAAGTAATGGATGCCCCCTGAGATAAAACGAAACTCTTCCCCATCTTTCCGAAAGCAGTCGTTCTTGTAGTCGATGCTGAACGAACGAGGCGCACCGAGCTGCAGATGAACACAACAAAACGTGACTCAAAAGCTGCACTTGTAGGTATTGTGGAGATCAACAATTCATAGAGAGCCAAGTCAGTTTAAAGTGCGTCCCACTGTGTATTCTTTATGGCAAAGGGCTGACGTGTGTCAGAGCTGATTTTAGGAAGTGACAACCACAAATGGCAGCCTGTCGACTGGAGATTGTGAATAACACGTAAATGACAGTAAAGTATCATATTTGGCAATATTATTGTTGTGTTGAAGCTGCTTTTGAAGGCCTCATCAGCACCGTGGGCATTTAATACAGTAAATAACACATATAGTTTAGAGTTTGACTATCAGATGAAAAATAACCTGGGTTTGTTTTATTGAACAGTGACTGAAACATACAGAGGAGAACAATGTGATTTACTACCATTTGTTTCTACAGACATCACTTATGATGTTAAATCATTTACCTCCAGTAAAGTATTAAAGTATTACTAGTATCAATAACTCACATACTTTTTACGCGGTGTTGTGTATTATTGGTCAGTCAGAGATTGACTATGGGGCCCGGTGCTTTGTGTTGAACTGTGATCAAATCAATGAAGTGCTGAGAAATGAGCAAACACCTGTAAACCTGTAAATCGGTTACTTACTGATTCTCCAAACAGCAGCAGCAGCAGGATGCTTCCGGCACTGAGCAGAGACATGGTGGTTCCTCACCTCGACCTTGCTCCCCGTCCCGTCTCAAGCACAAATTAATGTCCGTGCAACTTTAAATCGCGCATTTACCTAAACACGAGTTGTGTTGTTTGCACCGCGGCGTGTTATCACGAGATACGGAAGTAGAGTCATGTGACGCGCCCCATCGTTTTATCGTTGTGGTGTAAGTACTCCTATTCGTCAGTAGGTGGCAGTGTTGTACAGGATTTGATGTTTCTACTGTTATTATGCTGTTCAGTATTATAGTAACTGTTTTTCTTTTTTAATCTACTATCACCGTTATCAATGCAAAAATACAAACTCACAGCCACCGAATTTAAAATCACATTCAAACAAATCCGTGGAAAAAAAAGATATTGTCAATGTTCCCCTTGTAACAATGTACCTGTGAGGAAAAGAAAACATGGGCCCTGTGCCTCTTTTTTGTTGTCTGTAATTAGGGTCTTTCTTCTTTAATTGTTTCGCCCCAGCATTATAAGCACATGATAAGCTTTTTTTAAATTTAGCGTTGCTCTATATTTTCAATGTGTTCCTATGTCTGTCTTTACAAAAAAAAGTGTCTTTTTTAAATATAGCATACACTCTGGTCTATGGGAACTGTATCTCACTCCCATGTATGCTTGAGTGTGTAGTATGGAAGTGACAAATAAACCGGATTTTAATTCTGATTCTGATAATACACCAAAATGACACATAACACATTGGAAGGGAAATGGCATTTTAAATAAGATTTCATATATTGGGCTCTTTTAATGTGAGATAACGTGATGCTGATTTTTTGCCACTTCATTTGCCCCCAAAAACCATCTTGATCCAAAAATGATTAATTGTGGATCACCTTAAATGCAGATTAGGCAATAAAAGGTAAAGATAAAATGAAATAAGATAATCCTTTGTGCATCCCACAAAGGAAATCTTGCCATGTTAGGGGATGATATAAATAAGAAACATCAGCAAAAAAAAGGAAATATGTACATATAAAAAATAAATAATACACAGAATGTAAAACTGAATCGTACGGTGTAAAGAGAGTATGTAGAGTGTAAACAGGATTGCACATATACGATGTTGAAATTGCACATACAGGAAAAATAAAGCACAGACAGGAAATGAGTAGGCTATTGCAGCGATATGAAGTTTTACCTGAGTGTGAATTATTGGTATGATTTTTATTATCATTACTAGGAAGGAATTAAAAGATGAGCTCCAAAGTTCAAATAAAACCGTCAGTTCTTCCTCCAGGCCTACAGGTGGCAGTGTTGCGCTAGGCGCGTTGTTGACCCTCCGTCGTTGACTCGGAAACAAAGCGACGTACACATCGTAGGGTCCACACGTGGGTACGGAAGTTTGTGAGGGTAATGTGGTCTTGTCAACTTATCTAGAAAACATGTCGCGGAGGCAGAAAGTTGTTCCAGAGGAAAAGACCGGATCTGAACTGGTACACATGGAGGTGGAGGAGGAGGAGGAAGAGCTCCACGACCCGCCGCCGGAGACCAGGCGGACCCGCAGCGGCCGCAGAGTGCGCACTCCTGCCGCACTGCTGGACTCCGAGGAGCCGGTGAGGACTCCCAGCCGGAGGAGCAGGAGGACGGCGCTCCAGGAGCCGCCGGCGGTGGAGGAGAAGAGCACGGCGGAGCCGGAGCAGAACCTCGCCAGTGTGCCCGAGCAAGAGTCCAGCATGTCTGCGGAACCGGAGCCCCGCGCCGCGCCCGAGCCGGCCGACGGGGCCGACGCTCACCTGCCCAGGCCCGCGCCTGCAGAGACGGCCCCCGCGGCTCCAGACACCGGCCCCCACAAGAAGCCTCGTCTCGCTCCGAGCGTGAAACAGAATCCCGTCATTCCGCTGGGAAAACCAAAGTCTGGAAGAGTGTGGAAGGACCGCAGCAAGCAGAGGTGCAGACAAGTCTCATTGCAAATCGGATGCGACCAGCGGTTATTGTTTTCACCATCGATTAATCTGGCGATTATTTTAGTTGTATTCTAGTTGTTTGGTCCATTAAATGTCATACAATGGCATAATGTCGATTATGTCTCCCAAACTCAAAGACGATGTTTTGTTTTGTCCACACACCAAAGATATTCAGTTTACTGTCACAGAGGAGCAAAGAAACCAGAAAATATTGACATTTAAGAAAGTAAAATTAGAGAATTTTGACTCTTCTTATTCCATAAAAACTACTTGAACCAATTAGTCGATTATCAAAATAGTTGGCGATTTATTTAGTAATCGAATACTAAACTGTTGCAGCTCAACAACAAGTCAGTGTGAGTGTCTCTTTCAGTCATTCAATATGTACAACTGCTGCGGAATTATGTATTATTGATGGACACCTACAGCAGTACGTCCCTAGCAGCAAACTACCCTGTCAAAATCTCTGAAATTTGATTAAATGATATCTGATAATAATCATTACTATATTGAATGTGTGCACAATGCATGTAGGCAACACATACGGGTTGACACTCTGCAAAGTCAGGTCAAGTAAAATGTATTAGAGGATATGTGGACACATTGAATGCAAAACTGTTCTAAATGCTCGTGTGCTGTCAGTTAACACGTTAAATGTGATTTTTTAAAATTATTTTTTTTGCCTCCAGGTTCTCTGCGTTGGTCAGAGATAAGCCACTGTGCACCTCCTGGGGAAAGAAGATGGAGGCCAAGCGAGAGAAGGAGCTGGTGAAACAGTTCACTTTGCAGCTCAAAGAGGACAAAGCCAAACAGAGAGAGGTGAGCTGAAGCTTGTGTGTGATGCAGGTCTGATTAACCAGGTAGTGATGAAAGCACCTGCACCTTTTTGATTTTTTTTTCTCCCCCCCCCCCCCCCCCCCCCTGTCTCAATAGGACAAGAGGAAACGGAGAGAGGACAATTTAAAACGACGTGCGGAGAACGAACGCAAAGCGGAGGTCGTGCAAGTGGTACGTCAACTGAGGCCCGCGCCCGTCTACGCTTCAAGCATACACATCATTTCTGAATTTCCTCATACTGTAGTGGAGAAAAAAAAAGAATGAACAATTATAGAATAGAATAGAAAACAAAGTCTTTTTTAACAGAGTTCGTTTCGTCTCAAATTTGCAAAATAGTAGCAGGCGCCATTAGAATGGCTCATTAAAAAAACAACCGAGTTAGTGTTCATGTTTGGTACGATAAGTTGATAATGTAATTATCGTGACAGGCCATGGTACACGACTCGTTTGATTTCATTTTAGCCCAGAAGTCCTTTAGTTTGTACAGTACAGACAGACACAATGAAGCTTAAAAGCAGCAAACTCAAGGACATATAATCGTTCTGTTGGTAACGTGACCACCTGTTTGTTTTTCTCCTCTCACCATCTGTA
Source organism: Scophthalmus maximus (assembly GCF_022379125.1). Classification (NCBI taxonomy): domain Eukaryota; kingdom Metazoa; phylum Chordata; class Actinopteri; order Pleuronectiformes; family Scophthalmidae; genus Scophthalmus; species Scophthalmus maximus. The sequence goes on along the minus strand of NC_061522.1, from coordinate 9,547,952 downwards.
TCACAGATCCGGAACACGTCAAAGATCAAGAGGATGAAGAAGAAACAGCTCAGGAAAATAGAGAAGAGAGACACACTGGCTCTGCTTCAGAAGTCACAGAAGCAGAACTCAAAAGCCAAAGGGCCAAAAAAACCCACCGACAAAGATTTGACCTGAAGACTGACAAAAATAAAGATGCATCTGTTCACTACTTTGCCTAAATGTCTGATAATTGGATGAATTAGCAAAATACAACAAACACAATCAGACGCATATTTCTACGAGGATTTATTTTCACATTAACCCAGGAAAGGATTCCTACGACAGAGTATTAGGGCCATTTAAAGGTGGAAAAAAATCAATATATTAATAGAACGAACTTGTAATTTTAGCCTACTTGTCATTTTAGTGGGGGAATATCAGAAGATCAGCATGTCTTCTGTGTTATGAGGAATGTAGAGCAAGAGAGATACTTTAATATTGTTTTTTTTCAAATAAAGAAATACTTTTCTACAAGTAATACTTTTGGCATATCAGCTCCACATTATGATATGTATCACTTCCTTCAAAAGACTGTGCAAGAAACTGTCTATTCCGAAGAAAGAATCACACGGACTTGGAGGAAAATTGCCTCTCTTATGGAAGAAATGTCTGGTAATTTTTTCTTCTCTTTTTTCCATTTAATTTAAACAGTAACGTTAATCAAAAGGATTTTGGTGCCCCCCAAAAATAATCCTCCAAATAGCTGTCAATATCATACAAAAATGATTACATTTTAACTGTCATTCATCACTTTATATTAATAACAATCACACCTTTAAAATGTCATTGTTTTAACAATAAATTTTTTAATTTTTCAACTTGAAATTTGGATTTGAAACACATAGTCAAAACATCCACAATGTTTTTTAATAATCTATATTCTTTTTTTTTTGTTTGTTGTGGGACAGATGAGGGGTCTGACTGTTTAAAAGACTTTTTAAATGGGAGGGGGGGGTGTTTTGTTACATACCTAATATCCTTCAACCTGATATGCAGTCCCATTGAAAGCACTGGTAATCTGGATTTGGTAATCTTGAAAAAGTTTGGGTGATCCAATCAAATTTTGCTTTGATAAACTGTGATGAATAATGGCTAGTGTAATCCCGAATAGCAAAAACAGGATTTTAAAATTTGAACTACTAGGCCCTGGACACTTGTAGTTCCAGCTGTGTACTTTGTTATTAAAGGGCACTTGATGTTTTCTTCAGTATAAGGTTGTGTCTTTTAATTTCAAGGATGGGTTCACATTCATTCTCATCTGTCATGAAACAACAAGCAGGTGCCCATGAGATCATTGAAACAGGTTTTGCTTGTTTTCACTGTTCCTCCTGCTTATACTATACTATATCCTTTTTTTTTTTAAATGCACTTTCAAAGTAAGTGATGCAGGACAAAAAGCCATGGCCCTTGGTCTAAGCAAAACTTAATTTTAACGCACATCTCTGTCTCTTTGTCAAAGTTTATCTTAATCTAAAATAATCAAACCAACCTTGCGAATGTACTGTCTTCAGCCTCAAGTACCAAATTCATCATTCATTCACAAAGAGTGGATGTTACTGGATTCCGTCCCCATTACTTACACTGAACGTGCTTTAAGATGGGTTCTCTTTAGAGTCACTGCATACGATGAATGATCACAACAAGCGAAACCTGTTTCAGTCGCCATATGGTTCACCCATAGACTGTATATAAACATCTGACTAACTGACTTGTGGGCCTTTACTGTACATTCTCCATGGGCGTATTGCTGGTACGGTGGCTGAGAAATCAAACATTTCAAACAACTGATTCATAAATGAGGGTAAAAAAAAATACAACATATACAAAAATATAACACACACCCACTGGTCCCAGCCATTCAAATGTGAGGATTGGATGCTTTTCTTTTTGTCTGATAGTAAACTGAATATCTTTGAGCTGTTTGACTGTGGGACAAGCTATTTTCAAGGGGTCCAATTCATGGGATCTGCCATCCTACGGACCAAATTAATTAATCTCTTAATGGTGAAAATAATCATGTGTTGCAGACCCAGGGTGCGTTTTAACCGTTTGTTATTTTGGTACAGATGATGACACAATAAGAAACTAGAAAACAGTTCTTTTGTTTCTCTTTTCATTTTTCAATTTTGGGCAAAAAATTAAAAACACAAATTCAGCTTGAGTTCCTGTTTTCAGTTCTCATCGATGAACATAAGGGTCTGTCATCACAGACCATTAGATTAGGAAAAAAGGACTACGATTAAAGTGAGACTTTGTAACTTCATCAAGTGTGCGTGTTGTCATTTTAAGTGATCACACAAAACAGCAAGTATGTGTACAAAAGAGCACAAATTGAGACAAAGCAAAAAAAAATAACTTTAAAGTGAAAACACTGCTTTGATTTGATGGTGTCAACATTAATGAACCAATGATGAAAACATATTTAGTGGTGAGTGTAGTGTGAAAGGCGGACGAACCGAGAAACTCCAACTGAACCAATCAAATGGAATCCTTTATTTTGGTTAATGTTCATCAATGGTGCTGACCAGCACGCATGTTTGTGATGACACACGACTCTACAACGCAACATCCGTGTAAGTGGACGCACCATGAGACACGGTTTCAGTCTTGTGTGTTCACCCAGAATAGTACAGTCAATTTGGAGAGCAGGTTGCACACAAAGGGAAAAGGCTACCTGCTTTTCCCTCGCCTATATTCTCATTCCTTTGGCATTACATGGGACGTTCTTTCTTTCAGTTCTGCCCCGGGCAGCCTTTGTGTCCCTGCAGCGAGACAACTCCCTTCAGTTTGTCACCAACCTGTTTGCCTTGTCAGTTTTTTTTAAGTTGTAGCAGCAAAAAAATGCTGGCAATACACAACGCAATTGGTTTCACTCAGCAGACAGGTCTCTGTCACGTCTTTTTTCTGATCAGTCGTTCGCCATATAAAGGCTGGGACCGACTCGGAGGTCACGTTAAATCTGATTCCCCGACTGAGACGAGAGGCGACGTTGACTTCCAGCTTGAGGCAGCTCCAGACATAAAATCCACAAAAGTTTTGTAAGTACAGATTTATTTACTGTTTAAAATGTTCATCTTTTTTTTTTGTTCAATAAATACAGTTTAGAAAGTATTTGATTAAATGAGAAAGAAAATAATTTTTCTTTCAAAGGTGACAGAGATCAAAGATGCTTCTGACCATTCTAATACAACTCCTCATCGTCGGTGAGTAAAACATAGGAGCAGCAGTTTTTTGGGAAAAGGGAAACATTCCTCTCTTGCCGACTGAGGATTTATTGATTGTTCAACAGCATCGGCCATGACGACTGCTGGTGCCCAGAGCTCTACTGCTGTCACCACTGCTAGTGACACCACTGCTGTCACCACTTCTGGTGTCACCACTGCTAGTGACACCACTGCTGTCACCACTTCTGGTGTCACCACTGCTAGTGACACCACTGCTGTCACCACTTCTGGTGTCACCACTGCTAGTGACACCACTGCTGGGGTCACCACTGCTGGGGTCACCACTGCTGGGGTCACCACTGCTGGGGTCACCACTGCTGGTGTCACCACTGCTGGTGTGACCACCGCCACTAACGCTGCTGCTGGGATCTCACACTTGAGCGGTCTGGTGTTGTGTCCCCTCACTGTTGTTCTCTCCAAGTTCCTCTTCACGGTGTGACTCTAATGTACTGCACTGTTTGTATCTACCGTTTACAGAATACAATCACAGTTACTCACATGGAATTTATTCAGAATGTTGTTATGTTGTTGAATGTTAAAATATTCAGAATGACCCAATAATCCCATTATGAAGCACCGGTGTTGATAGGATTAAAAATCCAGATGATGCAAAGTGTTTTTAAAAATGATTTATTTTTTTATTCATTTACTGTCACTAGCTTTAAGGTTACACACTAATCATGACTGCGTTTCATAAGCAATATTTTTCAAGACTCCTCCTGCCCAGCTGACTGTTAATATGGATGTTTTTACTTACATTAACCAAGATAAATTTGTGACAGTGTTTTCTATTGTTGGACAGTGTATTATAATTTATGTGATGTAACGAATCTTCCTTGAGTTGAAGGCCACAGTTTGGACAGATCAAGAAGTCCTGATCGTTTATGGTCATTATTGGTTATTTTACAGAAGACAAATAAAATGATACAGACTCGTAAAAAACCAACCTTGGAAAAAGATCTTTCAATCCTTTAGATATATAGTATATAATATAAGGTCAGGTCATTCTGTTGAGTTCAAATATTTGCAAGTGCAAGCCATCTTTACACCAGGGGTGACTGATGTCACGCGACAGTCATGTGAGACTCGTCAGTCACAGGAATTTAAGGTGTGAATGGGTGTGAGACCAATCGAAGGTGCATTGTCCTACTGTACGTCAGTGATCAATGTGTTACGCGGAGTGAAGAGCAAAGAAAAAGTACTCTCTTTTTTTCCTCTTAAAAGGAGTTATTCCACAGATTTTACACACCAAAGTCTGTTTACAGGTCTTGGGGATTAGAACCATAGACTGTATATCATAAAAGTATAATATATATAAGATTTCCCCAAGTATAGTCTGTTTCCAAATTGAAACAAAGATGTCAGTGTTCGAGTGTTTGTGTGTAATGTAGGCGGCAGGTTTTGCCAGTTTAAGAAGAGCGCTTAAAATAAAAAAAGACAAATTCTCTGCTTTGAGTCTATTATGTCAAGCATTTTGTTTTTACACCTTTGCAGCAGTTCAATGCAGGCCTATATTGGTGACATACTCTTTTAAATATTCGGTGACAGTGTATCTTGTAATAGAGATAAAATAGACGTCAGAGTTACTTGTAGAGTTGCTATATCTGCTTGATTTTTCAGGCATAACAGCAGTTGAATTGCCACTGTTCGACTTCCAGTTATCAGCACAAGGAGTCTCGTATGTTTCCCATTGTCTTTCTTTTAGCGGATGAAATTCAGATTCCTTTGAGTGAGGGGTTACGTTACGTTGCAGATAATTTGAAAGAATGACACTTAGCCACTAGATGGTGGTGTTACACAGATGTGAAGGATCTCCGGGCAATTCCAATCCCAGATGCTTTTCATCGTAGTAGTTACAGTCCCCTTTAGATAGAGTACAATATATTTCACAATAACAAAGAAAAAAAAAAGCATTTAAAAATTAATGAAATGTCCAATTCAATAGTGCCGGACTTTAGGTCTGAATACTTTTCGAAGAAACTGTATTTCACTGGTATAAAACTGATACCAATGTTAAATCAACTTGTCTAACCCTCTGTTTTGGAAAAAAATAATTTTGGAAAACATAAATTTTGAACACCTAGGAAAAGAAAAACTCAAATCTCTCAGAAACTTGGGAAATTTTATTTACAGTTCAAGTCAGTCACATGCAACATTTTTCCTTAAAATGAATAAACATGAAATTAGCAAAAACAAGAAAAGAAAAAAAAGCATATTATTTTCACCAAAAAAGCAATATACAAAAATAGAGCTTACAAATACTGTACAGCAATTGTCTCAGAAAATATTCTGCTGCAGAATTTTTAGTTTTACAAACAATGTCTGTGTGAATCCACAAACATAATCAGTGTTGACAAAAAAAGGAGGGTGTGAGGGCAGAGTGTGTATACTCAGGTACACTAGTAAAGGCGGGGGGGGGGGGGGGGGGGGGGGGGGGGGGTATTTGGACAAAGTGGGGGAAGTTATTTGTGAGTTGGCAGGAAACGACATGAGCTACAGGGGAATAAATAACGCACCAAACAAAGTTCACTTCAGGGAGGCAGTGATAGAGAATCCTAAGTGGTCTGGTGGCTTAAAAACCAAACTATGGACATATAAAGAAACCCCTCATCTATAAGTGAAAGTGTACCAATCGTGTATTTTTTTGTTTATTATTAAAACAGCACAGCTTTGGCATTGTCAGCCAGAACACCGACCGTCACCGAGCGCTCCTGACAAACATGTTGTATTTTCCTCTCATCTATTTATAATGGACTTAACGGAGTCTGAACCAGCACTGACGTCAATGGAGATTTCACCGGTCGGAAGCCATTTATTACTATTTTCATAACTGGCTCAGTTTCCTTTTCAGTTTTTTTTGGCTATAGTCTCACAGAGACTCTCCTCCTTTCCTTGTCTTTGAAAAATAGCAGGACAATTTTTTTCTCGTTGGCTCTGACTTTTGATTGATTTTTGAGGTGGCACTTTGTCTTCGGTGGGATTCGGACGGCACACGGGAGGGGAAGAAGAACAGGCCAAGTGTGTACAATCAAACACGACGCTTAAGATCGCCAAATGGCAGGAAGTGTTCAGCTGCCGTTCAGTGTACACCAAAGGGGCACTATTGTCTACAGACATTTAACAAGGGCGATTGTCAGTGGCGACTTGACGTCGCAAAACTGCATGCTTTCACATTACAAGTCCTCGTGTTCTTTACTTTTCTCTCGTGAAACCTTACATTCAAAAACAACAACAAAAACAACGTTATCAGGAACATAGCTTTAAGACTTCTGTTATCAGCATTGAGCTAGGAAACATGTCATAATCTGGGGACAGTGGCAGAATTACTGGCTCATGTCCAGTTTTAATCTGTGACGCTTTGAGGCATAATGTTACGAGCGCTCACCGTAAATTCTACGAAACAGTCGCAGCCTCTTCAAAACCAAAGCCTAAAGAAGTGAGAAGGTACCAGATACCGTACATCACACGACGTACATCAGACGGCCTTAACGCCGCATATTTTGTTCAACATAAAAACCACAAACCTTTTTCCAGTGAGAGGCCAGATGATGCACTTCAGTTGCAAAGTAAATCATCGACACACTGTAAAGAGTAAAGATGTTGTAATACTGTAGCACAGCAGAGTGTATGAGGACTGCACTTATTTTAGGGCACGCACTGTAACTGATCTGAGTGTTTCACATTTTCCCCTTGCTGCGTGCCCCCGAACCCACCACAGTGGTCGGCGCTGTCGGGTGTGGGCAGACGTTCAGAACCACAGAGGTGAGAGTGACAATGCTTTTCTGCCACAGAAGGTGAAACACACCGTCCCCTCGCTCGTGTGCTGCCAGCTCTGTCCATGACAGTGTTTGGTGTTAGAGAATAAAATCTTATTGGGAATAAAGTGTTATTAACCACACAATCAGCATTAAATATGAGGTACTGTATACTCAAAGATATTTGAAGAGTAAGAGATAAAAAAGTTACATTTTGTTCTTTTTCCAATCGTGATTGTAAGTCTGTTTTAGTTGTTTATTTCAAATAACAACACAAAACTTTAACATCACCAGAACACTCCACAAAATTAGATTCAATTTTCTGTCTATTTCTTTGTGTTAGTCCTTGTTTTTAGTTTTTTTTTTTAAGTATTGGGACAGTTTTTTTTTTTAAATTTATGCTTGGATCACCGATTTTGTCCATAAAGATAATATATGATTGTCAATGGACAATACATATCGCAGGTAAAAGAGAATCTATTTTAATCTTAGGTCCATCACTCTGAACCTTTTTTTTTTGTAGCCCCCCTTTTACATCAGCGCATTTCCCCACAACACATTTACGAAATGCAGCTACAAAGACATGAGGACAAAAAAAAAAAAAAGAAGAAAAAGGAAACCACACAAAACAGGGCTCAAAGAGACCGTGCGTGTGGCACGACACAAAAAGCTCCCTGCGCTGTACAGACCGAGAGCGAGAGAGAGAGAGAGGCGAACACACCAGAATACTGCAGCCAAAAAGCCGAACTACCCTGTATGTGTTTGTGTTTGAATGAAAATGCAGCTTCACTACAACCTGCTGACCACCGACTCTCTGGCCTGCCGGGGGGGGGGGGGGGGTATGCTGAGAGCAGTTCTCGTGATGCAGGCGAGAAATCATTCACTTAATGGCAGCTGTACCAGCAAGTTTATAATAAACAAGAAAAATAAATAAATAGAAATACTCTTCTGGGGTAGAAGCAAAGACAACTGCAACTGTGTGCGCAGCATGTTCTAAAGAGTTCATCCTGATCCTCTACCTCAAATGGTCTGTCAATAATGTTCGAGCAGGATATGTGACGCTAGTTGAATACGTCAAATGTGTTTGACATTTGTTGCCTTATTTTGTGTCAAGCCCTCGTAACATTCACACCGCTCTGCTTCAGTGAAATAAAGCGAAGCAAGATAAAACTAATTGTGTAATTCTATGTATTTAAAAAAAAAATTTGCCTCGCTACTGGTGTTTTTTCTGTGAAACTGTTTTACAGACAAATGCACCAGGATATCCACAGGAATACTGCTCAGATGATCACAGTTGTTACTTTGTCGAAGATTTTCCTGAAAGGTTTTTTGTTTCCAGAACAGGTTTTGGGTTGACGGCACATGACCTGTTTTTGCCCAACAGCGCTCCTGCCTACAGGGATTCTTCCCAGTAAATTTGTTTTGTGAGAGTGTCATTTGTTCCCTGGATCACCATTCTGTTCTGGCAGTACGATTAAAAAAAGCAGGATCATCACAACACAAACACTGTTATGAATGACAAACAAGGTGATGAAGGAACAAATTGTATACGTAGGCTTCATATAAAGTGTGTGTTTGTGGTCGTGTTTGTAAAATTCTGGGTTTCAACCCGTTGAAATCTTTCACATTTAGTCAGACATGAAGTCTCGAGGTTGTTTTGAGGTCATTTTCTCAAGCGTGTGCAATTTGAACAGAAACCATTGTCCAAATTTCTTGACATCTACCGACGCAAGTATAGTTGTCCCTTTGAGAAATATATATATATATATATAAACATATATATATATATATGTAATTTTGTTAAAAATCAAAGTTTACTAATTCAAAATGAAAAACCATGTGGTGTTGCACTGTGCACAGAAATAATAGTTAACGATAAAATACAAAGCATGATCTTGCTACTATGATCACAAGCAAATGGGTTTTGACTTCTTGTAAAGTGCTCGTTAAAAAAAACAACTGAAGGAAACAATTTATATTTTAGCGTACTGTAGTTCTTGGCTTTTGAGTTTTTATCCATCCAGGTCTTTAGCTGGTGTTCCCAGAAAAGTGCTTTGGTTGTGAAAAAAAGGTTTTTAGATCATGGCCGAGAAAGAAGCTTCTTCTGTATAAACTCTTCTTCATTGTCCGTGAAAAGAAAAAAAACACGAAAACGGTCGATTATCAGTCGGAACTGATAATCAGGTAATCCTTTTTGTGGACCAATGCAAAAACAAGAGAGGCGACCATGGCTGCTGGTACGCCATTTTTTGTTTGTATCTGCGCGGTAACTCCAGTTTCTCTGCCGACTCATCAAAGTGTACCTGTGCAAGTGATGGTGTGTGTGTGTGTGTGTGTATGTGTGTGTGTGTGTGTCTGTATTGCCCTGGTTGACAGAGGTTCGGGTCTGCTACACCAGGTTCTCGATGCCGGGAAGAGGCTGCTGTAATGGCACAGCAGGGTCCGTGCTGCCAGCCTGCTGGGCTAGCTGCAGGACGGGCATGTTGCACAGTGGGCACACTTTCCTCACCTCCAACCATTTAATGAGGCACCTGGGAGACACAGGGCACAACAGGGACGGAGTCAAGAAGACGAAGACAGCGATAAGCAGAGGAAACACAAGGTGTATTTCTTGGTTTAGTTTGTTATAGGCTCAAAATGTATATATACTTTGTTATACAGCATTTCCTAAATATCAATATTGGTATCAGCCTATACAATCATGTGTCAGTGGGGCTCTAATACACATGGCCAGCAGACAAGCAGTTTGATTGTGTGGTTTGATTTCCTTTGGCTGTCCAGATATTTTCTTTTTCTTTTTTTACCATGAAAACATATTATCACAGGAATCCACTGTAAATGCCAAGAATCCAGGCTGACCACAGCTGTGAAGAACTATAAAATCTTTACAGCTTCTTTCCAAATCTACAATCTCATTTCCTGCAGGAGCACTGACGCGTCCACGGGGTTGAGAAAAGGCAGGGATTTGAGTTTTCATCCTACAACCACTTGAGTGTTGACTGTCTTTAAAAGCATATTCGACATGAGCATTAAATGAACCACACAACAGGCACATGAAATATTATTCACGAATGTACTGTTTTTCTATGTTTATACGCATGAGAAGATAGCAAGTTGTTTTACAGTTCCCTCTGTATAACAACAAGGCTTTACTCGCACATGCACACTCACAAACACACACACACACTAGAAAGAGTTTATACAGTGGATTCATTGAGAGGTGACCACTCTTGCTGCAACTGGGGGTGAAACTAGGCCAGTGGAGGTGTCATGCTGATATAAACAACTCAGTAGAGATGGTTGGGACACGGGGGGGGGGGGGGGGGGTCACAGAAATGTTTTCTTTTTAATACTTCTTCTACATAGTTTTGAGGTGGGTTACGATGCCTAAGATCAGGCAAGGACACATTCAAATATGTACTGATCCATGTGTCCTTGACTTTCCCCACTTTCTTTTTCTGTGTGTGTGGGTGTGTGTGCACGAAAGCCAACAAAACCTTATACTTACTTCCTATGAAAGGCATGTTTGCACGGACAAATCCCCAGCTCGTCTTTCTGTTTGAACTCCTCCAAGCACACTGCACATATCTGAAAGCGACAGGGGGAATTGGGAGATATTTTTCAGAGGAAGACTTTAAGGATGTTGGCTGTTCTCTGGTGTTTTTGTGTGTCAATGTAGGTTTTGTGTCGCTGCGTTGGAAACAAAACAATCCAAAATGCAAAGGTCAAGTACACATGGAAAAAAAGACTGCTGGCCAACATCTGCGAACATTTGAGAAGCAACCGATGCACTCAGTTAACTGATGGTTGACGGTGATAAAACAGGGTCAAAACCTTTTACGTGTCACTTCAGTGTCACACACACACTGTGGGAACTCTGAGCGCTACATTTTACATTCAATTTTCTTATCGGTTTCCGATTCATTTAACAGGTTTACAAACGTTGATTTGCAGCCTTTTTGCAGTTTTTTGGGACTCTCTGTAAACATCACAGCACAAACTCAACATCTTTTTGGACCTGATTTGTTATCGGGACCTCTAACTTAAGTTGGTTTCAGACGTGAAACAAAGTCTTTCTTGAACTTTTACAGAAGGGGCTGTATGTGAGAACGCAAATATTCGCAGATGTTGCTTTTCGGTAACTTTTGCTGCCAGCCCCATAGTCCCATTTCCAGAACATGTCTGATTGAGCCCCTGTGAGAATTCTGCAGGAAAAGAAAAAAAACAAAAGAAAAAAGAAAATCACTGCTTTCTGCAGTGGAATAATCATCGTGTCCTGCCTCCTGCGTGCTCTACCCAGACGCCACAGAATATTCCAGAAATGTTCCTGCTATCGTGAACGTGTCTGACTCGTACAAGCTCCTGCTGAGTCCTCATCCTTGTTGTTCCCCAAGTGACTCCTTGGTTGGTGCAGATTGTGGGGTGAAACTTAGGAAGGTAGTGCGATCCTCTGAATAAAACCAATCACAGGCTTATTAAAAACAGTGGATGACTAAACCGCGTACCTATAATGTAGCTCGCACAGGGCAGACTACACTCTCCAGAAAACTTTTTTCTAGAATTAGTAATATCAAGGACAGGGTGTTACAGTTTTGCATATGGAACTGCACATTTCAACTTGTGAGAAAGCAGACTGCAAAACTGAGTACGTCTACACAACTCAATCCAACCAGGGGGTAACGCTTTCACGAACGCTTTGACTGTGGCTGTCTAACCCTGAAACTGTGGCTCCTTTTAGCTACACAGGTTTTTCTTTTTCTCAGCTCTGTTTTATGGGGAGTGGACGGACGGACAAGTGGGGATGAAGAGAACAGCGTGTGGGCTCCTGGCTTTCTATCCTGACGATCTCTGGACACAGAAGCGATTCCTCTGTGAAGACGTCTGCTTTGCTCTCTTTATTTGGTGAATGGATCAGCGTTTTTGTTCTTTTTCAGCGCCTGTGACACTCTCAGTTGAGATCCGGCACCCTTTGCCAACTTTTGACAGAAACTCTTTCCTCCTGATTAAGTCAATTAATCCAGTAAGCTTTGGTTAAAGACCCCATGCAAAAAAACATTGACTTGATTTTGTGGAAAGTCATTACGAGATCACGAACTTGATCAAAGGAGAAAAAAAAAGGTTAACCTATGCCAGGCAAGACTAATATGTTTCAGGATTTCAAATATCAGAGAAATCAAATATATTGTCTATATCAAGCATAGAAACACATGGTACAAGTTAGTTACTTGGAAAATTTGAGCAGGAATAAGTTATGAAAAAAAATCTTGGCCCAAACAAGCTGAGTAACAGCGCGAGATTAAAGTAAGAGTGAAGAGATGAGAAAAACAAAGGCTCATTAATCCCCAATTTGTGGGCAGAAACAGGCGATAGTTAACCCAGGTGCTTTTATATTCAGACCAAGAGGTAATGAGGACACGTGGCCTGGCTCCATGGTAACACGTCTATTCATTTCCCTATTACTTTCTGTTGCATAAAGAATAATTAACAAGTAAATTAAAACTGGCTGCTTCTCTCTTTGCTTCCATTTGCTGTCTTTCCACACATGTAGATTTCTGCCCAGAGAAAATTTATGAAAGTCAGACTTGCATGATGCGTGGAAATCCAGACATCTTTTGAAAGGGCACTGAACTATTGGACAAATTCCAAATTCCAAATTCAGTGACGGCAAATATAACTGTTAGTGGCATATCGGATGTCTTCCTGCACTTATGGAGAATACAAACCAGGCAATAAACCCATCACAAAACCTCAGTCTACATGAGCAAAACAGGCATTAGTGTCAATATACATCATAGAGATAAGAGTGGCAGTAAATTTCCTAATTATATTATGGCACAGAGTAAATATTAACAGGCCTGTAGTAACATAAACACTGTCAGCGTTGAACCAGTGACATTATCAAAATGAAAACGATTGTTACACTGGACTTCGTAATGCCCGATATGAAAACTTTACAAAAAGGTATAAAGTCTGAAATGATTACTTTTATTTTAAATTAAATTAATTCCACAACAAAATAAAATGTGAAGAAAAAGTGAAGGGGTCTGAAAACTTTCTAAATCCACTATACACTCAAAAAACCAATCTGTTACCAGTTTAAATGTTGGTGCTGATCAGTGTTCACTTAATTAGACATTATTGTCCTTTGACATTCCACATTTACTCTGGTGTGTGTGTGTGTGTGTGTGTGTGTGTGTGTGTGTGTGTGTGTTGTATTGTTATGAGTAATCTTTTATTTTGTCATTCTACATCAGTTCTTGTCTTTTTCTTTCACTTGGAAGATTGTGTGTAATCACAGCCTCTGTAAACACAGACACACTAAACAAAAATAAATCATTAAAGGTCTTTCTACTTCAGCATCACCACATGCTTTAATCTCTTCTTCAGAATTACAGCAGTTAGTGCAAGGAGCTGATTAAATAATGAGTAATACAGACGGTAATTACACTGTGATCGTGAGAGTGAACTAAGCGAAAGAAACAACGTATTTGCCCTGCTCATTTGTACACACACACACAAACAAATCAGGCCCACAGAACATCACAGTCAGTCGAGCATTACTGTAATCCTATGAGCAATAGTATTTCTTGTTTTTTTGGAGGACTGGGGCTCGGATGTTTGAGTATCTGTTGTATGTGCCGACTGTTTACACGTGTGTGTAATAGAAACTGTGTAGCTGTCGCATTAGGATTTTCTTTGGACTACTGTGAACTTTGATGCCATATCGCATCACAGTAAATTATTTGCAACTGTACGCAAAACGCACAAGATGGTGAAAGGAAGACAAGGGGTCAAACTCAATCTAAAAAAGGAGCGCTTGTCTCATAGCTCCTCACTGCTCAGGTTACACCTCGTACAAACTTAAATATGACACGAGCAGTGAACTGCTCCCATATTGTCAGTCCCATTCTGGATATATTAAAAGATCTAATCTGTGCAACTACATCTACGTTCACGTGCGGAGTGTGATTGGTTTGGGAATCTGCTAAACTGGGTCACGCAGCCAGGCTAGTGTGTGTGTGTGTGTGTGTGTGTGTGTGTGTATGTATGTTATTGTCTTTAAACAAACACAGCTTGGTTATTCTATCACTCACATGACACCTTCGGATGCTTTCTCTCAGTTACAAATAACATAAATAATAAAAAGCCTGAAGCCCTAGGGGACGCTGAGAAATACCAGCGCTGCTGACAATAAACTGTGTTTTGACCTTTTGCCAAAGCACACATGAAGATACTATTGGTCACATTTCATTTGCGATGCAGTGTTAAAAGTTGCTCTTGGCCGGGGGACTACCATTTTTCCAGCGTGAGACCAGTGCTGTTGCTTCGCACGCTGGCCTGGCGCTTGTAATTTTCCAACCGAGCTGAGCTGGCACACTATTATGTAACAGTAGGGAGGACACTCATGACTTCGCCACAAGATGCTGGTTTTCACATGACAGCATGTCAGGGCAAATGTGCTCAATGTCAAATGAAAGACAAGCGTGTACGTCGTCACAAAACAAGAGCAAACCCCTGAAAGGGTCAGGGGCACAGAGCCACACATTCTCAAAAACCCTGAGGTGCGGAACAGCATGGATATTAGCCCAAATATTATCATGTGTCCTGGGTTGTTCAGACTCATAATAACAAAAAAAAAAGAAGAAGATGAGTTCTTACCTCATGCAAATTTAGCTCTTTGACTTTTTCCTTCTGAATGACCTGAGAGGGATGATAAAAGAGACAAGGACAGATTATTCACCAACAGCCATCATGAGTGTGTGATGAAAAATAAACCAGTCTGGCAGAATTAAGGACACAAAATCAGATTTATCATAATATGGTGATGCATGTGCATCAATGTAAATGTGAGTGTGTGTGTGTATGTGTGCTCTCCATAAGCATGACGGTCTTACATAACCCACAGATGACCTGGACAAGTTAAAGTTTTAAGCTGGAAGGTCATTATACACATTGGGGAGTAAAAATACTATAATTACAACAGTTTGTGATGACACTAGCACCCACCATGCTTGTTTGTGCAATGTGTGTGTACGCACACGTGAATGACTGTGACATGCCTGGGTGGTCCCCCCACTCCTTCTTTTTAGGCTACATGCTGCTAAAACAGCCCCAAACTAACTGTTAAGCTGATTTTTATTTTCAGCAGAGCAACTTGCTTCGCTTCGGATCCAGTGCAATTCAGAGTTGTTGGTATTACAGTTGTGCTTGCCAACAATTTTCTATAATGGTTTAAATCCATTAAGCAGCGTAGACCCTCAAAATATCTGCAGCTGGCAAAAGACAGCTGAGAATTAAGGCACCGGTTGAAGGGATATTAAGGGACCGGGGAGCTCTTCATGAGTTTATCTACACAAGTTCATACTCTCTCGCATGATTTCTACAAGACAATAGGTCCTGTATAATTTAAATATTTCCCAAAATGCAGTGCAGGTGTGTTTTTGAGTGTGTGTACGTATGCCTCGCTGGAGTACTTACTTGTTTGTATGCATATAGCTCTTTGTGCGCCTGGTGCCGTAACCTGGGGAAACGTAAAGACAAAACATCTTTTTGATTAGTGAGTGACCTTCTCCGGCTGACGACATGACAGAGACAAACTATCCATACATCCTGGGAGAAGAGAGAGAGAGAGAGAAACGACAAACACCAAAGTCATTTCCTTATAAATACTTGCCTTTATTTGGTATTGTGGTAACAAATGGGTGTTAGCAATTCTTAGTCCATACGGAATATCAGAATAATTTGGCATATATATTGTCCCTCAATTTTTAAATTAAATTTTTTTTTTTTTTTTTACAAATGATACATCTCAGGTAATCACACAAAGACACCGCTAAACAAAGACTTTGCGGTGCACATACTTGTTCTACCTGTGTGTACATATTATTCTTGCTCAAACATACTTCAGGCAAAAACAATCATGAGACTAACCACTGAATAAATATAGACTGGATTAACTAGTTCAAGTAAAAAATATAACTATAATTTGGACTAAAACGGTTGATTATATGTTTTGCTAAGTTGTGCTATAGTTAGCCAAGTCACTTATTAACAAGTGTCATTTTTTGGACGCGTTTAGTCTTGATTTCTTGTCAAAACAAACAGTGAACTCAAGGTAAAATATCAATTCACAATATCGCCCAAAATACATTGGATCAGTTGTTGAAAAAACTCTACAAAAGCCTGTAAACCTCAAAACAGGTGCAACCAAAATGTACGGTTTACATCAAACTCTTGTTGCAACTCTTCATAAACGCTGCTCTTGAAAATGAGCAAAAGTAAAAAACAACTAAGTGAATACAGAGAGAATGAAGGAAGAGAACTGGATCAGAATTATGGGTACTGAGAATGAGAGTAAAATAGAGAAAAGGTAAGAAAATAAGAGAAAGACAGATAGTAGAAATTCGTAGGTTTGTAAGATTTACCTCCATTACAAGTAACCTTAACCTCTCGCAGCAGAGTGAGAGGGATCTGTAAAACAAGCAGCACAGTCCAGGAGAGAAACTGACATTTTGAAAGAGGTCAGCAGGTAAAGGTGCAGAGACTCCCAAGGGTAAGTAGGGGACAAGGTGGACAAGGGTGAGGGGGCCGTGGGTGACCAGTGGGGGGGGGGGGGGGGGGGGGGGGGGGGGGGGGGGGTTGGTTGGTAAATGGCCCAAAGCCCTTTGTCAAAGTCGGTGAGGAGAAGAGCCCGCCGAAAACCGAAAAACAGGCGTCCAAATTGACCTCCCTCTCAAAAGTATCGTCATCATGATTTAGGATTCTACTGCAGTCAACGGGAAGAACTAGAATGGAAAGGTCAGCCACCCATCATAGCCAAGAATATACCTTTTGATACGTCACTGCACTGACGGTTCATGTCACACTAAACGTGTTTTAAACGGCAGCGCTGACTATACTGGTGACTGATCTCTGTTTTTGTTTCGACAATTGCTCTGCGACCCTTTACAGTGCACATAAATAACCCTATAGGTCATAATTTTCATCACCACCACACAAGGGTCTTCTGCTACCTAAAGTCTGAAGTGCTCGAGAAAAAAACGTTTCACTCCTTCTGTCTGCTGCTCTGCATATTTCACGTATGCATGTGGACTGAGGACTGAGTGACGTTGAGTTTTTCTGTGAGTCTTCCTCGTGTCAAACCGTGTGTGCAGGTTTGTCTTTGTTTAAAAGAAAAACCTGTCAATGTCAACTCTAACATGCAAATTCATTGGTTCCTTCAATCGCCCATCAGTGGGGGGGGGGGCAATGTTGACTTCTAGTACTGAATCATGGTTTCTGCATCAAAATGTCTCTTTACAGTTGTGGGAAAACAGAAGCAGTTAACCTACTTACCATTTGCCCCCCTGCAAAATAGGAAATGACAGGGTGAAGGAGAGGGGTGAATTTTGGTGGGACTTGCTGGATTCTCACTGTCTCAGATAAAAGATGCTGGACATTATTTCTGTTCAGTTTGTCGCTGCCAGGACAAAACCTCTGCGTCAACAGTAGCCCGGACAATTTAATTAGACCAGTGGGGTTAAAAAGAGAGTAGTAGCCACCTTTTCCTTCAGGGGAAATAATCATTGGATTTACATGCAAGGCGGAGTTTTAAATAGATCAATATAAATGATTACAAACAAGAGATTTAAACATCCAAATGCAATTTAAATGAATATCAAAACGTTAATTCATTTATAGGAATTGGGTGAGGGCAAAAACGATGTTAAGTGACTCTTGAAAAAAAAAAAGAGAGTTATAACTTGTTTCTTTGATGCCAAGTGCCATGACCATGACAAGCAGCTTTCAATCTCAGAATATTTTTCCATCGATTCAGTTATCAAGTCAACGATTATTGCAACTCCAAACTTTACTGTTGAAACATTCCACCCTTTTGTAAAATAACTCTTAGCAAAACATACACACAAAAAAAACACACATTTCTGAATCTGTTAACATATCCTGTGTATGCATAAATGTGGATAAAGATACATTAACTAGTGAAATAATGAATGAGGACATTTCTGAATGAATAATTCATGAAACAAAGTCACCTGAAATGTAAATGTACCAGGATGTTTACCAGGACTGTTGTGTAATGTGAGTAATAAATAGTGGTACGGACAGTTTGAAAGACAAAAGAGGTACAAAGCTCAACGTTATTATGGCCTTTTAGGTCAGACTGCACAAAATCTTTTCAGAATGAATCTTTTTGAATTACAATTTCATGTTATTTTTAAAAATCTGTATAAAAAGTTGAACATACAGAAAATGGGGTCAAAACTGTTGGAATTGGCTTATTTAATTTGAATGTGTGAATGAATGTGTAGAGCAAACAACTTGATGATCCAGGTCCCTCCATTGAATGTGCAGCTTGTGTGTTATACTGTTATATTTGCAGAGGTGATAATGTGAGCTGCTGATTATTTTGGTTTCTCGGGTTTAACTGGTTTGAAAAAATACAACCCTCCCGACTAATTGTTTGACTGTTGCTTGTTTATGGACAGCGAAAAAAGTGTACGTAGATGGTTGAATAAATAATAAATAAAAAAATAAATAAACTTTATATATCTACATGTTCCTAAGACATGAGCTGATCGCTGTTGAGCACTGTTGAATGGTTGAAAACCTAATTAGCCTACTTGTATTTCTAAATTTCTAGTTTAAAAGAGACCAGAAAAAACTAAAAAACAGTATAGAGATGAAGATATTAGGGTTGTAGTGAGGTTGTAGAGTCTAATAAGAATAGCCATCTATTTGCAGCAACATTACCATTGTAGCCAAGATGGCGTTACGCTGAATGGTGTGGTTAATACCAGGGCTGTCACTTTTAATTTGAAATTTGAAAAATCTATGAATGTGTGGGGAAAGTTCATATTCGAACTGTAATGACCTTTTAAATCCAAAATATACAGTCTACAAGCAAATTTCAACAGTCAAACAAATTGTGTGTCAGGTCAAATTCGTTACTTGGTTTTTGGAAAAAGTGAAAACGAAGCACAAAGTTTTCCCACTGTAATATGAGTTTTTTTGTTTCACGTGGCCATTTCTTCACCAACGCACTTTAAGTCATGCCCAGAAAAATGTTGGGTTGCATGCAGTCATAGTCTGGAGGGTTGAAAGGATGATCCTATAAGCTTTACTTTTTTAAGAGAGAGATAAATGCATATTTGCATTTTCCAACCTGGCTTTTTGGAAATGCATGGACAGGATCTTGCAGTCCACACGGTTCATTAAAATCCTAAGTCAGTTCGGGCTGAATCATAATTTGTTGACCCCTAGTAAATAATCAATGTTGACTAGCCAAAGAAACCCCTGTATGACACTTTTTTGCCACAATCCCATACAACAAAAGCAACATCACTCAAAGTTAAAATGTAATTTTAGCCAAATCCAAAGTGAAAGGGTGCATGGATGTTACCTTATTAAGTAGCAGCAGAAGAGGAGGCTGAGGATGAAGACAAAGATGGCTGTCCCAAACACCACAATGTAGATATTCAGGGGAAGGTTCTGGAACCCTATATTTGGCATCCTGAAACTGTAGTGTGGGAAATCGGAGCTCATGGATATTCTGGATGGAAGGAGACAAATGACACAGTATATAAGTATCTGTGAAACACTTCAACAGACTCTGTGGACAGAAAAAAAGAAATTTGACAAATAATGACACAGCATTATATGAAACTGGTATTTTGGTGATTTAGTCACTCGTCTTGAAACTAGTTCTACTTTCAATATTACAGGAACATTTTAATTTCATTTTTCATTCTGAAGCATCTACCTCATCTCGGGTAGGGAGTGTTCATGCAGTTTCTGAGAAATTGAAGCTTTCTAGTTTATAAGTGGGTCGGACAAGAACAGGTAGCAATCCGCAGTTAGCAGTTAGAAGAATGTTCAACAGTTACTGGTTAGTGTCGCCGACGAATGTAAGGATTTATTCACCATGACTGTGACAAACTGACAAATTCCAGCCACCGTTTGAGAAAACTAAAAAAAAACTAAAGAACTTTCAGGCGAGCGGCGGCGCTTGGAAAAGTTCCATAAAATGTCCAGAGCATCATTTGCGTTTTCCCCGCGTTAATAATAAATTAAATATGGTTTCAGGAATCGGCACAATGAGTCTAAAATCATAAAAATAGGAATTATGTTATTACAATATTTGTCCCATCCCTTGGGACTGGACATGGGGAGGCGCGGGATAACTCTCCCCCGTTGTAACCCTGTCTTGTGCCCCTCCCATTCCCAAACACCAAGGGCTTAATTGCTCTACAGTCTGGACAGTGGAAAGTTTTGTGGGTTTTGCCATGACCACAATCCCCTCCTGCTCATGATTGCATCATGTGTGAACCACAGTGACCCAAAACCTTCCTCTCGGGTATATAAGGGAGGTGTCCCATTATGGGGAACAGGACAAATGTTGCCTCGATAGAGCAAAGGCAATAGTCTGAAGGCAAATTCTCAAAATTATGATCGCCTGTATCAATTTTTGTAAACCCCGGCCGGCGGCTGGTCATTCCAGGGGTTTTCTCCCATTATAACAGAATAATTAAAACTAAGCTCTAGGAGTAACAGAGAGTTCTCTACCACGTTCTGCTATCATGTATGATCGTCCTCATTTCTCTGACCTTTTCTTCTGTGGTACACTTTACTGTAGCTGTTCTAGAAACAATATCTAGTCAGTTCCAATCCTGTTTCCTATCTATTCTTTTTCAGATACAAGTGCATTTGCATCAATAGCCATTTTATATATTGGATGACGTGATGTGCCTTGAGATTCACACCCCTAGGCCATAAATACCGCAGTGACATAATTCTGATTCTGCTTTTTTTCAAGGCTCCACTACCAAAGTCTGTTTCTTTCCTATCCTCCAAACACAGCCCACGTAACCTCCCCCTGCTTATCTGAACACACACACATGCTGTGGAGCTAAATGTCTCTCACACAAACTAACAAGAGCCTCTGGAAAGACATGAAACCAACACACTGACATACCAGTCTTCACTGCAGTAATCTAACAGAATAACTACTCCATATAAGTCACAAGGTGACAAAAGTGAATCATAGTTAAGCTCCAATTGAAAAATAACAAAATACTTGTTGGCACACTACTACATTTACTTCAAGGCCAACTCTTCTCTAGTTTAAAACACAAAGATTTGTGTTGACCTCACAAGACAACTAACAGCTATCTCATTAAACTGACACTTTCACTACATACACACACCTGAGCAATGCTTTCATGTTGAAGAGCAGAAAACTCTGTCGATCTATCACACCTTTGAGAAGTGATATGACTTGTCCCTGAGACCCTTGTCAGTGTGTTGGCTCCTGTTAATATACTTGGACCATAGCGCTTATTTTTCCAGTTCGTAAAGGATCCATGTCAAGCCCAAGCCACATTCTGACTCTTCTGTTTGGTGTCTCTCTATCTTCACAGAGCCACAATAAAAATCCCCCTGCTTATCTGAACACACAAACATGCTGCAGAGAAAACCCTTTCCACACGGTTCAAACGCCTCCAGAGACATTTGGGGCAACATCCAGACTACTATGTTTTCAAACTAAAACGGGAGCGAGCAGCGTATCCAAACTTCTCTGTTTCAGGCGCTCGAAAGCTCTGGAGTAGTGTTGGACGGCAGACACAGACGTAGTAGCAGTGATGCGCTTTAAAACAAAAAAATGTAGTAATGTGGATGTGGACACCAACACTGTCAGTTTATCCCCAATTGTTAAATTGTAATTTTAGTTACACTGAAATGAAATAAGTTATACTTTTCCTTTTGCACCTTTTGCTAGTACATCATTATTTCCATTATCACTCCTGTATCCACCGAGGTTAGCAACTGCTCATTCCTCAGTGCGTAAAAGCCCGTCTATGTGCAGGTTAGACTGGAGGACTGATTTAAAAAGTCTTCTTCTCTGAGCAACACCCATACAGTATCAGAATTCGCTGACTTAAAGGATTACGGGCACATCAAGTGATCTAGATATCCCCCCCGCAGTGTACACAACAACCCACATAACACAAAAACACTTCACCAAACACGGATCCGTTACCCGAGGAGCCCACATGAACTGCCAAACTGCCACTGCAAATGGATAACAAAAACTCACAGAGATGAACTAAGCCCGTGACAGGACATTGAACAATACAAAACATAAACTCGTGTAGTTACTGTTGTGGAACAATCACAGAAAGGAGGAGGACAAACAAACCACTGGATGAGTTTGTGGAGAAAAACACACCACATGCAGATGCATCCATATGGGACACAGGGGGTCACTGGATGGCCTGATGCATGTCACAGTAGGTGAGTAAATGCAATGACTTGGCAACAAACAGCGTCTTCTGGTCATCTGTCCTCCTCTTCCCACTACTTTTTTGCGTCATGTGGCCTCACCCAATTATACAAGCCATTAAAACGGTGGTGTGCCCACTAATCACAACGACAAGTCCAAAGGTGGCTTCTCTGTATTTCCAGGTCTATATCTAGGATTAAAAAGTTGTATTGACTCTATTCCTAGTTGAAGTTTAAATCCATCACGCTAAGAAACTCAAAATGGAATAACAAGTGGGCTACAACAATTTTCTTAATTAAAAAATAAAGAAAAAATACACACAAGGCCCTTTAAAGCGTGGTGTTAAGTGAACATAATTTGTTATTTTAACGTATAAATACTGGCTTGAGGGAATTTCTCATCATCTGTTAATTGTCTCGTTAGTTTTCCAAATGAGAACCATGATTTTTTAAATTTAGGGTAAGTATCTTGTGACATATTTGGTGGCAGACAACTTGCGCTTACCAATTTAGCTTATACTGGCACACAACACATATGCATTACAATGGAACAATGCCAAAAAAAGAAATGTTTCTACTGTACACTTTGCTAAAGAATGTCAAATTGATGCTACTATATGTACATGAACCATAATGACGCCAACACAATATATGAAGCAGCTTTGAGGCATCAGCAAGAAGTCTACAAATACATATCTAGAAAATTATCTTACTTACCTGTGAGAGAAAAATATTCAGTCAGTGCGCCAAGACACACAAGATAGTTATCATACTACTCACATTCAACCACTTTGAATTGCGAGGGGTCACTGAACATAATATAGTCCACTCCGCTACCTGAGATTGAGAAACAGCCTAACATACAAGCTAGATTGTATTTAGGTCAAGGGAAATTTCAGGTGATAATATGCTTTTCACTCGCACTGAAACCTCCAAAGAATAAAACCCGCCGCCACGCCCCCATGTGAACTCTTGGGGAAAGACTCATGCACTAAGTAAGTGAAACAAAGGCAACGCCTCAGTATTACACATAAACCTTTGCTGGCTGGTTATAGTTTTACTTTTCATATGTTTGAGTATTTATAAACTCCCGGACTGCAAAGGTAAACACTGTCTGAAAGACCTTTGCAGTGAGTCATCAGTTATTTGTGTACCAGTCTGGTTTCACTTTGACCTATGCCAGTCAAAACTACTTTCACATCCAGTTCAGTTTGATGTATCCTACTTATTGTATCCTATCCTATCCTACTACTTACTCCAGCTTCCCTCTAATCTGTTTTGATTAATATTGAGCATTGAAAACCCTATATGTTTGTAAGACCAGTTACTTAAAATAAAGAAGACTGGACTTTGACAAACTATAATTTGGTCATTCTAGAGTTGCAACAATTTGTTGATTAATCAATTTGTCGATAATTTGGTAATGATTGCTCATTTGCCAAGCAATAATGCCAACATTTTTATGAATTTTGACTCTGAAATGTCAGAAATTGCTAAACCAATTGTATAAATTATAGTAATTTGAATAAATTTGTTTTTTTTCAAAACAGGGCGTTTCATATCATTACCATGGGCTCTTAAGTGCACTGAGAACTTCCCATTTTCACATCTTTCTGCTGATTTATATGCCAGTTAATTAAGCTTGTTTTCCTAGCCAAAGTCCTACTGTGAGTAGACCGCTGTACGTGTAACTTCCGTTATGGAGATGTGGGAAGCACGGGGCTTGAGCAGAGCTGACAATGTCAACTTAATGTCAGCTGCTCTTTGAATTACAATTACTTGATTATCATTCAATATCACTCAATGTACTGTACAAATCATGCATCAGGGTATATGAAAAATGGTACATGTTCTGATTTTACCACGAAATGTACTCATTAAAAAGCTTATTTTTATGTTAGGCTTATGCTATTCTGTTTCTTTTTCAGAAGGCACTTTAGCAATAAGTGTCTCAGTTATGATATCAGTATCATTCCACACATATAATCTGACTTTACTACAACCAATAAATTTGTTTTTTTAATGTTGGTTGGAAAAAACAGGGCGTTTCATATCATTACCTTGGGCTCTTAAGTGCACTGAGAACTTCCCATTTTCACATCTTTCTGCTGATTTATATGCCAGTTAATTGACTGAGAGAACAATATGCAGATTATTTAATTATTAAAATGACCATATGTTGCTCAAAGTAGTTTTATTGCAGGTGATTAGGTAGTTTTAAAAAGACTGTCCTTTTCAGACAAAATTTTGGACCTTTTACGTGACATGGACCATGAGTTTTGGGAGCTATTTCCCCATTACTGGTTAGCTATATAACAGTTCTGACCAGGCGAGAAGAAAATGTAACCTATAAGAATCATTACACAATCACTGAGCCTGTTATGTTATACACAAATGTAGCGAGTTTGATTTTTTTTTTTAACTGACGGTTCTTCAACATATTAAAAAAGAACCCTCCTCAGCCATTGTTTAATACACACATCGTACAGGGTGGGGACTGTTATCACACATAAGGAACACGCTGTTCTTCCAGCCATCATCCTCCCCAGAACTCATAATCGAAAACTTGGCTATTGTTAAGATTCTTTACATGGACAAATGATGACCTCTAAATATTTTCTGTCATTCAGATAAAAGGTTTCAGGCAGCTGGAAAAACGGAAAAGGGACCCTATTGCTTAATCTAAAGAGGTAGATTACATGTACCCTTGTCCATTGTTATTTTCCAAAATGGCCTCTCGAAAATAGTTAATTTTTAAACATCAAAATTCCCTTTAAACCAACCCCTAAACATTAGCTCAGTTCAGGATTTTCTTTTGATCAACCCACAACATGACATTCCCAAGATGCAGTCCGAATAAGAAGTGGAAATTTCCACTAGCAGCCAGAGCTGGCCATGCGATTTGCACATCTGAAACTTAATATGCCAAAGGGCAGCAACAAACACCAGGGCCAAAAAAAGGCTCTGGCTGTGGTGAGTGAAATGTCCTCACATATACTGAAATTAATCAGCACAATGTAACAAAAAATCCATTTAAAAAATTCATGCTAATCCATCCATGGTTTTATTGAATAATCCTGCTAAAAATCAAACAAACAGACCAACCAACCACCACATTGCCTCCTTGGTCCCTAGGCCTCTCTCTATGTGACTGTCTGTCCTGACACAAATACAGTAGCTTCAATTTATTATTGTTTTCCCATATGATAGAAACTTATTTTCAAAAAGATTTTAGGTTCTCATATATAAGTTTAGTACCCCATCGGATATATTTGCTGAACGGTATCTCTTCATTTGTCTCGGAAAGACTCTGATACAGTTGTCGATGTAGGGAACTTGAAAAAAAAAAGGTCTCTATTTAAACTAGAAGATAGTGCACAGAGTGGAATGATGTTCCTTCCATAGAGAAAAGAAGATTATGAAGTTGATATTGATGATCACGCTTGCCCCATCACTTACTGAATGAAGGTAGCCAATAGTGTTTCCACTTCATGCCCTGAAATATGCATTACAGATGCTTGTTTTCCTTGCCAAAGTTCTACTGTGAGTAGACCGCTGTACGTGTAACTTCCATTATGGAGATGTGGGAAGCACAGGGCTTGAGCAGAGCTGACAATGTCAACTTAATGTCAGCTGCTCTTTGAATTACAATTACTTGATTACCATTCAATATCACTCAATGTACTGTACAAATCATGCATCAGGATATATGAAAAATGGTACATGTTCTGATTTTACCACGAAATGTACTCATTAAAAAGCTTATTTTTATGTTAGGCTTATGCTATTCTGTTTCTTTTTCAGAAGGCACTTTAGCAATAAGTGTCTCAGTTATGATATCAGTATCATTCCACACATATAATCTGACTTTACTACAACCATCAAAGGCCCAAGTTATCAAACCAAGTCTTGACCTAACCCTGTAATGCAAATATAGTCAAAGGATAGGCAAATTAGTTTTAGACTGTCTCGCTATATACACCAAGATACAACCAGTACAGTACTTACAGCCCGAGACAGTTTACAGATACTAAAGATCTTGTATCTTTGATGTGATTCATTAACAACCATCTGTGATTTGTCTAATCAATCCAGACTTGGATAATGGTGACATAAGAAAGGATAATATGCCAGCAGCTCATTTAAAAATACAGAAAATACTAATACGGTAGCAGCCGATTTCGACTACGAAAAAGGAGAGGTGCAGTCATCAACTAAACTCATCTAAATGGAACCAAAATGAGGGAGGAGGAATAAACTTTTCTGTATTTGCTCTTTCTCCTGCCACTTGAAGCCCATCATTCCTCGGTGGACTCTGACAGTAACACAAGCTGACACAAACAAGAGGAACTGACACACACAGCTGTCCCATAGCACTCGTCTCTAGTATCCAGAGACAGGGTTTCTTTTCTGCTTTCAATGCTCAATGTCACCATCTGAAAGTCAGGCATTTGCTCCTTTTTCTACCCAATGTTCTATGCTATACTATTTTGTGAATTTGTGTGACTTTTGTCTCAATTTGTCATGTCGCCATACACACACGCACTTAAAGTGGTGAGTCATTTCATTCGACAATAATCTTCAGAACCAGTATCATTTGACAAATTAATTCTAAAATTGTGACAGGCCTAATCTTATAGTGTCTTTTTACAGCTACCTGCTGTAGAGAAACAGGACCCTTAGTCTACAAATTACAGGGTCAGAGTCACTAAAAATAAAACCTGTAGTCATGTGAGGGTGAGTAAGTCATGCTGAAGCGTGAAAACAACCTGAACCCAATACAAGTCATTTCAGTTCTTTGGGTTATCTGTAACTGACCTGTAGGAAATAAACAAATGGTCTAACCCAGACAAAACATGTGACGAGGAAAAATTCACACACTTTGACTGAATCGAAAATATTCTATCAGCTATTTTCTAATGGACAGTAACTGCACAAACATAGTGATGCTATTCATAACCTCAGTAATGCAACACTTCAATGAATCTATTTGAGAAATAATGTTTGAGATGACCAAATGTCAAGAGCAAAAACCTAATGACCCAACGAAAATGTAATGACATGAAAACGTTAACATTGTTTCTTTTATTTGCATTCTAGTTGCATGCCGGATGCCACCTAATGTCCACCATGATACAGTTTAAATTACGAACAAAATGAAAGAGGCTTTGCGGAGGCTTGTTATCAGGACAATCTGCCTGGGCCACACCTGAGCCAATTGGACGTTCAGCAAAGGCTAACCTCTGAAAGTTAGAGAGAGTAATTCAGTTTATCATGGGTATACTGCTAACCAAACAAGTTACATTTAACCAGCAATAACAGGGACCAAACCTTAAGGCAACATTGTGTTCGTGTGCTCCTTACCACTGCATAATGTAATCTAATTACAAGTGAGCACTGGTAGTAATGAGGGAGTCTGAAGGAGCACTCTCGGACCACCCATGTCTCAAGCACTGTAACGTCAAACTTGCATTTCCAAGACGAGAAAGGTTAATTTGGAAACATGTTGGACCAAGTCAACGTTTGTAAGAAGACATTAAAATCTGTAATCCAAAGGTGTTGAATCGGGAGCAACTGGGCTTGGATGTAGATTCATTAAGGTGTTTCACCTCTCATCCAAAAGGCTTTTTCAGTTCTAACTGTGGCCAAACCCACATATTTAACCTCTTTGGGGTGTGGGCAGCGCTCATTGGTGCTCCAGGCCGTTTCAACGACAGTCGTTGGAATGCTCCAGACTGTTTCAACAATGGTCAATGGAGTCGTTGGAATCAACTGAGGTCAAGTGCCCCCGCCCATTGTTTTTGGGGTCACATAAAGCAAAGTGTGAGACACAAGTGCCCTTAAGTAAGTTTGCGCATTGGCTGTTGGGCGGAAAACTACACTGGTATAAAAAAAGACGAAAGTATGAAATTACATTATCGGAAGTGTCGTTGACTAGTTGTCTCTATAAATACGTGTTCACAAGCTGTTCAACAGTACGGTTATTTTACTACAAGTAATCCCTTCACCCATGGGAGCGTGTTTCTTTATTTGGTAATATTGGGTGTCAAGAAAGACAGCTGACACCCCCGCCCCCCACAAGTTTCTCAGAGTATCTAAAGACCATTTGCAGAAGCCTTCAAAATACCAGAACAACCATTCACAATGTTCTGGTAGAAGAACCGTGAAGCCAGCACTTACAGAGTTACAAAAACAGTGAGGAGCTGCACTGTTTGCTGCCTGCTTTGCAAAGATTTTGACTGACTAGTGGGACAAGCGGACTCGATAAGGAAAGCTTGTCAGATGGTCTGATAGCTTAGCCTATAGACAGCCTGACACCTATCAAATGTCGGAATGGGGATGTGTCTGACCATTTCTGGAACTTAAACAACCAGCGATTGTGACAGTCACACCCACTGAGACTGCATAAAAATGTGTTCCACTGTAAAACGTGGCCAGCTCTGGGACAGCTTTTCACTCAGTCTTCGAGTGTGGCCATTGTAGTGTCACATTTGATTTTCAACATGCAAACCTCTCAAACCGCTTCTTTTCTAGTATAACCTAACCCAAGGGTGATTCTTTGTTAGCTTTACTTTGTTTTTTTAAATTTGTTCTCCGTCAAAGACAATGTACGAGTATTTAATTATCATTTGTGAAAAAGAAAATGGTAAAAAGGTATAGGGTGGCATTTAGCCATGTAATATTCCCACCTAAATTCTCTGTGTCCTAGTTCAGGCAAATGTACAAATGCGTCCTTCCATTCCCGAGGAACAAGGGATCCATTGGGTGGATGCTTACCGGCCCAACATATCCCAGGATCAATTGCACGCCAGCGACGAACTGTCTCGTACCTTGGGCAACTGAAGCTCTGTTGCTCAGCGACAGAGCTATAAGTGCAGAACGCACTGGTGGATCGTCCATTGCTGTTTACGCGGCCGCGGAAGACTACCTGAGTTGGGACACAGCTACTGTGTACTGTAACCTCTGTTTTGAAAAGAGCTCCATGAATAAAGTCTTCCTGCCAGATTGGTTCGCTTATAGAGCTCAGGGACTACCAGTCAATTTTTGCTCTTTTTTGGACTGTAGTTACAGTTATGTCTGCAGGATTTTCATTGGTATTTCTCTTCAGTCATATTATATATATATATATATATATATATATATATATATATATATATATATATATATATATATATATATATATATATATATTCCCCTTTCAGTACAAGTGAATGACAGACTGTTCTAAACTGTAATTTAACATATTACAGGGACATTAAATTGGATTCCTTGACATTAAATTGGATTCCTTGACAACTGCTTCAACTCTAACATATCGCCTTCTAAAACCTTCTATACTAAATGGTTCACACAGAGCTCAGTACTAACACAACAAATCAATTTTTCAACCTCTTCTGGATATCTAGTCACGTGTAACAGGGCCAGTGGATGGTGTCGCTCTCAGAGGCCAGCGTACAGACAGTTAAACAAATTTGAACTTTTGCAGGTGCCCAGCTAGTGTATGTTAACACAACTCTCTTTATGTTTGATACATTCTTGATAAATCTACCACTCTGTTTGTGCTGCATTGTGGACACGATGTACAGTGCGTGTACGGAGCCGTCACCGGTATCGATCTCATGGGGGTCAACGTACAGTGAGAGATCTACAAATACGAACTTTTGGTGCAGTCCACTGTCCACCAAATACTTCAGTGCAGGACAAAAGGCACAGCCACAAAAACCCCCCTACAGCACGATAAGAAATCCAAGCCCGAGAGCATAGATTTGCCTTTGGCAGCTTTACAGTGTGTTTTACAATCTGTTTAAAGATTCAACTGTGTTATATAGGGCTGCAACTAACGATTATTGTCATAAAATGTGATACTTATTGTTGTTTGGTCCATGAAATGTCATAATATCGATCGTGTTTCCCAAATCCCCAAGATGATGTTTTTGTTTTGTCCAAACACCAAAGATATTCAGTTAACTGTCAGAGAGGAGCAAAGAAACCAGAAAATATTCACATTTAAGAAGCTGAAATCAGACAATTTGGGACTTTTTTTCCCCCATAAAAAACATTAGTCAATGTTCAAAATAGTTGGCCGATTGATTTAGTCATCGATTAATAATCGATTAACTGTGGCAGCTCTAGTGTTATAATATCTATAGTGTTTCCCCTGGGTTTACTGGGGGGGCTGCTAGGGTTAGGGCGGGGTCTCCCATTGGAGGGGCGTGGGCGCCCCCTCAATTCAATGGTAGGGAAAACTGATATATAGAGTATATCTAAATATATAGATATAACATAAACATGATTTCCTCCATCACCAAGGCTGCATAGTTCAATGCATAATACTACTGAGCAATACATAGATATTTGCTCAAACACACAGAGAGTTGATGAAATCATGCACAATACATTCAAGGTACACATTGTCATTCATACCTGCACTGCTGCCGACTGTGCCCACTGTAGTAGGGGGTGGTCGTGGTTGCAGCCCACACAATGACGGAAACAGAGAAAGAGAAAGTGTGTCTGACTGTAACCGTGTGAGGCGAGTTGAGGGAGGGGGGGGGGGGGGTTAAAACGTCAAAGCGGACTTTTATATCTTCATTTTGTTATACGCGAAGAAGCTGCCACCTTCGCGTGTGGGCGGCCGAGCGGTTCTGTGTGCGCGCGCAGCCGCCCGTTAACCGACTGTGCGAGGGCTCGGTAGCTAGCAGGCGTCGACGTGCTAACCGCGGCTACACGTAGCATTACTGGACGTTGTCCTCGTGCAGCGCTGCGGACCGACGGCACGCGTTCACAACAGCCCCCGTGGCGTCCCAAAACAAAACACAAAGAAGTATTTTGGGACGACACGTAACGACGAACTACTTTTTTTTTTTAATAAACCGTACTTGCTCGACTGGAAAGAAAACATGCCATCGGCGTCAATGGATGTTGCCGAGTTCGCGGCGCGTTCATCTGGACAATTAACAGCGGGAGGTTATAACGGTGAGGGGAAATAGAAACAGAGGCGACGTCCACTCACCAGCGATTCCCTCCGCCCCAGTAGCAGCTGCGCTCTCCGGGAGTGTTTTCGCCCACACACACCGGGGGCTGCTGGAGAGAGGCAAGGCGACTCGCACTGAGAGCGAACACTGTCCTGACCAAACAGCAGCGTTATCTCAGCGCGACCTAACCCCCGCTGCTGGGCGACCTCATCACACAGCTCCCTGCTGGGCCTGAGTGGGCAAACCAGTGGATCAGTGTGTGTGTGTGTGTGTGTGTGTTGGCAGGGGATCCCCGATAAATGGGGCTTTGCTTGTCGCTGATTTCCCCCTCCTCAAAAAAAAAAATTAAAAAAAATATATATATAGGCTACAATAAATTAATCAAGCCTTCAGTCGTTGCGAATGCGAATCGTCGCTTGCAATCTGCACGGTCCCGCGACCACCACCAGTAGGTAGATCCCACCTCCTCCTCCGGTCAGCCCTGCGCACACACACACACGCACAACAAGCCAAGAGCGGATAGTGTGCCGCTGGAGGACAGCGTGTACGTGGAGAGTGATGAGGGAGGGAGGGAGAGAGAGAGAGAGGGAGAGAGAGAGAGAGAGGGGAGGGAGGTGGAGAGGGGGGGGGGAGAGGGAGGGAGAGAGAGGGGAGAGAGAGAGGGGAGGGAGGGAGAAAGAGAGAGAGGGAGGTGGAGAGAGAGAGAGAGAGGGGAGGGAGGTGGAGAGGGGGGGGGAGAGGGAGGGAGAGAGAGGGGAGAGAGAGGGGAGGGAGGGAGAAAGAGAGAGAGGGAGGTGGAGAGGGAGGGAGGTGGAGAGAGAGAGAGAGGGGAGGGGGGGAGGGGAGGGAGGGAGAAAGAGAGAGGGGAGGGAGGGAGAGAGAGAGGGGAGAGAGAGAGGGGAGGGAGGGAGAAAGAGAGAGAGGGAGGTGGAGAGAGAGGGAGGGAGGTGGAGAGGGGGGGGGAGAGGGGAGGGAGGGGAGGGAGAGAGAGAGAGAGAGGGGAGGGAGGGAGAGAGAGGGGAGGGAGGGAGAAAGAGAGAGAGGGAGGTGGAGAGAGAGGGAGGGAGGTGGAGAGGGGGGGGGGAGAGGGGAGGGAGGGAGGTGGAGAGAGAGAGAGAGGGGAGGGAGGGAGAGAGAGAGGGGGGAGAGAGAGGGGGGGAGGGAGAGAGAGAGGGGAGGGAGGGAGCTGGAGAGGGAGGGAGGGAGGTGGAGAGAGAGAGGGGGGAGAGAGAGAGGGGAGGGAGGGAACTGGAGAGGGAGGGATAGAGGGGAGGGAGGGAGGGAGGTGGAGAGAGAGGGGGGGGGAGGGAGGGATGTGGAGAGAGAGAGGGGGGAGAGAGAGAGAGGGGGGAGAGAGGGAGGTGGAGGGAGAGAGAGGAGGAGGGAGAGAGGGAGGGGAGGGAGGGAGCTGGAGAGGAAGGGAGGGAGGTGGAGAGAGAGAGGGGGGAGAGAGAGAGGGGAGGGAGGGAGCTGGAGAGGGAGGGATAGAGGGGAGGGAGGGAGGGAGGTGGAGAGAGAGAGGGGGGGAGGGAGGGATGTGGAGAGAGAGAGGGGGGAGAGAGAGAGAGGGGGGAGAGAGGGAGGTGGAGGGAGAGAGAGGAGGAGGGAGGGAGCTGGAGAGGAAGGGAGGGAGGTGGAGAGAGAGAGGGGGGAGAGAGAGAGGGGAGGGAGGGAGGGAGGTGGAGAGAGAGGGAGGTGGAGGGAGAGAGAGAGGGGGGAGGTAGAGAGAGAGAGAGGGGGGGACATAGGAAGAGAGAGGAAGAGATGGAGAGAGGGAGGAGGGAGAGAGAGAGGGGAGTGAGGGAGAGATATTGAGAGAGAGGAAGAGATGGAGAGAGGGATAGATTGACAGAGGGAGGGAGAGAGGGGGGAGAAAGAGGAAGAGGGGGAGAGAGGGGAGGGAGAGAGAGGAAGAGATGGAGAGAGGGAGGGAGGGAGAGGGGGAGGGAGGGAGAGGGGGAGGGAGGGAGGGGGAACATGGTCACTAAACTAATCTAAACAGAGTTAAAGAGAATTTGGGGGCTGGTACATTTTGGATTCCTTCTGCCACTAATGAGACCTAAAGGCAAGACCGCAAGAATGTGAACATTCACAGAGACCATACATTGAAATTGAAAATCTTGTGTCAATATCTGAAATTACAAAGCATGTAAATTGCAGATTGTGTGCAATTGCAACAGAATTTCAGTTTTACTGTGTAATATGTTTGTTCAGTTTTTCTCTCTCTCGTAGATGGCATGTATGTAGCCTATTTCATATTTCTATTTAAATATAAACCCAACAGCAAAACCACAATCAGCTCTCAGTGCTCCCCTTTTAGCCCTGTTTGGTTGATTTACTAGATTAAATTATTTTACTGAGACAAAAATTAGTGCATGAACATTTGTGTCAGCTTGGGAAGACTCCCCAAGTAGACTCAACTACCCATGGAGACGGGAGAATCACTTATCCGCTCACATGTATCACTAGGCAGGGAGCTGGGAGATGCAAGCTTATCCTTATCATTTCGACTGAAATCAGCCCTCGGTTAGACTCACACTTCAACTCTCTTGATGTCATTCCAGTGCAATTTTGCTCTGGTTGGATCAACAGAAAATGCACACTGTCTAATTTATAAGTTTCAAAACCTTTAAACACGAGAGATCGATAATTTTTCTAAATTATGTTCAGAAGTTATGTAGGAATCCCTGTTATATTGAGTGGAATCTGTCAATTTTCACTTATCTCATTTAAATCCTGGATGTCTTTCGCCTGATA
Organism: Scophthalmus maximus; assembly: GCF_022379125.1. Lineage (NCBI taxonomy): Eukaryota > Metazoa > Chordata > Actinopteri > Pleuronectiformes > Scophthalmidae > Scophthalmus > Scophthalmus maximus. Next base: position 9,513,941 of record NC_061522.1, on the reverse strand, counting down.
ATGGTTGAATTAGATGTGGGTGGTGTTATCGGAGTCTGGAAATCTGAATCTGAATACTTCATTCCTGTTGAAAAGTCCCTTAAGTCTCACTCTATCACTCGCGTGAAAAACAAAGGGTTTCCGCACATTACTAAAATCGTTGCACTAATATTTGAATGTGACTTTTCCCATGGTACCATTAATTCAGTTGGCCTAATGGTGTTAACAGGACTATCGGTGTTCAGCATTTGTGACGTCAGTCAAACATTTTCTCATGGTACCCGGCAGTGTGGGAGACTGGTGCGACACAATTTCCTGAAACTCACTGACAAATCCTGACATTCTGTACACTCCCATGACACACACACACACACACACACACACACACACACACACACACACACACACATACACATACACACACACCTACACACACACACACACACACACACACACAGTTCAGCACTTCCTCCTAAGAAATATGAATACCGTATCCAGGAAGCCACACTTTGGCCACCCAGCACGGCACTTCATTTCCTTTGAAACAAGTGGAAGAGCACGACCATTCCCCGATGCACATCCCTATGAGAGCATGTCAATGAGGTGCAGATGACAGGGGTGCATTGTGAGATGGGTGCAGAGTGGGAGTCCCATGTGACACTCGTGAATGGGCTGCCGGGGGTTGGCCGGGGGGGAAGGATGGCAGGATCCACAAAGGCCCATTGAAGGATTGCAAACTAGGTACACGACTGGCACTGGTCCTCCTTCCCTTCCATGGGACGATAGGAGGAGGCTGCTGCTTGGTACTGACTGAATAGAGGGACTATTTCTGAAGAACTGGAGAGGGGAGGTTTATTATCGCCGTGTAACACTTCCTTCAGTCTGTTGATGGCCATTATGTCTACTTCTGCACATATACTCTGATTTACCACTGCGTCTCGCTCATAAAGCCTAGAATAAGCTGTTGTTTTGTCAGCACCATAAAAGAAATGCTGTAATTCAATTCAGTGACAAAAGATACAAAACTGATGACAATGTTCACTCTATATCAACATTTGACAATGAAATTATTTTTTCTCCATGTTCACAGAAGGAACATGAATTGTGAGTTGGCCATGTCATGTTTTTATTTTGCCTAGAAATGTAATTATATCAGTGAAGGGATGCTTAAGGAAGTCAGGTCAGATAATATGAGGAGCAACAGAGTCAACACATCAGGCAGCTTGTGTTGGATGAATGGGTCAAGGAAAGAACTTTTCACAGAAGGGACGAGGGTTTGAATCCCATTTTAATGATTGTATTACAGTAATTTACTTAATTTTTCACTTTCCTTTCAGGGCTATGGTTACTATCACTTTGTCATTGTCCAAAATATACAAACGCTATGACTCATTGAAGGCTGCCAACATGTCAGCCTGGCTATGAAGCTGTATTCAAGTCGTGAGTAAAAAAAATGTAACCCACAATTCTGCCAGAATGTGTGTTAATTTATTGGGGGTGGAACAGGTGAAATATGCCAAACACAAGATTGAGGAATTTGTGAATTGATTTAAGTCTACGGTGTTGTGGAAACCAAATGGTTTATGGACAGTGGTTATTATGTCATGTTCAGTCAGCACTGACTTTAATATGATATCTTTGTATATACACATATGACTCTTAGACTTTTAGATGGACCATGATAAAACTACACTCGTAGCCAAAGACAGGACTGAGTTCAGTGCATCCTCAGGAGCACTCGCTGTATTAGTGATAAAACAAACATAGTTACAAATCAATAGATCACACTTTGCATCATACATACATTATGCGATATCATAGATGATCTTAAACCACTTTGACATGTTTTATGTCAGCTTTATTTGCAGCTTCTTGCTGCCACAATTCTCAGTGTGAAACAAGTACAGTTGTTTTTAAACAGTATTTCAAACAGTCTGGATGTTTTTGCAACCTACTGCAAATAGCAGTGTGTTAGGCAGGAAAAAGCATCAAACCTCAGAATTGTTCACCTTCTTTAATTTACTTGAGTTCAACTATGTCTCACATACTGTACCCTATTGCCTTTTGTCATCACAGGAGAGTTTTACCGGTGCATTTGTACTAAGACTTTCTATAGCATTACTGTATATTTGCTGCCCTCTTGTGGTGTTCATAGTGCATCAAATGTTTAGATTGTTTACTTTAAATTACAGCAGGTCAAAGCAGGACAGTCCGCATAGGGAAGAATCAGAACAGTGAGTTAGTTGAGCTTTTTCTTTTTCAAATTCATGACAACGGAATTATACTACACACAATCCATTCTTAAAATTCTTGTTATGTGTCAAAGGCTTTCAGGACCCAAATGCAGACACAACTGGGAGGACAGAGACCAAAAGGAAGAGGGAAATCGAAGCAGGGATAATAGGACTCAGGTGAAACCCATCTGTGTGGGACAGACTATCACGAAGGCAGGAAAAGAAGGCAAAGTTAGGACTGGAACAACCAACAGCAACACAACACATGTGACGTCCAAATAAATAAATAATAAATTAATAAAAAGAGACTAAACAAGTCCCAAGTGTGCAAAGAGTCACTTTAAAGGGACAGATGATATTTTATATGACATTTTTACAAACACACATATATATATATATATATATGTATATATATATATATATATATATATATATATATATATATATATATATATATATATATATATATATAATAAGAGTCAATATTCTTTCCAATAAAAATCCATCCCGTCTTGTTACAAATCAGTCAAAGGCAGGACTTTGTTCAGTGTTTACGAGGCTGCCAACTCGGACTGAAAAGCACATCTTATCTGAGAGTGTGAGCATCTCCTGCAGTCTGCGTGACATTTAGACTCAGCAAGGTTGTTGGGCTGCAGTGCATGTTTTGTAACAGGAGAGGTCGACGGTCACATAACTCTCCCAGCGCCACCAGCTCTCCCACTGTGACACACTTCACTGGAGGGGCCTGTGATGAGGCAGCATATCCATTGACATACACACACACACACACAAACATGGGAATATGTTTACTAAGTATTTTGGGGAAGCACGGCTGTTTTCCTTGATTAATGTCATTGCATTGTTTTTTTTCTTCCTTTTTATGAAAAAGAGGATATTCAAATTTGCAGTTGCACAGTTTTCATGAGGGAAAGTTTTAATCACCTCAGAATTAATGCTGCACTTATTCATATTTTTATATATGTGTAATGAACTATTTCCTTCACAGCTGATCACCAAGTCAAAAGAATCAAGGCAATAACGCATGAATTACTTGTACTGTATTTTAAGTAGGTTTTTCTCAGAAATGACTTTTAAATTCACACATTTCTTTCCTCAGCGTGAAAAACAAGGCACACAAACAAAATTAGCAACTAGCTGGTGGACACAGAGGAGCATCTGTCTCTCACAACCACATTGTATTTCTCTCAGGAGTTGATAAACACAAAGGCGACACCTAGAGTAAAGTGAATATTGGACATACGTTACTCAGAGGTGTCCAGAAAGACCTCTCCAATCAAATGCCAATTGAGATGATGAAGTCAACAAGGTCCTAATATGTCAGTTTTAATGTTTACTGCTTTACTGTTTAAGATCATTTGAACATTTTACCGTCTGCCGAAATGTAACATTTTGTCTCTCTGAATATTTAGAAGTCTAGGTCTAGGCTAAACGACTAGAGATGTTGTTGAAAAATGCATTTGGGACATAGAGTGAGTGCATCAAGGGCGTTGGTGTTTCATCCCTTTCCTGGACTTCTAAAATAACCTCCGCGTCGTGTGCACAGGTCAGAGGGTTATCCTCACTGCAGGACCACCGGATGAGACACAGCAAAGGGTTTTGTTCTTCAGACCAAAGATAAGGCAGGAAGGGATATTTATTATCACACCCCTCCGTCCTCACGTCTGTCCTCGTCTGCTTCCTCCCTCTGACGAGCTCAATGTGTGTCTCACTGCACCTTTTTAATTTGCTGTCCCTATTTGTAGACCTCCTCCATCATACTTTCCTGAGGAAATCAACGATAAATGTATGAGATTAAAATGTAAAGTACGGGGGCAGTTTGTGGCTACATGTGCTCCCCATGGCCGACCGAAATAATTTCAAACATCAGAGATAAAAGTGTACGCAGCCTTTACTCTGTATACAAAAAATAATTAATACTTGTCTTAATTACCACTACTTTACAGACTATTCTTTAATTTGCATGGAAGGAAAAAAAAAATCACCAGCCCGTAGTTTGTCTCCTCACAGGGTCATTTTTCCATTGTTTGAATTATATTACACATGGTTTTTTTTTAAGTGGAATTGCAGAATACACACTTTAAGCAATACCCAAGATTTATTCAATGTATTATGATGAAGATACTCACAAGCTAATAAAAACAAGATTTATTTAGAAAAAGAAAGTTTGACAGGGAACAGTGTCATCTCTTCCTTCTCCATGTACACATGATCTAGTGGAATCAGCAAAAAAAATTTGCCCATTTTTTTTTTGGTATCTTATAGAGAGTTCCAACAATCTAATAACAATAATTTTGCACAACAATTTTATTGTGGTGAGTGAATATGGACATAAAGAAATATGTTATATAAAAAGTATGATATACTCCTGTTCGAGCAATAGATAACATTTAGTTGATTTGGATAGAAATAAAAAAAAGGCTTGGACTTGAACTCTGTTCCTTTTTCGTAAGAATTCTTTTCTGTCCTGTTTGCAAGTTGGTTTCCTCCAATAAACCAGACTGCAAAAAAAAAAATTCAAGGAGGATTGCAATTTGTTGTTCTGCTGAGTCAGACAGAGAAGTAGAAGTGGACCAAGGAATTACGTATGCTGAGTAAAACAAGCAGACAAGGGACAAAAAGATGCCAGATTTACATTAACAAACTGAAAGGGTTTGTGTTATACGAATTTATTTATGGATTAGGTTTAGTACTGGAAATACAAAATTGCATAAAAAAAGCACAAACATTAAAGAGCAATAAAATGATTTGCCATCAACATCTTTTTGTTACCAATAACAGTACAGTATCAATACAAGGAACCTGAAAAGTTTAGAAATGTATCCCTATGTAAAAACAGTATCATTTATTTTTCTTGAGGTGATGATTACAAACATTCAAACAGCTGGTCTGGCTTTTTATTCAAATTGTTTTAAGAAACAAAGCATAACACATATGATTTGTTTGTTTTATATTTTCTTGTTTTTCATAGGAGTTGATTTATATTTATTAAATATAAAGCCAATACCTAGGCAGTATTTTGAGACAACATAGAATTCAACCAATTAAGGCTTTCATGCAGGTTGCTCGTTGCTGGGGAATGTCTCCGGATCAAGAAAGGCAGTTGTAGCAAGCTGACTGATGCCCCTCTTTACTGAGTTCCTGTGCATGCTCTAACTGACCCGTCAATGAAAAGCCACTTTCTTCCCCCTCTCTGGTGCGTGGCTGGGCAGGAGTGCAAAGGGGAGGTGGGAAAACGATGGACAATACAATAACCCAACGCTGGACAGACTCACAATGTGAGGTCTCTGTGCCCTGGTCGACCAACAGACAGAGAGGCCTTTCTCATGATCCAACTGCTTTACCAATCCCACGCCAGCATTCCCTTGAACTTTAATTACACATGCATATTCACGTGCTAATTACATCACCTCGGCCAGGGCACCCTGTGAAGTAATTAAGATGGCAAAAGTATCATGTGATCCAAGGGGACCAATACAGAGAGAGGACATAGCCGCCTTGTGATTGCATAATTCTTCCAATAAAAGACAGACTGGCTGATAAGGACCCGCAGGATACCCAGCTGTGCCCTCATAACTCTAGCTTCAGCAAGCACAGCATGGCTCCATCCCATGTCATAACAGCAATCCAATTAAAACATATATTCTATTTTTACATGGTAATTGTTGGAAATACTAATATAGGCCTATTATTATGTACACAGTTTTTGTATTTCATCCAATTTGAAGCAATTGGTTCACATATAATAATTATTATTATAAATTAATATAATAGTAAAATTTTGAATGCAATAGAATTATGATTCATGTCTTTTCCTATTGCCTTGTGTCTTTTATATTTTATCTTAAAGCTGGAAGGAGGGAGTTTCCCATATGAAAGAAAATCAGTTTCTGGTGCAGCAGATAAAAAATAATCTCTTAAAAACAATGCACTCCATACAGTTGCTCAGGAAGAAAGGGCTCATGTAGCATTGTGGTTGTTGCCTCGTCTTTTATTAGATGCTATCTGCAGGAAATGCTTAGAGAAGACCTTTTTATTTGGCCGACCTTTTGCATGAAGACTTGTCAGGCTAGAACCTGGTCGATGTGTTAATCTCAGAACAGGCAGTGAAGCAATACGACTTTGCCCCCAAAGCTGATTCAGGCAAAGTCCATGAAGCTTTGGTTCCTTGAACACAGGAAGCTTCAGATATTTGTGTACTTGTGTAACAAGTATCTGACGACTAAGTGGATGGACTGACAGGATGATTGGTGTAATTTTCCCTTGGTATATACTGCATGTGGACCTCTAAATGTATGGATTATCTCCGTTTTAATGTATGGCGTGATGTGATCTTCAGGACACGAGACTGCAGGCCACACTGACATGACATGCCAATATCAAGTGGAGAGAAAAACAATATTCTTCAGTATGCTCCCATAATATTGAGCTTAATGCTTTCATCCAACCTACTGTGATAACACTGTGCTGATGTTCAAGTGAGTTTATAGTAAATAAACATAGATATACCAACTCTTATGCAAGTTGCACTATGATTGTAGCAGAAATAATAAAAATAATGGCTGTGATTAGAAATCATGTGTCAGTCAGTACCCACCTGCATTGCATTGGTAACACTTGGCAGGATCACCCAAAAACTACATAGCTGATTTCCATTTTGTGTAGGGGGGGGGGGGGGGGCATTGCCCGAGGAAGAACCTCTTCCAAATTTTGGAGCAGATAAGCGAGCAGATCCAGAAATTTGTATTTCACTTTGACACAAGGCGTTTGCCTTAGAGCACTTATAGCTGATATTTTGTTTGGTAACATAAAATTAATAAGTGCATCCTTCACAAAACGCAGGTGAGCATGGGCCTTGAAGTATATTCTAGTAACCTGTTGACGTGACCCAGCTGACACTAAGCAAGAGGCAGGGTACACCCTGGACAGACCAGCCCAACCCAGGGCCAACGTACAGAGACAAACAACCATTTAAGTCTCACATTCACACCTATGGTCAATTTAGAGCCTCCACCTAACCTAACCCCGATCATGCACTCTGGGAGGAAGCCGAAGTACCCGGAGAGAACCCAAGCAGACTCGCAGAGACTTCTTGCTGTGAGGCAACGGAGCTAACGACTGCACCACCGTACTGCCCCCGACCCCAGATGAAAGATGAAAAATGTAGCCTCATTCGGAGAACTGCATATTCAAAATGTATTTTTCATTGACAGAACAAATACAGATACATCAAAACTAGAGTTAACGTATTGCTAGCGACAATTCTGTATTTTTCTTTCAATGTGAAGGACATTGATAAGATGTTGTTGTACATTGTGAAAGGACAATAAAGGCATTCATTCATCTATTTATCTGGAGTTTGAATGCTAACTCAATCATGGTGGTGGAAATATCTCATGTGAAGATTAGTTAAATCTATTTCATAGATGGTGATTTGACCAAAATCAATGATTCACTGATCAGAGAGAATTGCTGCTTTGTCTTGCAGCCGCCTCCACTCTTCCTAACACAAAGATAGTTTGTTTTCCAGCAGAACAATTGCATTAAATAGCATATGTATTCAAGTTGTCATTTGCTACTGTACCGTGCAGTACTTTACTTAAAATTGTATTTATCGTTACTATTGGTTATCACGTCAGGTTCAAATATTTCCTCTTATTTTCTCGTGAAGCTGCCTCCGCTAGTTCAACTGGTTTTGTTAGTCAGCTGGTCAGTGCAAATCAGACTTCAGGTATGATGAAGTGTGCCTGTCTGCAGTAAAGAGCTGAGAGGACTTTCATAATCCATTTCAGAATTGTTAATATACTGTATGTTTGGTGTGTAAACTAGGCTATAAGATTGCAGATACCTAAGTCAAGAGTTTTCTGTAAAGAAATGTTTGGTAAACATGACTAGTCATAAAGAATGTTTGACACTTATTTATTTTCTATATTTTAACTCCGCTTATTTTGTATAACAGTTTGTGAAAAAGTAGTGTAATTTTCGGCTGATTATTCACGTGATTGGCTAAAAACCTTCCTTCTCAACAAAGCACAGACAAAGGAGCAGGAAGGGAGGCGACCGGGCCTCAAGATGAATTTTAGCGACTATTGGCCCTAAACTAGACAAACGGTGATGACATCCGAGAGGTGCGCTGCACCCAAGATTCATCCAAATAACTTCCTGTTGATCTACGGGTTTGGACCTGTAGATAAAACAGCTTGGCGTGGCTTTTTGGAGAAGTTAAAGGGTCAATCCACCAAAACAAATAGGAATTTTCTTGCTTGACAACATGAAACAACCACCACAGGCAACATCATCAATTAAGAATTATGTGTCTTGTCATTGAAAAGACACCATAAACACTTTTTTTCCTACCCACCATCTAAACAATTGTGATTGTTATGTTCGTTTATTGATTTTTCATTTATTTTAATTAAGGATTTTTGGTTTTGTTCTGTAGCAGGAAAGAAGGGAGATCGTGGCTGGGTTTTTCTTGTAAATTATTGAAAAAAAATATTAAACACCAGTCATTCCTTCCTGAATTAATAGTGTTTGTGTGAAAGTTGGAGACGGACAAGAGATAAAATGTGCCTCTATCCTATAAATATTTCTGTGTTTAGGGTGTGACACGCACAGTCAGCCTCTTCATTTAAATTCATCCTTTGTGACTTGATGCCTCTTAAACATGTTATTCTTACGTACATGTTGTTTTACTCATAATGGTTTTCACGAATTTGTTCCTTTTTCTGTTTTTTTGGTAATGTTTCCTGTTTAGGACTATTATGGCATCGCATATTATCAAAGTCACAAGGATAGGGTGTAATCTGCAAATAATTTACTCATGACGTTTGGTACTATTTTCAGAACTTGAACTTGTTAATTTCTATTTTCAATTTTAATGCTACTTAATACTTTGACCCCACAATAGTTCATACGTTGCACTTTTTAATCTCACTGTATTTATTTCATTGATTGTTTTAGATTAAACTAATCCACAGTATAAAGCAGTTAATTAGAGCATCTTCATTCAGTTGCAACACTGCAATGCTGCTTGCACGTTACTACATTAGTACCGAAAATAATAAAACAACAATGCAAATAATGGCAACATTATGAATGGGCCATTTTGCTGCCTCATGATTACTTTTAAAGTTTTAAGTATATTTTTTCTAATAATGTCTCTGTACTTCTGCTTCAGTAAAATTTTGCTACTTCACCCTGACCCCAGAATTTAGATTGTTGTTTTAATAATTGAAGCCATAACATCAATGTTAATCATATAATTCGTGCACATGTAGAATGTGTCTGCCAGTGTATTGTGCAGGTGCTACTGGCGGCGTGGGGATCCAAGTCTTTTTGCTCTTTTTCTTAGCAGGGACTTGTCTCCTTGTAGGGATGTTCCCCACAGTGCAAATCAGGTAAATGTTCGGTTTTGGTTATGTAAGGGTTGAAGATAAGAAAGATTGTATTTAATAGCTATGGTTACAAAACACAGACGTAAATGAACAAAATCCAACTCTCCAAACCTGAATTTCAGTCATGGCTTTTGGTTATTGGTGTGCCGAGATTTTCAGTCGCCAAGCCCCCCCCGTGAAAAACTGCTGGGAGAGAGAGACACGACACGTGTGTGTGTTTGTGCGCGCGCGCGCGTGCGTGTTTGCGTGTGTGGGTGTTACGCAGTGGAGGGGGCGGGTCTTCGTCGTCGTCGCGGTTCATGAATAACCAATGAGGAGGCGGCGGCCACGGGAGGAAGAACTGGCTGCTTCTGGTTTCCAGGCATAAATACAAAGCGGAGCCGGGTCGGAGGAGAACACGGCACAAAGGAACGCGGAGCAGTGTCGAGGGTTTTAAAAAAAAGAAAAAAGAAAAGCTGAAGACCAAGAGAGTCAGGTAACCAGCGGGCTCCACACGCACACGCACACGCACACACACACTCATCGCAGTGTGCGGCGGGTGTTTACCGACGCAGGACCGGTGTCTCTGTCCGTTAGTCAGTGTGTCGCTGGATGCGCCGCGCGTCTTTATTCATCATGTCAGTAAACGTGCGGAATGTTGGCGACATTGTATCGAATGTCACCGGTTTGTTTTGTGTTGATGTAAAGAAAACAACAACAACAACAACAACAACAGCAGCAACAACAACAGCAGCAGCAGCAGCAGCAGCCACCGGCAGATCAGATGAAGTGTTACAGTTCCACTGATGTACTGTACGTCTCTCTCTGTGTGTGTGTGTGATTTATTTTCTCTTATTTATTTATCTATTTAGTATTTGTCCACTTCTTTTTAAAATTTGGGGGTGTTTGCAACATGTTTTTTGAATAAGTCACCATAGAGCGACTTGGTGAAGTTTTCCTTGTTTCCCAACTGCCGCTGCCACTTTGGCATCACAGCTTATACGTGGCAGTATAGCGTTTACTACTGTGCAGCTCGATTGTCCTACTTTAAAAAAAAAACCCTGCTCTGCCTTCAGTCAGATTTTTGTTATTATCTGTTGATATGACATCGAGATAAAAAAAGTTTTTAGTCCTCGTTTTCATTATGGACATTTTCATCCCACGTTCCTCTAAGTCACCCGTAACCAGTATGAGCTATTACTGATGCAATAAGTGATGAATGTAAGGCATTTTTTAATACGAATTATAGAAGATCAAGAAGGGTCAGGTTTAGAATAAAAGGTTTTTAATCCGTCAAATATGAAGGATGATGATAATCAATGGATTTTGGTTCAAGAAAGGGATTTTGTGGCATCCTGTCAACTGAAAAGCCCCAAAACTATTTTGAAAAGAAGCCATTAGTTTCACCTCATTAACACTTAAGGAATGCAGATGTATTCAGATTGAATGAATGCCTGCATTTTTATAGGCTAGTTAAACCAGGCTAGTTTATAGGCTTAAACCTTCAGTGTGATTCACTGTCTTGGGTTAAGATGTATTTTTTTTGTTTACAGAAATTGACCTAAAAATAATTTTTCATGGATTTTGTTTCTATACATTTATTTATTTAATTGCTTTGGGGGGTTTTTGGAGCATAATCTGTCATCATCCTTCTGTTAACGTGTGGGTATATTTTCAAATAATACAAAATCGTTCCACTCTTTATGTGCACCAGGGGAACAGGCAGTCTGAGGTGTAGTAGCACAGTGGTGTGTGTGTGCGCGCGTGTGTGCGTGTGTGCGTGCGTTTGTGTCATCATCTCAGCAAGGGAAAACCAGAACTGGGACAGTGGAGTATGGAATGTCTGGCCTTTGCCCCCCCCCCCGGCAAACAACACAGCATTTTTTCAATGTAGGTATGTAGAAATGTTTGTTATCATACTCACACTTTAGCAGGACTGAGACACACAGTCATTGAAGATATTCCTACTCAAGGCTGGCCCTGCTCTCAAGAAGGCCACCGACAGACGTACTGTACTGTAGATTGCCATTTCTAGGTCAGTGGTAGCCCTCACCCACCTGCCCCCCCCCCCCCTCCTCCTCATCCTATCTACCCAAGCCCAGCCCACAAATTAATCTGCAGTGGTGGTGTAGAGCGTGACACATTAACATGTGGTGAGTGTATTTACAAGCAACCGTGGGAGGCATGGATGCAGTCCGTCAGGCAGGCCAGAGTGTGACGTGATCAAACGCCGTCTATGAATTAGATCATTCATTCATTATAATCAATGTTGCTTAAACTGGGACATCATTACAAAGGTTTGTTTCTCACATCATGTTGAAGTAAAGATAATAATAATAATAATAAATTTCATTTATAGAGCACTTTTCATTGCTAAAAGCAACCTCAAAGTGCTACAGAGTAGAAACAAGATAAAAGAAGGGTTGAAAAGAAAAAACATAGGTCGAAGAAAAAGAACAAACATTTAGGGGAATGCTTGTTTAAAAAGAAAGGTTTTCAGGCCCTTCTTAAAAGAGAGAGTGCTTTGTGGAGCCCTCAGGTGGTCTGGAAGGGAATTCCACAGGCGAGGAGCGGCTGAGCAGTAGGCTCGATCCCCCATGGTGCGCAGCCTGGTCCTGGAGGGGTGAAGGGTGATGGTTTTGTTTCCGGAGCGGAGGTTGGGTGAGGAGGTTTGTGGTGAGACTAGATCTTTCAGGTAGGGAGGGGCATTGCCATGGATGCACTGATGGGTGAGTAGGGAGATTTTGTAATCAATCCTGAAAGAGACAGGAAGCCAGGGGAGTGAGTGAAGGACGGGTGTGATGTGGTCATATTTTCGTATCCTCATCAGGATCCTAGTGGCGCTGTTTTGGACGTATTGAAGCTTTTGAATGCTCTTGCCAGGAGTCCCGGTGGGGAGAGCGTTGCAGTAGTCCAGCCTTGAGAAGACAAAGGCGTGGACAAGGTTTTCGGCATCTGACAGACAGAGTGTGGGACGGAGTTTGGCAATGTTCCTGAGGTGATAGAAGGAGGTCTTGCACAGATGTTTAATGTGGGTGTCAAATGTAAGATGAGGGTCAAATCTTACACCCAGGTTGGTGACTGTTGATGACAGGGGTATATTTTGATCAGAGAAGGTGATTTGGGTTATGGGGGATGACTGGACCTGGTGTGGTGTGCCAACTAAAATAGCTTCTGTTTTGGAACTATTTAGCTGTAGGAAGTTTTCTGTCATCCACTCCTTTATCTCCGCAAAGCAGGAGCTCAGTGATGATGATGACCATGACAGGGAGGCTGCAGATGAGATAGGGTCATTTTTTCTGTAGAGCTGTGTGTCATCAGCGTAGCAATGGAATGATTTTCCATGCTGGCTGATGATGCAGCCAAGGGGAAGAGTGTAGAGGGTGAACCGAGTTGGGGCCGAGAACCAACCCTTGGGGTACTCCACAAGTGACAGTGAGTGTTTGCGATTTTGCTCCTCCCAAGGAGACGTATTCTGTTCTCCCAGACAGGTAGGACTAGAACCAGCTCAGGGCGGAGTCAGAGAGTCCGATGGTGTGTTGGAGGCGCTGAAGGAGGATGTTATGGTCAACCGTGTCGAGAGCTGCAGACAGATCCAGAAGGATGAGGAGCGATGGTGATCCAGTGTCAGCCGCCATCAGCAGGTCGTTGGTGACCCTGACCAGGGCTGTTTCGGTGCTGTGGGCGGAACAGAAGCCAGACTGGAACTTCTCAAATAGGGAGTGGGAATTGTGACACTTTCTTCTGACCTTAAAAAAAATAAGAACCTGAACTGTCATCCTCCTCCTGTCCCTTGGATGTAGGTGAGGTGGAATCACACAAACCTACTCTACTTCCAGCAACTGGCTGAGCAGGCCTGATGGGCCACAGTGTGCTTGGTCTAGCTGATGCTGGAAGTAGAGTAGAGATTTGTGGCACAACCTCACCTACGTTTAAGAGGCAGGTCGAAGGAAATGTAGGAGCCCGAAACTCCAACAACACTTTTACTTTAAAGAACAGATTTCTAACACATTAAAATGTGTTTGATAAGGCCATAAGATGGATCACACTGGTCTCACAACACAATTGTTCTTTGTACTTGTGTTGCTTGACTTATTGTAATCAAATTATCAATATAAAATATCATGATATTTGGCCTTGTCTCTGCTATCAAGTTTGTTTGAGTGTGTATTTCATGGTCAGACAGCAAAGAAGCTGTGGCATTGATCCAATAATCCCAGAATACAAGTTGTTTGAAAGTGTGTGTTGGTGTGGCAACAGTCGCTCCAGGGTGTCGGATCAGGACACTGAATTGGGGTTCAGGTGAGAGTGCAGGCGAAAGAGAGAGATGGAAGCACTTGTGGAATTCAGACTATTTATCTAGACGCATTCCAGCATGCCAAAAACAAGGTCATCACATTTTAAGTACAATCCAAAGGAAATGAGTCGCGAGGAAGTCTTGAACGAGTCTTTAAATCTGAGGAGGACTCGCCACCGCTCATATATGACGAGATCCATTGATCTCAGGAGTGGGTGTGTGCTAGATCACAGGAGTGTGTATACCAGATCACAGGAATGTATAGCTTTGATCCTTCAACGGGATAGCTAATTATTATTATTAGTCTTTTACTGTCCAGGAAGTCCAAGAGACAGTGATCTATTATATATTTTTATATATACAATAGTGAAAATACCGAAAACACTCAATGAGAAGTTAGCAGGTGTGCACGTAGCAGTGCTTGGAAATTTATGTGTCAGCAACAATTCAAAACAACATATTACCCAACACCAACGATCGCAGAAAGGTCTTTAAGCTCGAGGTTTGTGTGTGTGTGTGTGTGAGACATTATAATGTATATATTTGATGATTCCGCAATTAATATTGTATCACTCCAGAATTAAAACTGAACAACTTCATTTTCTTTTTCTTTTTTGAAGCTCAAGAATGAGACTATTCATTGTGATACTGTTGAATCAATATTTCAGTCTAGAGATGTAGGAATCCAACGTTAAACAACTGGAAACTGAAACTCGGCTTTATTTTGTGCGTACAAAAAACTGATTCAGTAAAAGTCTGTGGTCCGAGCAGTAGGCTGTGGTAACGACTGCAGAATGGAGTCCGATTAGACAGAGTCGCTGCTACGTTCGTGCAGTATGGATAAAGGCAAAAAAGTATTACTAAGTTTAGTGCAACTAATGAACAGTAACAATCTGCCATAATAATCATAATAATAATCATATTGCCACAATGAAGTCTTGCTCAATCATTGACGGCATTGTCCACAGTGGCCTAATACACCCAGAAATAATATGCTGATAGCAACTGAAATATAAACAGTATGGCACTTCTAATAGAAACACCTGTTCAGGAAATCCCTGCGTGGTCGGACAAGGGTCACGAAGTCAGGTCATGTGTCGCATGTAGAAACGACCAGATTAGAAGGTTTAACCCACATCTGCGCTGGAGGTCAGTCAGTGGTTGATTTGAAACCAGATGTTTCAGAGATTTACAGAAAAGCATGTACAAAATATCTCCTTCTCTTCATAGTCTTTGTTTTTGTTTCAGCTGACACAAACAGTATCCTTTCTTTTCTCTGCGACTGCCTTTGTCAGCACTTGTCGGGCAGGTGATTCATCCAACTGAATTTTCAGGGTTGACAATTTGATTGCAACACAGTTGCTCAGATGTCAACATTGAAGCTCAAAGTTAAAACCAAGTGAATAGGACCAATATCCTGTGAGACAATAAAAAGGTTACATATTAATAGTGTACAAACTGTGTGTACTTGTACTTTTTCTGACCAATCAAAGGAGGATGAATGACAAAAAAAATACATGAGTCAAACATGATTTGGATATTTTCATCCACTGAATTCTTGGTGTGCGGACTTGAGTGTGAACCGTATCCTCTGCTCTGTGTCCGTGTGCTGCTGTGGTAACAGAGCGGGGAGTTTGCATATTTATCCATGTGTGCATATGCGTGTAACAGCAGGATATCACTTTTGCTATAGTTTTTTTTTTATGCATGTCAAGACAGGGAAAACAGACTAATTTCTATGGAGCCAAATCAGGGCCATATGTTTTGTTAATGTGAAAAAAATATGTTTATGTTTTCAGATTCAAATCACTTTTTTTCAGTGTCGAATCAAATTTTCACATTGCACCCTTTTTTTCACTTTCAGATCTTTTTTTCGGTTTCAGGTCGATTTTTTACAGTTCAGACTTTTTGCACAAATGTGGCGTGGGGGCGTGGTTTCACCTGAAGGGGCGTGGTATCATGGCTGAGAGCATAATAAAGAAGGATGGGGACGTTCCTCGATCACATTGGCTTCAGGAAAAGTAGGTACTGCAAGAAGTATAACCAATTATACCTTTAGTTTTGCCGTTTCCCACTTTCCCGCACGACTGTGAACGACGAGTAGACACTAGCTATGGCGTCTGCTCCACCAAGACAAACCGCTGGCACCAGCACTCAGGTAAGAAACGTTCGCAGTGTTTTAACATGCTCTTGTGAGTGCTGGTGCCAGCAGGTTGTCTCCGTGGTGGTTTGGCTGTTTAACTGCACAAATTGGCATTGTAATTTTATACTGCTGATTAGTACCGAGCCCAGTCTAACACAGCTTGCTAAGTGCAACATTGTCACTGGCATCAGTTTTTTAAATGACAATCACGTAATAAGGGTGCATATCAGCTGTACTTCTTGAAGTACCTACGTTTCCTGAAGGCCACGCCATCGACGAACATTCTCAACCTTCCTAGTTATACTCTCCTACATGATGCAACGCCCTTTCAGGTGACACCACATTTGTGCCAAAAGTCTGAACTGAAAAACATTGACCTAAACCCGAAAAAAAAGATCTGAAAGTGAAAAAAGGGTGAAATGTGAAAATTTGATTCAACACAGAAAAAATGAGATTTGAATCTGAAAACATAAAAAGACCACAAATATCAAAAATATTTTGAAAGTGAAAAATTGAAAGATAACGATTCTTTCAAAAGAATTCCGGAGTTGACTCAAAAAAAAATTGATTTGAAGAAACGTTTCCTACACTTATTTTTCTTTTGAACACAGTTTTATTTTTTCAAAGTTCAAGATCAAAACGTGAACTTTCAGTTGAAAATATTTTTTTCGCATTAACAAAACACGTGGCCCTGATATAGCTCCATAAATTTCATAATAAAAGCCACCACAACAGTTTTATCATTACGCTTCTTCTATGTCACAGTATTGCTTGTTTGCATATTTCTCGATCGGGCTAACAGGAACGCTGACTGAACAGACGCCGGATGTGTCGTTCTGGCACACAGCTTCCCATACGTTCAGAGCAGCCTTGTGCACTGGATTAGCAAGGTCACTAGTGTATTCTTCCTCACTCTTAATTTTACTGTCCTTGAGCAGGACCACTACAACAAAAAGATTAAAAAAAAAAAAAGCTGAAATGATAATAACTAATATTTATTTAGTTATTAATCATCAATCATTTATTTTATTCATTTGTACATTGTTGTTATTATTATTTATAAAATCTTGCCAAACTGCATCGGCGAAGAGAAGCAATTACCCACTGGGGGACGATAATCAAATGTAAATCTTGATCTGATTTGTGCAATGAGTGGCTTTTTCCAAGGTATATTGTTATTGAACGTATTATTCATGTCATTTATAGGTAAATTAAGCTGAGAAAATAAGTTGATTTTTTTCTATTTCCCTCATTATTGAACGTGCCATGATTTGACTCTGGGCCCTTGTCTTTGATTTGTCCCCCAGACTCCATCGAAGAGCAGCTTGGACGGCATGCAAAGTTGTGAAATTTCGTCAGACAGCACTGATGATCCTCTTAGTAGCGGCCTGCGTACTCATCGACAGCCTCGAATAGTAGTGATTGGCGCTGGCTTGGCCGGCCTTGCAGCAACTAAGGTCCTACTGAAAAACGGCTTCACAGATGTCACTGTTCTAGAGGCGTCAGACCACATCGGCGGGCGAGTTCACAGCCGTGAGCACGGTGAGAGGACGTGTGCCCGTTGACCCCCGATGTTTCCTTTAAACTCACTGTGAATGTGAGCCTTTTCACAGAATGACTGACACTGTAGCAGGGCTGCAGGCAGCTCAGCACAAAGACATGTTATCGACTCAACCAATTGCAACACATGTATTTGGTACAACTCTGTGCATTCATTCCTCATTTTGCAAAAACTTACAATTGGATTCTGGCTAAATCATGAAGTGCTACACCACACGCCCAGTAGAAATAGTCCAGTGACACATCTGAAGTTGGTGTAACAAATTTGCAGACATCGTATTATCTAATCTTAAGTGGTGCTCTTTCATATCAAAGTACAGCACGCTGGCCTCTTTTCTGGAGTCACATTATCATGAATTGGTAAATGCCTCATGTTTACGGGAAAATTGAAAACTGTCAAATCAGGCAACCATTCATTCACTCAATCGTCCCTTTATCTGCATGTCCAGATACAAGAGAAAACAATAGTGCTATTTAATTGATCTGTTCAAGTGACGTTGGTACATTTTGTCACAAAGTGAAGAAGTGCAGAATGTACATTTGTCTGCCTTTGATTTCCATCAGAACAAACTGCTCCAACTGGCAGTGATAAACAATTTGGGATCAGCATCTTCCCGTGCTGCTGATACTGTAGGCTTGTGAAAAAAGGTTGGTTACGTGAATGCTTCTTTGTGTGCGTAGACATTTCATAATCAAAGAGATGTTAAATGCCAATTCTGTCGTTACGTTACGTTTTTTATTAAATAAATTAACTGTGTGATGTCATCATCCTTAATAAAATATAATATGATTAATGGTATTCCTGTGGGCTTCAGTAACTCCAGCAACTTAATTGAATTGACCTTCTTCTGTTCAATCATCTAAAACGGAACTTTGTTTGTACCTTTGTTAAGTCTTTAGATAGAGTTTCCTTCAAAGCCACACAGGAGTCAAAGCGATCCAGTTTTCTTCCAACTTCCACTGATCTCACCTTTTTTTCTTTTTTCTTTTTTCTCGTAGGACAAGCAACTTTGGAGCTTGGAGCCACCTGGATCCATGGCGCCAATGGGAACCCAGTGTACCACCTGGCAGAGGACAACGGGCTGCTGGACCACACCACAGATGGGGAGAGGAGCGTGGGACGGATCAGCCTGTACACCAAGAACGGTGTGTCTCACTACCAGACCAATGTCGGGAAGAGGATCCCCAAGGACCTGGTGGAGGAGTTCAGTGACCTGTACAACGAGGTTAGAGGACACACACACGCACACACAGGCGCACACAGGCGCACACATGAAATCACAATTTCGTGCCCTAGTAGATGTAAATGGGAATCTGCCGGGGGAACGGCCACCGCCGTAACAGAGTTGTAACAAGCTGCTACAGAATATATATGACTCTGTCAGACTGTGTGGAAAAATACGATTTTCCAACCGAAAAGCTTCTTAGGAAGATACAAAATGGGATAACAATATGTTAAGGGGTGGATTTCTTCCTTAGTCCCTTCACCAATCCTCTGTTTATATCTGTGACAGCCCTATTAAACATACCTTCAGCCTTCGGACCACCGGAGCATGCTGATTTTAACAAGGAATTTTCGATTTTGTCGGCCCACTTCTCTGCTCTCTGCTCTTGTTGTCATATAAGTGGGTCACATCTGGTAAAGCGGTTGCAGAGGGGAAGGTACAGAACACACAGAAGACATTGAGTTTTCTCTAATCCCATGTACATCTTCTTCTTTTCTGTTTGCACCGTGTGAACCCCCACCTACGCTGTGGAAATCTGCTACTATGGGGTGTATAAATGAAAGTTGACTCGAATTGGAAAGACTCCAAGCTTCCATCTCCAGGATATAGTGACCTGACAAACTGTGGAATGAGGAGGAACATGTTCCTCTCTTGTCTCCCTATTCACCTGGATGATCGCCATAGTTGGCGTCACGTGGAGATGACTCATGATGCTGATGCGCCTTCATTTTCGATAACCTGACCATAAATTCTGTGTTGCTGTGTTCACACCAAACCCAAAGTCAATTTTCCCGTCGGACATTTCTTCACATTTAGTCCAAAGGTTCACTGGGACTCTAAAGATGAACTGATTAGATTTGTTCAAAGATCAAGATCACACGGCTGTGTTTTTGGTTGTCAGTCCATCATCTGTCTGTATGTTTTTATGTATTTCTATTTGTCCTCATGTCCATTCCATTCTTGTAAAAAAAATAGATCTCAGGAACGCCAGAAGGGTACAGCATTACGACTGGCACAAACACCAGTCGTAGAGTTCAGTGGTCAAAGGTTAAGGTCACTGTAACACCAAGAATTATGAAAACATGAGCCCGGACACGTCTGGATTGGTTGGCGAAGACATTCGACCACGGGGTGGATTATTTCTAGTTATTTGTAGGCGTCTCTCCATCATGCTAAAAGTAGAGTTTACAATTTCACACATTGAAACGCTCTGAACTGAACTAAACTGGTTTCTCTTTCCTCTTTTGCCGTCTTCTACTTTGTTTACATCCTTCCTTATTCTTTTTGCTTCAGATTGACCACGTCTCTCACATATCACCCACTGCTTTAGGTGTACGAGCTGACTCAGGAGTTCTTCCAGAACGGGAAGCCAGTTTGCGCTGAAAGCCAGAACAGCGTTGGCATCTTTACTCGAGACGTGGTGCGCAAGAGGATCATGCTGGATCCTGATGATTCTGAGACCATCAAGAAGCTCAAACTGTCCATGCTTCAACAGTACCTCAAGGTGTTAATGCTAATTAAATAGTGATTTACCTCATATTTACTTCATCATAACTATTTTCCATAGATATCCACAGATAAATATCCAGCGTTGCACTTTCTGTTGTTCCAAGTGCAATGTTTACCAGGCAGCAAAACACTCACTAAGAGATGTAACAGGTCTGATTGTCTTTGTTGAAATGTTCTTCTGTTTCAGGTGGAGAGTTGTGAAAGCAGCTCTCCCAGTATGGATGAGGTGTCTCTGAGTGAGTTCGGTGAGTGGACAGAGATCCCCGGTGCACATTATGTCATTCCAGAAGGTTTCATGAAGATTGTGGAGGTCCTGGCCAAGGACATCCCCTCCTGCACCATCAGCCTTGGCAAACCGGTCCGCTGCATCCACTGGAACTACTCGGCCCAGCATCAGGAGGTGATCGCCAGCAGCAGCGACACCAACCAAGACAACAACCACAATGAAAACAACCTCACCTGCCAGCCTGACCAGGACCCGCCGATACTGGGTCGCCCCATTTGCGTGGAGTGCGAAGATGAGGAGTGGATCATGGCCGACCACGTGATCGTGACAGCATCTCTGGGCGTACTGAAGCAGAACCACAAAGCCATGTTCTCCCCGTCTCTGCCAGAGGACAAGGTGCTCGCCATCGAGAAGCTGGGCATCAGCACCACCGATAAGATATTCTTGGAGTTCGAAGAGCCGTTCTGGAGCCCCGAGTGCAACAGTATCCAGTTTGTGTGGGAGGATGAGGCTCAGCTCGAACAGCTGGTCTACCCCGAGGAGCTGTGGTACAAGAAGATCTGCTGCTTTGACGTCCTCTACCCGCCCGAGCGCTACGGCTACATGCTGAGCGGCTGGATCTGTGGGCAAGAGGCGCTGCACATGGAGCGCTGCGATGATGAAACAGTCGCTGAGACCTGCACTGAGCTGCTGAGGCGCTTTACAGGTCAGGGGCGTTCACACACACAAGGAAATATTGCTTTACACGGTGGTTCCCCATCATACAGTGCGTTCTGTTCAAGAAGCTTTTGTGGGTTTTCTAGGTTAATATCTAAATCTATATATACGTTACCTCTCTTTTATTTAATCATCATCTAAACAATGATTTCTCAAGGATAAAATACTCTTAAACAACTTACAATAAAACAACTTTCTGTGTAACTCTGATGTATTTTGTGTCAGCTTCTGGCAGGAAACTGAAAAGACCAACTGCCATCTTAACTATTCTAGTTAAGCTTTAGGTAAGAATCAGTAATCTCGAGCTAACACAATAGGCCAAGTTGACTGAGAGTGAGCCTGTTAGTTCAGTGAGTGACTCACATGATCCATGAACCCACCATGGGTCATTGTGTGTCGGTTAGAGGAAATGACATAAGCTTCAGCTGACGTAAGTGGCTTTTTCACGAGAAAAGGCTGACAGATAATACAGCTGGATGACTCAGGTGTCTGTTTTTGTGTCCAGTGAGCAGCGGCTCACTGGTCTGGTGTCACGCCACAAAAACAAAACTGAGCAAAAGGAGTGACCGCGTGTTAGATAAAGGGACCGTCCTTTCTTTTACTCAGTGTTGTTACCGCTAGTTATCGAAAAGCACATCATCTCGTTTTTTTCCCTCAGGAACCTGCTTTAAGGTGATAGCATCATGAAATGTAAACGGCAAGAAAAAATAACATGACTAAAGGTTTATTTACCTTTACCTTTTTTTTTTTTTTTACAGTAGATTAGGAATATGTAGAGAGAAAATTCCGAGACTAATACTTGACACAGAGAAACCTAAGACCTGGAAGGTGATATTTTATTAATCTTGTGGCGGTAAAGTATTTATCTTGTGTGCACAAGAACACAAGATAATTTTTTATCTTGTGCACATAAAATGATAACTTGTGCCCACAAATGAATAACTTGAGTTTTTTGATACATAGTTACGACAGAGTATTAGGATCATATTCAAGAAAACAAAATTCAGAGTTTGAGAATCAAGTCATAATATTACACGAATAAAGTCCCAATTCAATGACAAAATTTTTTAAATATTATGAGAATAAAGTTGTAATTTAATGAGGGGAAAAGGAATAATATTACAAGAATGAAGTCATAATTTTGTTGAAATTTTGTAAAAAAAAAGATATTCTCTCAAAAAATTATGACTTAATTCTCTTAAAATGAATGAAAATGACTTATTTCTTGTAATATTATTTCAAATCAGATTTTTTTCTTTCCTTTTGAAGAGGTTGTAATACATCGTACTCCGTAGTTGCCCAGAAACGGGTCACAGTGCGAGCACAGAAACAGTGACGGTCCCTTCGTCCTGAGGTCAGAGGACCTATGGATGCAGGCTGTACGTCGCATACACGCTCACTCCTCATTGAGGTCATTGTGGTTTAATCCCCGCAGCTGTGGTTTGATTACATATAGACTCACTGGTGCCTCTCTGCTCACTGAGGGTCACAGGTTGATTAGTTTTGACAGATGGGACGTCCCAGTACGAGGCCTCAACTGACGGTCGCCGCGCTCTTAGTTTGCACTGGCTGGATTCTATCAGGCACTGGATTTTTTTTTTTAGACACCACACTGTCCAATGCTTGTCGCTAGGTTTGGTCCCTCCGCAGTCTGTATTGACGCCCACGTTCCCCGTGTCTCTCTCTCTTCTGCTCGTCCATCCACAGGGAACCCTGACATTCCAAAGCCCCGGCGTGTCCTGCGCTCCTCGTGGGGCAGTCATCCATACATCCGAGGCTCCTACTCCTTCACCGGGGTGGGGTCCAGCGGTGGGGACCGTGAGATACTGGCAACGCCACTGCCTTACGCCAATAGCACCAAGGCTCCAGTAAGACAACCACACTGCAAACACGCATATAACAAAAACACCTTGGCTATATAATGCAGTTCAGTAAACGTGAAAATAACTTATTGAACTGGTGCAGAAGATTTGGGAAGTTCGTACAACAAGAGTAGTTTCACTGACAGTACATGTAGTTGTTTACAGTCCCGGTGCTCACTCTGAGGGCAACTGGTGTCATCACCAACATGTCACATCCCAGCACACGCAGAGCAAATACAGCTGGTGTCAGGGGGGTAATAAATGCGGACTCTTGGCCAGCAGTCTAGACCAGGAAACCTGACGCTTTCTTGGAGAAGGGGAGAATGGGTTATGAGGGCGGGGGGTGTGGGATGAGGTTACTCACTTGACACTGGTGAAGGAACGGTATGACCTCTGCTCAACGCCCTGTCAAACAGAAATCTTAGGCTGGGAGCAAAAAAAAAAAATCATGTCACTCTGACATTGACAGATCTTGTTTTGGATTTGTTTTTCTCCACTAATGGATTTTCTCCTTCTCTCTCTGCTCCCCCACCCCCCACCCGCTCCTTCATCCTCAGCCTCTGCAGGTCCTGTTCGCTGGGGAGGCCACCCACAGAAAATACTATTCCACTACCCATGGTGCTTTGCTGTCAGGACAGAGAGAAGCCACTCACCTGGTAGAGATGTACCAGGACCTGCACAGAGCTCAAACCACAAAGCCTAATATGTAAATAAATCAAACCTCTGACTAATACTGGAGAAGAAAAAAAAACCTATATAAAACTGTGCGTTTTTAGTCTTTTTATTTTGATGATTAAGTTATACTTAAAAGCATAGTTTGGGCATTATTACATTGATAACAAATGAATATTGTTTCTATTGTAGTGTAGATTGAGATCATGCTAAATTTTATTTGGGGTGTACTGGTCAAAAGTTGCCAATGGTGCTGTCATTTTGTGTCCTTATCATTTTGTCTTATGTCGGTTTTTTTAATCAGTAATTTAATGTTTATAATAACAGCATCTGTAATTAAACATGTTTTTGTAAGTGCCTTCTGTATGTTACGTTATGTTATTTCAAAAAAATAATGGAAATACTACATGAAAATTGAGAAAGTTTTAATAAAATAAAAACTCTTATCATCATCGAGGAAGACGTTGATTCGGTAAATCATTTAACTCGGTGGTGGGAGCCATCAGATCTCCTCTTCACCCACTTCATTCATCTAAAATCTTAAACTCAGTGTTTTTGAAAGAAGAGAAAGACAAAAAAGTAAAGTGCACACGGTGGGAAAAGAAAAGGCTCCAGGGCTGTAATGCTGTGCCAAAGTGACAGATGGTGTTGGAACAGACCTCAACCCAGTCCTCACTTCTGTTGGACAACAGTGTTAATCCTCTTCAGCAGTGACAAACACAATCAGGAGCTGAGAAGAACTGGGAAAGTTTCAATTAGCAACAGAAAAAACTTAGATCCCCTCTTCCTACTTATTAGCAACTTATTTCACAGTAGTACAGATTATGTTTATTTGAATGAACACTTCCTGTTACAATTTTGCTATTGACACCACAGAACAATTCATTCAAACGTTTGTGCTTTTACACAAAAGTTGACAAAAGTATTTTGGGTATATAAACGCATTTAAAACACCATTAGGTTTATTAATATATTCCATTTGAATCTCAAGTTATGTGAATCTTGAGAGGACAATCAACCAATTTCTGGTAGCTAATGCTGGTTGAAATTAACAATAAAGAACAATAAACTACTTCATTTTTTGTAGACCAGGAATAATAAAGGTCGAGTAAAGGAGCCCTGTGGAACACCATCGTTTTGTAGACTAACGTGCTAACTATGGGATCTCAGATTTCCTTTAAATTTCATAATAAGTTCAAGACCTTAAAATATAATAAGGAGAAAATCCAAAAGTTCCTGCAGCAAGCAAGCACTTGGTGACAGTGGGGAAGAGGATTAAAAAAAACTCTTAACAGGCAGAAATTAACCTCTGACAGAACTGGACTCAGGGTGGGCGGCCATCTGTATCGACCGTTTGGGTTGGGAGGAGGACAAAGAAGAAGATGGGAGAGAGAGAGGAGAGTGGAGAGAGAGGGGTAGGGAAGAGAGAAAAGACAGACCAGGAACAGCTGCATATGCTGTTGTGTTCAAGTACTGTCAGAATGGTTTGGATAATGACAATAACTATAAAAGCAGTTCTTACAGCTGTAATAAGAGCATAGTAGCTCAAATTCAAAAAATAAAAAAATAACTGTTGAGTAGTAGTGGCAAATCTGGAGTTACAGAATCCTGCAAGGTGAGGACAGGGAGAGAGAGTGGACACAGGGAAAGAGAGAGACGACAGAGAGACAGCTGTAATGTCATATAAGTAATGAGGTATGGGGATCAGATATATAGTTCGTGACCTGGTTGAATGAGGGTCTTCACAAACACACTGGAACAACTGAAGAAATGGAAAAGGACTCTTCAGCACGACTCAAGTTGGATTCAATTTAATCTTTTGCTTGCCAAAAAGTAAAAGACAGGTTCAGTGCACAGATGAGGAGTCAGAGGTTCAGGCCAACAAGTCTGACAGGGAGAGACAAAAAAACTGACAGATCAGTAACCAGAAATACCAAATCATTGGACATGTATTGGAACTCTTGGCAAAGACGAGCTGGCACCGAGGGAAGGGCCCACACGGACACAGACGAAACTAATCAGGGTAGGTTGGACAATCACACAGACGGGAAGCACACAATGACAGGAAGTGAAGCATCAGGGACAGGATTAGATTAGATTGAGGTGAGTATATCAAAAATAAAACAGGAAACAATGAACGAACGGCCCCGATGAAAAACACAACTGAAGGCTCAGCACGAGACATGATGCAGAAATTGTTAAAATAAATAGTTATCTAAAAACGAAATAGAGTTATTTTTCTATTGACCATAGGTCTCTAACCGATCGTCTCAAAGTGTCTAGGGCATAGATACAGACGTGTACGCCAACACCAACATCCAATCAGAGCTTGAGTTACATTTCCTGGCAGATTAGTGACGATATACCACAACATGGCTCTGATGAACACAGCTCGGCCTAATTAAGTACAGGAAAAAAAGTTTAAAATCATTGACTGTATTTCCGTGCACCTAAGTCAATGTTCTTCGGAGACTTGACTGGAGAAAAAAAAAGATGTATTTCCACCATGGGCAAATTAAGATCCCGCAGACAGAGCATTGTTAGTATTCACTTGGGGTCGTTATTCTGGCCACCAGGAAAAAATATCTGGGCCTTAAGCTGCTAAATGTCTGACTCTTTGCCAGGTAGTTGCCTAATTCTGTCAAGCATTTAGTGCTGGCTGGCTTTATTACAGTGTGCCTGAGCCTTTTCACTTTGGAAAATGGGTTGTACAGTAAATTTGGCCATAAAACCAAAACAATATAAGCTCAGAAAGCCTCGAATTGTAAGATTTTTAAATTGTTTTTGTAGCTTTGGGAGAAAACCTCTTGAAATGAAAAAAAAATGACTCTCTTCAAATTCCACCTGAACATTCGACTTGCTGCTGTAAAAACATTGACGAGTGGAGCTTTAACACAAAAGTAAGGACATTCAAATGGACTAGGGGGATTGTTGTGCTTTTGTGAGTCTGTGCACAAGGCTTCAGAGCTGAAACCTCTTTTTCTTCTCCTGTGGGCAGTGGACTGACCCTCCCTCCTGCTTCATTCAGACAGTTGGAAAGCAGAGAGGGAAACACGGGGACAAAGTTCTGGCAGGAGTCCCAGGCCTGCCGGAGGAACACGTGAGGCTGCAGAGGCAGAGGACTTAACCATTCAGCTGCAGCTTTCAAAAGAGGGTAAAGTCATCCCATTCACTGTTTTGTTGGAACAGACTGCTCATTACATCGAGAAACAGTGTTTTCAAAGATCGGGGAGGAAAAAGAAAAACAGAAAAAATCAGGACGTGACGGTGGATTAAAGGGGGGGGAAACAAAATTTTGCTCAGAACAACCCACAAAGACATTAATGGCCAGAGGTGAAAAAACAACAACAAATTGAAAAATTAAAATCAATACTTAAGGCGCAGCATCCGCCATTATTGTTACCTTCTCTCAGCTGAGACTGAACACTGCAGTACACTGAACACACTTCCTCTCAACCAATTATACACAAACAGGATATTGAGGAGTAAATGACGAGGCCAGACTGGACCAATGACTATTGGGAAGTGTTCTGTATTGAGACTAATCATTATTCGCTAACTTTGTTTTTAGCTGTATAATGTGTTTGTGCTTGGCATGATACGAGTGAGGACTTGTGGCCTTTGCAAGCCATTGCACGTTTGAGCAAATCCTTTCGGCAAAACGCCTGCAAGAAGCTTCATCATCACTACCAAGTGACACCAGACACCTCAACAAAGAGAAGCAGTTCAAGCCATCGCACTGAGAAGTTACTGTGATATGTGTTCATTAATTCAGTATGGCTCTCAAAGGATTTTTTTATTAAAACTGGCCCTTGATAAGAAAGAAGGTTCCCCGGCCCTGGTGATAGTTTGGTCCGCATGTCGATAGAGTTTGGCCAAGACTTAAGCTTAGCATTTTTTATTATTATTATTACCATCGTCATTTTTTGTGTTGGTAGTTCGAAGCGCTGCGGATCTTCTCCAGTACATGCATTCAAAAAAAAAAACCCCAACTAAAAACATGTGTATCCTCACCTCCACCACATGGCACTGAAGTCCTTCTGTTCACAGCATCCTCAGTGCCATGTGAGAGGCTTGCTGTCCCAAGCTGCATGGGGAGGTCATTTATTTAAAAGAACTGCCTCAAGTCAGACACAGTGAAGGAAGTTCTGTTTTTGAATGAAAGTCCCTAAAAATACTCCAACTCCCGTCTTTCACCAGCATGCACAGTACTGCTCAGTGTGGTGTGTACACGGATGTTACCCTGCCATCCTCAATAACAGGCCTTTATAAACATATTCAATGGAAAATGACTGACTAAGTTGGTGGCTATAGAAGTGATAGCAGGGCAATAATTATTTTTTTCTTTAGACTAGAAGGTCCATGAAGGATCCGGCTGCTGCACATTAACTTGAGCAGTAGATGTCGTCAATTGCTGGCTAACTGCTTTTTAGGAAGCTGTCAACTGGTTTTCCAGCAACTAGGAAGTTGCAAGCAACTAGCGACTGCCTTTAAAGAAAACCAAAGTCAAGAGCTTTTTATATAAAGTCTGTGGTCAAAACACAAGTAAAGCAGGCAACCTTCTAAGAACCAGGACATGAAGAACAAACAGTACTGTTTGTTCTTCATGTCCTGGTTCTTGCCAGAACATTATTTCCTGAGTAAATAAACATTTACTTATAAACATTTTCTCAGTAAAAACATTATTTACTGAGAAAATTATGTTCTGTCAACTGAAAGAGGAAATGACAAGATAATACACTGAGTACTAGTTAGCTGACGTGCAGGTGACAATTAAGAAAACTGAGCTATGGTTATGTCGTAGGGCCACAACACAATAACAGATCGCAACGTGATTGGTCGTACAGCAGCTTTGTATTTCCGTTTCCTCCGAGAGTGGCAGATATTAACATATGGCAGAAAAGCGTAAGAAGAGAGGTACCTATACGTTGACGGATTTAGTGATGATTGATTTTGAAACCGATATATTTTTCATTTTGATTTTGATAGGCTTTAACGAA
This sequence comes from Scophthalmus maximus, assembly GCF_022379125.1. Lineage (NCBI taxonomy): Eukaryota > Metazoa > Chordata > Actinopteri > Pleuronectiformes > Scophthalmidae > Scophthalmus > Scophthalmus maximus. The sequence goes on along the minus strand of NC_061522.1, from coordinate 9,485,122 downwards.
CCATAACCCGATTGAAGTTAAACGCAGCATTAATACGAGATACTCTTGAATTATCTATCACATATTGGTCTTAATTATTTTGAGATATTCCCCTGAGATTTCTGCTGCCAACCAAGGGAGGTGAATTGAACTGAAAAATTTCATTGAACATAAAGAAAACAAGCCTTTTGTGAAGACTGAGACGCCTGTTGCTCTAAACAATCCACAGACTTCGCTGTGAACAGTTCTCACAGGACAAGGACATAGTTTGCTCAAGAAATGATAAGCAACAGATTTTAAGTACTTGACAATATGAGCAAATACAATTTAAAGCAATTTTATTGATGACAACAAATGAGTGAAAATGGGTAGTAAAACATTTCCATCTGTTGCAGTCGTCGTAGAAGGCTGATCATCTTTTGGGAAAGTTTTTTTTTTTGTCCAGCAACAAAAATCCGTATTGTCGTTGTATAGCAACAAGGATGAAGTTCATGGATCAATTGGCAGACCTGGTGATGGCAGTCAAACAATGAGAAAAATACAAAGACAAACTGCACACTTAATTGCCCAGATAAGTGTCGAGGTAATGTGTAAAATACTATTCAGATGAATGGGCATGAGTACAATCATTCATACATAAAATATGTACAGAGAGGTACATGAACACTCAGACACTGTCTTTCAGTTGCACAGTATAATGAAGTTGTGTCATTGCAACAAAGGAGGACTAAATCTGGATTCAAAGGAGAAAAAATAACAATTAAATACACATTTACAGACGCTGCTTAAGACTGAATAGATAAAATAAATTAGTATTTGTCAGGGCGACATTTGGAGAGGCAGAGAATGGAGATGTATGCCAAAAAATAATATTCTGGCGTACTTGGCACCTCAAATCTGCAGTTTCAGATTAGAGCCCACAGGCTCGGCAACATCTTCAGCAGGTCCATTTTCACAAGAGAGCAAATGTTTTGTTGGTATGAGCATGAAACATAAAGGAGAGAATAAGGTCATATTGGCAATGAACCTAAAAAGCACTTGCATGTAGTTGAATCAGATTCAATCTTTGTAGCATCCCAACCGATAGAGACATGAGAGATGGTGTAAGAGAAAAGAGGCAAACTGTACGTCCGTTCACAAGTTCATATGTCGTCGCTGCGTTTCCCAAAAAAACCCGTTCGTCCCATGAAACCGAACACGAAAGTGAACAGTTACGTTTTTCATACTACACCATGAGATGCCGCCGGGCATCACGCTCACAGCAAACCAGTTTTGTTTCTGACCGATGACCGGCAGGCCGAGAAAAGCGTTCAGGGAAAAAGTGCATCATATTTTTGTCAAATACTGAGAAATAGCTAAACATTTAAAAACAACACTCTTATAATAAACATCTGAAATATTTTTTTTTCTTCTTCTTTTCTCACTAGTGCAACAACAGACTGGATCAAATAAAGAAAAACGTTATTAACCTGCAGGCAATCAAAGCTCTTTAAACATCGAATAATTTTCTGGCCACAGTAGCAGAACAGTTCAGAAGGCAACTCAATGATTGATGCTTGAACACAAACATGCCAACATTATACACAGCGCTCTTTTTTTTAAAATATAGAAATAAATAGCTGAATTATTTAGCTTTATCCTCTTCTTAAATAATCTCCATCTCTATATGACTCTGATGCACATTTAATATAAAGTATCTAATACACAACTTCAGTTTCAACACTACTGTTATACATAATATAATTCTCTATGTTGCTTTCATTCAACTTTGGAGAGAAAATGCTTACAGAATGAAGGCCTGTAAACTTCAACCTTTTCCACTCATATTTACGACCTTAATATTGTAGAACATCAAATGTTGGTCCTTTTTTTTTTTCTTCTGGTTTTTGTTGACGTGTTTTCTTCTTTTCTTTTTCTTACAAACACTTTGTACAGAGTGGCTGTTAGCGAAGGCAGGATTGTCTAAAACTCAAAATCAACAAGTGCTTTTTGTTTTTGCACCTTTCTCACAAACCCTTTTCCTCCGTCGACAGAACCCAGCAGAACCAGTGTAGGATCATAATTATATGCAGTCCTGGAAGAGCATGAAGAAATGGACATCCACGACTGTTCTCACACACGAACCTCAAACATCATTACCACAAAACGCAGCTACACAAGTCCTCATAAACACTGTTGACTATGAAGTAGAGACCAAACGAAAAAACAACTAACGGTAGGTAACGGCTCTCGGCGTCAGTGTGCCCACAGGACAGACCCCTGCTCAGTATTCATGGAAACTGTCACCTCGCTCTGTTGCACACTCCTGCCATGAATGTTAAAATCTGCTGTATAGACAAATGAGGTAACAGGAACAACTTGTTTGCGTGTCGTTAGGTAGGAGACGTGACGTTGTCCCTCCCCCTGGTGCAGGATTCATTTAAAAAAAATCTTTAAAAAGAAAGATTGTAAGTGTCTAGAAGGAGCTCTGTTTGAAGGGGTTCTCCCCCGAGTTAGTATTGCACTTTCATAAGGGGACTATCTTGACGGACAGAAGAGAAATCCTTATTTCGGATGCGCCAAGCTCAATATGCGCCTTCCCTTAATATCTTCTCATATTTGGCCCTCTACGCCTTGTAAACACCAACATCTCTCTAACTCCACCCAAACCCATTTGCAGGATAGGTTTTAATGTAACTGTATAATCTCCCAAGTCTAAAATGAACCCTGATCACATCGTCAGGGTTATTTTCTCAGACTCGACAAAGCTCCCCCAGAGCCACAGAAGACAGTATACCTCTTTTGTTTGTCAGGCTGAGTGGTTCCCCTCACAACTCGCAATTTGATTTTGGTGTGTGAAATTGGCGGAGCGCCCCTTTAAATGACCACAGAGGAGGAGGGCCCACTCGGTCTCACTGCTTGTAAGTATTGCTACTCATACCTGTTGACGATTTCTACACTGAACAGTGACAAAAGACTTGCGCCAGCTCGAAGATGACTCACTCTCTTGGTTTCGACACCTCCGAAATATCAGAGCGGATTCCTGGGGCAACGTTTTCGAGTGTCTGATCACGCCGCCTGTACGACTGCCTGACAACACCAGTAGAGGGAGCCAGAGGATATCCACTGCTGGATAAATAAGGATTGTACGTGGGCTCAGCCACGGAGAGCCCTATGACGAGGAAATGGCACTGTTTCAGTAGGAGACGTTCATGATATATAAACACTACTGTATAATAACCTGGAGATCATGTTCCACGTGAAACAAAACACCCAGGAAGACTCATCATTCTTACAACATCTGACCCCTTCCCTCATTAATGGCACATTGGAGAAGAAGCTCACCGGAATGAGGACAGACACCGTTTTCGAATGGCACCGGTTTTTCGAGAGAAATGCATTATGACCCTTTCCCCCCCCCACAGGCTTATTGAAGAGCAACATCAGATGCTGCATCCTGTTCTCTCAGACAAGAGATTAAGGACAAAGAAAAAGTCCCAGTCGATGACATGATCCTGTTCACACATGAGGAAGCAGAGGATGCTAGAAGAGGCAGAATGCGTCATTGCCATGCAGCGGCTGTGAGACTGTCAAGGTCTGTGCGTTGCAGGGAGGCAGTGCGCCGCTGTGCCTGGAGCTGGTGCAAGCGCGTTGCTGTTCTGGGTGAAGCCGGAAGTGTTGAACGTTGTCCAATGTCAACTTTCAACGTACAGTTGTGCAGGGCAGGCGGCATGAAAGCCCATTCATTCAAATGTTGGCAGGTCTACTTCTGCATTCACTCATCCACGCACACGAACACAAAGCTCCCGTTTTTCGAGACTCTTACCCTTAAAGAGAAGTCAAGATCCTTTGAGGAAATCGATTTTCTTAAAACCCCTGCCGACATTTGGTGCCCTTCTCTGTGGTAAGGATGATCGCCGTGTGATGTGCTCCTGCCCGTGAGCCGAGGGTCGTCTCAGGTTTTTACAGCAAGCGCTATGTTGATGCGGACAGGTAAATACAGCATTGTCACCTGGCTCCAGGTGTTTCTCTGGAGAAAGGGGTCTGGGCTTTGTGCGACCACATGATTCATCTTCATATTGAAATGATTGAGAAACAAGGAACTTAGGTTGGGTTATTTGAGTTTGTTAGGTTTAAAACAGACCCTTTATGTCATATATAGTGCCACTGCGAATAAGCCTCCTGACTTGCTCTCTACCACAAAGCCAACTTCAAGGAGATATTGATTCCCAATGCTGGAATAGTTTTAGACTAGATTTTCTGTTTCAAGCTTGGGTAGATGATGCACATTGAGCCGCGGTCCTGGTTCATCGCGGTGAACTTTCATGGTGAACTGTTGTTTCTGTTGGTGCTGCAGACACACTCGGCCCCACGGAGTGGGCTCAAAACAGCTGGGTCTTTCGGACTGACCGGAGGCAAGATGGCACCTCACCAAGACGTTGAAAAATCTGAACAAGAGATGTTAGCAGAGACTGTCTGCTTTCACGTGGAGGATTTTGGAAAATCCAGGTCTCTTCTTCAGAGCCTAAAATAAAAGGACAGAATCAATATCTTAGTGTCATACAATACAAGTGTGACTTGTCTCTAAATACCTGGAGGCCAAATATTATATTTCTACTTCCGGCAAGTGTGCACAATAACTGATATATAAAAGGAAGTTATATAAAAAAAAACTGTAAAGCACTGAGGTGCAGCAGGTTAAGGACGACTGCCTCGCTCCATGTAATTCACCTCGACACAACTGAACATGGAGACAACTCTGGCTTCCCTCTCACAGCAAACTTGAAGAGGGGGATACAAAAATAAATTATAGCTGCTTTTGGAGACGTTACCTAACTGCTGTGAGCAACTCCGCCATCGCGAGAGTAAGATCCAAGAAGAACACACTGTAAACTGACTCATACAAACTAAACATAAGTCAAATCTGGGATTTCACCGCTTAAAAAAAATCTGTTTGTGTGTGGCCAACTATAAAAAATGACCTGAGCCTCTCACAGTGAGTCTCTTCGAGTGAGTGAGCAGCCGCACATCCACAGCCAACCATCACTGGGACCTGAAGGACTGAGTCATGGTTTAAACGGTGAGGAGCTGCAGTAAAAATAGATGCATCTCATCCTCTGAACAACTATTAACTCAACTGTTAGTCATGTAGCTATAGTGGTGCAAAACTCAGAGGACCTGTTAATAAATAAACATAATTCATAAGAACGTGCTAAGACGGTGAGCAGACCTCTGTTTACGGAGCACAGTCAACACTGCACTGGGTGGATGGAGTGGTGGTTATCCAATACAGGGATGAGTTTATGGATTACCAACCAGGAAAAGTGGGCAACTGCCCAGGGGGCCCCAGACCCTCAAGACCAAGAATGATTACCCCAAAGCATTTGAGTCTATTTTATAATGTCATCAATCAAAATGAATGACATTAAGCTCCCACTCACTCTCCCGAGGGAGACCCCCCCCCCCCATGCATTGCATTCTCATGTACAGCCCCGCTGGAAAAGTTCAGGCAAATGTCCGGACTTCAGTGCACGTCTGAAAAAGCTATAATAGAAGCAGGCACCAGTGAATTTTTGGCATTTTTGGAATAGATAACCTCAATGATTAATGAAGATCAATAATGAGCAAAACATGTTTTCCAGCTGACGGTTTGTCAAACTGAGATGAGTCTCAGATCAGACCTGAGACTCATCTCAGTTTTTCAAGGGAACCGTTACCTGCAGCTTGTTAACCATCTCATCAAACAGTTTTCTTGCTTCGGGACTGTTGGGGTCCTCAAAGTAGTCTTCTATACCGATCTGGACCACGATGGACTTCAAGTTGCGGCAAACACCTGAGCGGAAGGACAATTTGGGCATTAATCTGCGTTAGTTTTTAAGTTAATCATGGTAAAACAACAATAGCAGTTATGGCGGTCTCAATATTCACATTTACTTAAACTGTTTTAGTCGCCTAGCCAATAGAATGCAAAATATTGTTGGTGACTGATTTAAAAAAAATTACCTTTACCTTAAAGGAAACCATAACATAAATCAAAGCATATATATATATATATATATATAGTTATAGTTATAGTTATAGTTATATATATATATAATGTTTCTCTGTAGTCAGTGCAGTAGACTCACTGTTGAAGTGGAGCAGGGCTTTGGGGGTGACCGGTGTGGAGGTGAGCACCAGCATCTCCAGACCCTTCAGGCCTTCTCTGCAGACCTCTGCTGCCACCTCCTGGTTGATTTCACTCACATGGTCCAACTCCAGCACCTGCAGACGCATGCAGTTCCTCGCTGGTGGTGGTGGTGTTGACAGGCAGTAAACAGATGAAGCACATAAAGGCCTGTTTAAATGTAAGGACCAATCATGCCTGGAGTGCACACTTATTTTTCTAAAACAGAAATAACACTCATTTGGATTAAAATATTATACTTGAGGCTTTATTATGCTGCGTGTGATTAAAAAAAAGATATTTTTCTTCTGTGTCAAATGGAAAAGAATTCAGGGGCCGGTGCAGATCAAAAGTAACTTCTGTCCCGTCACGGTTTCTGCAACTGCAAAACTGTGCATTCGTGACAAAAAAGGCTTTGAGGGGTTACTCTGCCTTCATCATAGCGCTGAAAACAGAAAACGATCTTATGGTGCATTCGCGTGGTGTCGGAATCAGAAAAAGGAGTTTCGCCACTGGGAAAATTCACGTGAATGCCACCTCAAGTGAGAGTGGCGCCAAACGTAAAACCACTTGGAAAGAGAAGAAAGGTGAAATGTTGCCCATTTACACTTGAATAACAAAGTACAGAAATAACTACTTGTTGAATAATCGTTTTATAAGGAGCGTTTACCAAGCGAGGCCAAACCCTGGATGCCACATCCTGCCCCTCCCACACCGAGAGCGCGGAGGTGTGGCCAACATCGTCCAATAGTCTGCAGACATCGGTTACTGAAACGAGCCGGCTGTTGGCTGAAAAGAGACGAGAAATAACATCTGAATCCACTGATTCAACTGACATGAATTCACCACAACACATACGAGCATTTAGTTATGATCAAAGTTGTAAAGATACTGTATATTTCACCATACATTACCATGGGTGCAGTGGCGCCACCTGTAGGGAGATGATGTCTCTACAACCTGCTCCGAGGGCCCAGATCACCTCCTGGCCAACTGGGTCAGTGGCACTCCTGCAACGGGAAAGATATAATAACACAATTCATGAAACCCAGTTGTCTTTTGGTACATTAATCTGTTGATACATGATTAAATTGATCATTTACTCTAAAAAAACAACAATCGGATCTACCTGTAGGTTACAGCCTGCAGAGCTCGGCAGTAGCAGCTGGCCAGCCAGAGGGAGCGATCCGTCAGCAGGTTGGGGCAGTGTGAAATCTTCAGTATCAGCAGGTTGCTTCCTGTGGCCTTTAGCAGCGCCTCCAGACCCTCCTCCAGACAGCCACTTAGATGCAGATGTAAGTGAAGGTCGACGGGAAAAGACAGACAGAGCGGAGGAGAAAGTACAGTCATTCTCCTGTCCTTCACAGCAGCACTTCCGCCACTTACAGTACAGAACGAAATGTTCCCCGGAAAAAAAAGTTTGTGGCAACATGCTGCACGCGAGAGGAACATTTAAAAAAAAACGTCTTCAAGCTTTAATAGACACTTTCTCCCTCAAACGCCATCTACAACTGTTTACCTTTTTTCTGAACACACGTCAAATTATTTTCTTTAAAGCAATGAAGACTAAACTAACATTCTACATGCAGGTCACGATGAAATGGCTCAAAAAATGTCGGCATGCAATCGTTTTATCTCGTCTTGTTGGCTTCCTCTACAAAAGCAATACACGATATGTAAAGTTCCTCCCGTCAACTGGGTGATGTGTTGTGCAGCTGTAAGTTCCTACTTGTGTCTGTCCTGCTGCACGCGAGTCTCACCGTGTGCTTTTCAGGTAGTCCTCCTTTGTTTCCTTCTTGCCGCGCTGTCGCGGTTTGAGGTTCTGCAGGATGAGGGAGTGCGTCTGAGTGCACCACTGAGACAGCGTGCTCAGGAACTAAGAGAGAAGACACGGTGACAACGGGAAAAATATTCGTGACACACATTCATATTCAGCACACGCCACCGCTTTCGCAACGCCGCCGGCTATCGACTGCACACACTGTGTTCACCTTGGAAGAAATGCGGGCGTTCTCCAGGAGCACTCTGGTCCACACGGCCGGGTGGCGAGCCACGAACTTCCAGTCCCGGCAGACCTCCGCTGCCCTCAGCAGCGTTTTGGTATCCAGGTAGGTGAAGATGCAGAAGAGGGCTGCACGCATCTTCAGGATCTCCGGACTGATCACCTCGTTGGACTTGGACGGGCTCTTTTCATGACGACATGGCTTGCTGTGGACCCCATCCGACCGTCCTGTGGGAAGAAAGAGCCAGGTCTTTTTTTGGCGGGTTGGAATGTCTTATTTAAAAGAAAATGAATGTTTCTGATTGTTGAAATGAAAGGCTTGATTAAGGGACCATACGCCAGCATGTTTTTCATTTTTTGTTTGAAATAATGACTTGTAAATGTGTGTAAATTGTAAATTTTCATAAGGCTGACTGAGACTTATACTTTTATTATTGTAGACAAGCCCATTTCGGAAAAGCTAATTTCTTGAGAACGAACTCAGGTAAATACCTTTCAGTGTTAAAAGATATTCTGTCACATGGTGGCGCCAACCTTCAACAAGACACCACATGAGATGACAGGTTTGTTTTTTTCTCTCCCTCTTTTCAGATTTATTGCCATCCATCTATTGGCAGAGACCACGTGTCCAGTCCAGGCCCGGCTTATCCCTCGCGGCAAGATTGCTCCTAGATGACTCATTTCATCTTTGGCCTTGGAAGGCGTCTGCTCAAAACCATCAAGGCTATGAACCATTGCTTACACTCTCACTCTGTTTTTTTTCTCCCTCTTCTTCTCCCTCGCTCTCTCTCACACACCACCTACGCTCAAGACTGCTAAATGAACTAAAAAAGCGGAGCTGTGTGTTACATGCTGTGTGAAAAAAATGTGCTTGTAGATACATACCATCTGATACAACCTGGCACAGACTCTCCCAATAAGGAGAAGTACGTCAGAGCAGAGGAATGCAAGTAACATGTTGAGCGCGACGTGAGAAAAATGTTTGAGCTAATAAGGCAGTCACAGCAGTATATACCAATTTGTCATAGGGCTCTGGCCCAGTTTCACTCCTTCCCGGTCTGCCTTGGTCCAACCTGGGTTTTTTTTCGGACGAAACCCGACAGCAGGTGGAGGAAAATGGAGAGCAGCAGCAGTGAGTTTAAGGATCTTGGCAGGGCAGGAAGTTAACAGAGAGATGTACAATCTGTGGTGGATCTGAAGGAAATGTGCGAGCATGATTGGCGGTCGGACTTGGCTCAGTTACAGACGGCAAGGCTCCGCATGAGAGGGAGAAACTGAGAGCGATGCAACAGACAAGCAGCATCGAACAAATACAAATATGCTCAATGTCTCCCAAAGAGAGTATAGGACATAGCATACTAGTGTTAAATAAAATACACCTCAGGAAAAAAGGGAATTTATCTTACAGTGGTATGATTATTCTAGTTACCTCCAACAAAGGGGCGTTTGTTTGTCGTCACTTGTTTTGTCTGTCAGCAGGATTATGCAAAAACGACTCAACCCATTTTTATTAACTTTTGTGGAGGGGTGGGGTATGACCCGAGCAAGAACCCATTACATTTTGGAGCAGATCCGGACAAATGAGCGGAGTGTGTGTGTGTGTGTGTGTGTGTGTATATAGAATAACTGAAAAACGCATGGACGCATTTTCACAAAACTTGATAGGAATATTACTTTGGAGGGTGTCGCCTGATTATTAACTTTTGGAGCCGATTGGTCGGGCACGCACACAGTACGCTTGTACAGACTCGGCCTGCTGCTGAGAACTGTACGCTTGTCGCGTGAACAGCAAAAGCCGTATCTACAGAGTTTATGCTGATGCCTGCCTGCCTGCAGAGGATCGTGGAAACTTCCGCGACTCAAGATAACAGACACCGATGCAAGCAGGATTTCTCCCGGTGCTGCTGGCGGTCGGTCTGACCGTGACCGTCAATGTGTGTGCGAGGGACAACGCGAGAAAAAGAGAGAGGGAGCGAGAGAGAGAGAAAGCGAGCGAAATTGGGGAAAAAGACATTGCACACAGCTCATCTTTTCTGCTGTAGTATCGTTATGAAACTCGGCAGGACAAATGTAGCATATAGATATACTGTATATTTGGCAGCTTAGCATTAGTTTGTTTTTTAAATCAAAACACATGGCACAAATACATAAAGACTTGCATAAAACAAACGGCACCCTATTACCAATAAAGAATTAACGTTTCTTTTTTGAGCGTAGTCAAAAATACCAATTTCAAACTACTTTTACTCTTTCTGCATCTATTCTTTTGTGCATACACAATCCCAAACACACAAAACTGTTAAAAAAGTTGGAAAAATTGAACTGGCTTGAAGATTTATTCTTGGCTAAAGGAACAAGCTGTTTAACGAATAATCATCATCTCAATATCTCCACGGAAACTGGGTAACTGTGGAGACCAGGAAAAGGCCAAGATGTGGCTGAAAGTTACATGTTTGTCTCCTCACGCGGTGTGTACAGCTCACGACACCCTCTGCCCTGTGACCACATGTTTAGCAAAGGAATTGGATGGGAAAAATTCTTTAGAAAATCAAGATATTTAGATTTATAAGAGTGTTTGTGTTGCTGCTACTCATGAAGTGTTTATACAGTCGTGTCAACACACTGCGTCAGATATGGGGTCTCTTCCCTCTCTAAGCTCACCGTATATTCTCATGTCTGATCCACAGCTGATCATTCTTCACTTTGCACAGTGGATGGTGACACAGCGGCTGCATCTCACCCAGACCTAAATCCACAGTCACTGCTCTTAAGGAGTCAATTCAAGACCTTCATTATGTGAACCCTGGCTCCTGTGACTCTGAGCTGCAGCGTGGTCCATCTCCACCAGCTCCATGCCCTGAGTAACTTCACAGAGAGTCCTCACCTGTGTTGGGGCGGTATGCTGCCCTGCCCTGGTGAGGATAGGGCGGGGCAGCCTGCTGGACCTCAGCCACGGCTCTCCTCTCCTGCTCCCACATCTCCACCTCGGACTCGGTCGTCCGGGAGCCCACGTCCGACACGTCTCCCTCATCGCCCTCGGTGCTGTTCCTGTACGGTCGTCGCTGCCAGTTCTGGATGGCCTGTTTGCGGAGACCCCAGTTCCTGGAGCCGCCACACCCAGGGGACCGCTCGTAACCCCCCTCGCCCAGCCGACACTGCATGTGATAGTACTGGGCCTCGGGACAGTCCTCCATGGGATGCATCTCGACGCTGTCACTGTCGTAACCGCCAGATCCCTGCGAGACGGACTTTATCCGTCCCGATGCTCTGCAGCAAGAGAAGGAAGTGTGGCATAAATGACGAGTGAATCGTTTTTTTCTTTTGACAGGAAAACACAGCTAAGATCATGTCAATGACTAAAGCGTGATCATCATCAACACGACTACGACTCAACAGTTTCATATCTTGGAAAATATGTTTATTAATTTATCTTGCACACTCATTACTCAACGATAACGACGTAGAGCTAGAGACAGACAACCGCCAGACTTACATTAATCTGCACTTAAAAAAGCAATGTGTGAAAACGTTGTGGTTTTTCCAGGGAATGTGTGTAAAGGAAACGACTCCAGGAAGTGACCGCACTTAAACCTTGGTAAAACCCCAACCTGACATTTACACTTTTTTCCTTGTCAAACTTGTTTTTCCACAGATGAAATAAACAAAATATAATTTGTGGATTAGTCAGGCTTTAGAAGCTTATTATTATCAGCAAAGACTTCTACACTACAACGAACTTTTCACCAGTAGGGTTGGTACTATATTTATTTGAGTGAACCACCCAAAAATGAACCACAAATAAGGACGGTACAGTACTACTGACACAGAACCGCTGCATTTCAGAGAATTTATATTAGAATGAGGGCAGCTCTGGTACATATGTACTGTGACAGAGCTTAAAATAACCTCCTAGCCAGCACGAGTAATGAGCAGTTACAAATATCAGCCTCTCAAAAAGTAGGACATTTTTCTTTCCCTTTCTCATGTTTTTCTTCTCAGAACCCCATCCTCTTTCTCTCAGATTAATAGGGAGATCCACGGCATCTGCTTAAATCATTTTAGGAATAAAAATGAAAGTGAATGACTAGGTGATCCTGCAGGAAGAGCCCTTCTCAGCACATCCAAGTGAACAGGACGCAGGGAAGATGACAGTCACAGATTTAAATGGGCGGCATTTATATAGAGCTTTTCTAGTCAGTCAGTCAATGAGACTTTATTTATATGGCACCTTTCAAAGAAACCATATGCAATTCAAAGTGCTTTACAGGTGATTGACTAAACGTGGGACCATAAAAGTGAATTTAAGACTCGGATTTGGAGACTAATGCACCAAAATAAATAAATAAATAATAATTGAAAAGACAGCAATAAAACATGGGAAGTTAACATAATATAAGATACATAAAAATAAAAACTAACAATAAAAACAGCAATGAAAACAATAACAAAGTACAAGGCACAATAAATTATACAAATATAGTAAAAGGTAAATACAGTTAAATATAGTTAAAAATAAAATAAAATAAAAATCAACACTAAAATTTTAGTAGAACAAAAATTAAAAAGGAATTAAGACAATAAAAAAGGATAAAATATATAATAGTGATAAAAAGTAAATATAAATAATATGACCATTTCATTATAAAGCACTACATAGAAGCCAGAAAAAATAGGAGGGATTGTAACATTTTCAGCTCCTCTAATAAAGTGTAATTCAATTGGAAAAGACTCAATGAGATGAAATCTATACAAATATCAAAACAGCTCCAATAACTATTACGTATAAAAAATATATAATAAATGAGATTACTGATCATTAGAGAGTGATACAAAATGTAAAATGGGACAAACTGAGATATTTTGGTGCAAAATTGACGCATGTAGAATAATGATTATTGCACAAATATCTGGTGAGGTCAATATCAATTAATCACTCAACTGTCGCAAAAACGTTATCTGATGAAGAGCTATTAATAACTAGAGACAGGAGGCTTCAGGGGATGTCATTGGGCCAATGTGTATGTGTGTGTGTGTGTGTGTGTGTGTGTGTGTGTGTGTGTGTGTGTGTGTGTGTGTGTGGGATCTGATGGGGAAGGCCTGACAGGTTTTGCGTGACATCACCTTAGGAAACACACACCAACTGGGGACGACAGCTGTGTTAGTCAGAGTATTATGACGCGGCCATGTGTCTGAAATCTCCAGCAGAGACCCGGAAATACTCCAGTCACACCTCATGTTGCGTCTCAGTGCTGCGACTGAATTAGAGTCTCTGGTCAAAAACAGGATCTATTCCATCACATGTCACCGTGTCCAACACTGTGTAGTACATA